>NC_064306.1:58680215-59036882 GCF_023373825.1 Bactrocera dorsalis | reverse complement strand
CACACACACGTGCAAACTTCTAAATGCTTATGTGTGTATGTGCTTGTGGAGAAGCATGTACTTATTCATCTTTTATTTTGCTAAGTGGTTTGGGATATGCCAGAGGTACTTACTGAACTTACAATATAGCGATCGAGATTGCGCGCGCCCCCTCCTCAATGCCCTCAATTGAAATGTCGGGGAAAATATGTCAGCATAGAATTTCTCCACATTTGCCGCTGATTTGGCGCGCATTGAACGAATCAATGCCGGAATGAATGAGATGAGCACTTCAATACGCCAGAGATGTGGAATTTGTTGCAGAAAATATTGCAAAATAAAAACGCTCACATAGACATTATATGTATTATAGATGTATGCGTGTGTGTGTGTGCGCATAATTGTATCGAGCATTGTATTGCTGCACTGATTTCCAGAAATGCAATGATATTTACAAATATTTTATATTCAATAAAATTGAATGCCTTTGGGTGCTGGCAGCAGCATCCGTTTTCACTTCAATAAGCGCTGTGCAAGTTCGTGTGTGTGTGGTGGGTATAAAAAGGGTACTAAAGAAGAAGAAGATGTAAGCTTGTATGCAGCTTGTCAGTTTGACAGCGGCAGGATGTGGCAATTCTTGTATGCCGTGGTCGGGGCCAAAACGCCTACCGAACGCTTGTGCCAACTTTTTTCTAGTTTTTCAGTTAGAAGAGACTTGTGTTGAGACTTCTTTAGCTAATATGGCTGAAAACTGAGTGAAAAAGTATGTTGTGGATGCCCATTTGTTGAGAAAAACTCTAATAGTTTCTTAAGTTGCTGGTTTTAGTCTGCTATAGAAAGCTTCGGAGACGGTTTTTTATTATTGTTCGGGTAGGTATTATCTAACATAAAGCATGAACCTTTTTAAGGAATAAGAATCATATACAAAGTTGCGAAGTTGTTTGTAGACTTTAGTGTTTTTATAAAAAGCTTCGAAGACGGTACTGGAAAGTAATATCTTACGTTTTAGTAAATGTTTTTATTTTCGTATTGTGTTCAGCTCTCAGCAGGCATTTTCAATACTGCCCGTATACTCTGAGCTTTCTCCGTTCTCAAAAACCTCAAACCTTCTCGCTTATAGAAAGCTTCGAAGAATTTGTTTTTATGGTTTGTGAAAGTTATTGATACGCCATAGAAAGCTTTGAAGACGGTTTTTATAATGGTTCGGGAAAGCAATATCTTACGTTGTGTAAATGTTTTTATTTTCGTATTGTGTTCGGCTTTAACCAGGCACTTTCAACACTGAAAGTATACTCTAACCTTTTTCCGCTCTTAATAAGCTCAAAGCTTCGAGCTCAGAGAAAGCTTCGGAGAAATTTCTGATGGTTCGGGAAAGTTAAATATTAATACGCTCTTGAAATTGAAAGTTAATAAAAAAAATAGAATTAAAAGAAAGCTCTCAAAAAGCTCAAAGCTCCTGAATTTTTTTCTAATGGTTCAGAAAAGTTAACATATTAAAATTGAAATTGGATAAAAAAAAAATAAAATTCTGTGATTAAGGAAAATTTAGTTGTAAAAAATTTAGAGACTTCAGATCTCGAGGTCTAATAACCGAATGAGATTTCTATTCACAACAATATATCAACTTATGCTGGACAAAAATTTGATTTCCTACCCACTAAATAACGGAATACTCCTTGTAATGCACCTTACCAAAGCCAGTGTTGCCAGATGGCATCACCTTAAGAGCGAAGCCGTCAACAGAATTATTATTTGGAGTTTCTACTTATTTTATACTATAAAACCCGTACCTTGACTCAGTGACTGGTTCTCACTGGCACAACTACATTATCTAATTCAATTTCTAATCTAATATTCCATTTATAGCGGTAACTTAGAGAAGACATACTATTCTCAATTTATCTATCCAGTATACTCCTCATTATACTATCAGGATTAAAAATTGTCACCCAAAAAGTTGCTGAGTGTGAACTCTGCCTTATGTCTCTCAATAAAACACTTTTTCTTGTTGCCGCCGCATTTCTCTGCCCTCCTGGCACACAGTTATTCAGCACGCTGATCTGCCAGCATTTGAATGTTGCAAAGAACTCCGTAGAAATGCAATACAAATAATAACAACAACTAAATAGCCGGCATTCTCTTTGTTCGGTGACAGCGAGCGGCGACAGTAAGCGGAAAAATTTCTCAAAAGAGAAAATTTTCAATTTCCGCCCCAAAGCAACGCTTATCGCCGATTCTAGTTCAATCTTCTACAATGCAACAGTGGGAAGAAGCAGCTCGGCGTAGACGGAAGCGAGTGAAATGAATGTCGCTGGAGAAAAGCAAGTGCAAAATAGTCATTTTAGATAGCGGAAGTGCCGAAAAAAATTGAAATATTTTAGTGCCATCATTGGGGACTTGGGCTTAAAATAGTTACGCATATAGAAATGAGAAAGTGACAGCTTTGTGATTTTAGGGTGTTTTACATATTGTTGGCTTATTCTATTATATAATATTAAAAGAAATTTCCCTAACAGTCAGATATTTTAACTAAATGTGGGATTAACAATGAAACCAGTTGATAGTATATGATGTGGTTGCACACCAGGTAGAAGTAGACGAGTGCTTTGCTTTGGGCTGTCCGGATGAGCGAAAAAATTTTGAATTGTGTAATGATAATCCAACTCACATGTCATTTTAATGCGAAAACCCAAAACCTTGAGTTTGACAGTTGAAGAGAGAGAAGACATTTAGAAAACGGCGGAATGGAATTGGAATCCGTAAGGGATTTGGTGAATGCTTTTATTCCAAAACGAAAAGAATGGGACTTCTGGTTGAGAAAATTGTGACCCCGTTTTTTGTTTGAAAATCGGCTGAAACCGACCAGGAATTCAACAATATAGATACATAACAGTTGTCATTCTATCAGTGGGATGTTTAAAAGTATGCGCCCCCAAGTGTTTAAGTCTCGACCTCCCAAACTCGTGACAGTTAAGAAAAAGTATTGAGTTGTTTCCATCTCATCTTCTTTCATACAGCTTCTGCAGATGGCGTCTGGTAAGCTTCCCGACCTTACTGGATTTTAATAGGGCAACGGCGTGTTAAAAGTCCCACAAGTAGGGAGAGGCTAGCCTTACTGAGGGCAAAGAGATCACCAGATTTCTTGCGATCGATCTTAGGCTAAAAGGCTTTTGCGACAGCGCATGTACCGAGTGAGCCACCTCGGCTGGCCAAACTTCCACGAAACCCAGCTATTTAGTAGTAGAACATAATAGGGTATGGGAGCACAGACCCGCTCGCAATCTACTGATAGCGATTCCTTCCTAGTGACAGAAAACCCCTTCAACAACCTTCTCCATTCTTTGACCCATACGTAAAGAAGTTCACTGCCCCGTTCCTCCAAATACTTCTTCTCACCTACAGCTTTCTCGCTGGTATATGGGTAGAGAAGAAGCCGGCAGAGTTCGGTTCTGCGATTCCATGATTCAAGGGATCCAAGTATGTGAGGAGCCATACTTCATCCGACGATGTCTACGGACAATATGTGCAAAACGGCGTTAAGTGCCATGTTTGGAGTGGACCTTAGTGCACCACACATGCTGATAAGCGCCGCCTGTTGAACGCTCTCGAGTGTCTTTGCAAGTGTGGTCTTTTCTAGATCCCTCCACGATATAAAGACTCCATAAAATATAATGGAATTGACTGTGGTTCGTAGAGCCAGAGGATCACTTCCGGTTAGAGACCTCACTTTTTGCCCATGGCTTCTCTAGAGCAGTACATGGTAATCGATGCCTTTTTTGCTCTCTACGATATTCGGCTTCCATGAAAGCTTCCTACCCAGGATGAGCCTTCAATATTTCATTGTATCAGCCGGTTGCAAACGAATGTCTCCCATTTACGTCAGTGGTATCACCGGGATCTTATATCTTCTAGTAAATAAAATCATCTGGATTTTATTTGAATTGATGGCGAGGCCTTTAAGACTGCCCAATAATTTTATGACGCTGAGATACTCCTGCGTCAGCACGTAAAGGGTACTCAGGAACTTTCCTTTGGTCATAAGCGCTACATATTCTGCATATCTAATCATGCAGTAGCTACGATCTTCAAGTTTTTAAGCAGGTCGGTTAACGACCACGTGCGTTGCCCCATTCCGTTTCCATTATTCTGTCGCACAGAAGACTGAATACAAGGTGTTTGAGATTTGATTCAACCCTAAGCCCGTCCAGAGCAGTAACGACTACTTCCGGCAAAGAGGGTCCCAGCAGCGAATTCCTTAACCCTAATGGCTTCCTCAAGTCAAGAAACGATAGTATGCAGAGCAGTATCCTATGACTTGCCTTTATAATAAGCATGTTGCCCTCCTAATAAATAGTCCCTCAGAATGCACCGCATTATGTACCAGGGCATCAATTTCTTCAGAGTTTTTAATAAGAAGGAGGAGAGGTCGATGGGCTTGAAGTACTTGGCTGTAACGTGAGAACCCTTGCCAGCCTTCGAGATGAACGTGCTTGACTCCAAGTTTTGAGATAAGTCTAAGCAGAAAAAGCTTCTTCATTGGCAGTCGATATAATCACTTAACGAAACTACAAGCAATTTCGTGACACCCTGTACTGCAAAGATTCTGAAAAAAAAGCAAAAACCTGCTGCTGCTGAGTATTTAAATAACCTGAGTTCAATTCAAAAATAAATTGAGGGAGATTGAAATCAAAATTGTGTGGAATTTTGTAAGTTAAGTGCAGTTCGATAGCCAGGGAATTTTCATATGGATACATAGGGAGAGTGAAGGGTGAAGTGAAAAATAAAATTTATTTATTGTTATTGCTAACGGAAATTAATATTTGAAAAAGCTACGAAATTCCACAAATAAAACGTTATTCTATAGCACTTGCAGTGGAAAACCGGTTTGTGGTGTTGACAAGTTGTAAGGAAAAAAATGTAAAATTTTTTTGGCAGTTATTTTTGAGAAAAAAAGAAGGTTTTGTTGACATTTTCTTGTGCGCATGTGTAAGTGTGTACATTTGTCGACACCGATTTTGGCAAAAGCAAATATTTGGAAGTAAAATAAAATACTGCCAGCACTCAGTGTCAGTTGTTATCGAGTTATTTGCCTGCATTAAGTCACCTGTTACACTCAGCAATGCAACAAAGGTGCTCACCAAACACACACATGCACGCATGTCACACACTCACATAAGTGCTTACATGCATTTTACTTATTTATTTTATTCATCTATTTATTCATCTACTACAAGTATCTAAGCACGCCGCCAGGGACACAGAGTATCTCCCTAAAACCACCGACCTGTCATGCCGGCGCTGCTCGAACATTTCACTTTGCATTTCATTTTGCATTTCAACACTTTTCGTATTATTTTTATGCATGCGTGTATGTGCACCTGCGCTTGTGTGTGTTTGGGGATTTTATTGTAATTTGCTTTGCATTGTGCACTGGATGTCATGCAACACGTTTCCATTCTCATTCTGCCACATTCAATATTTGCAACGGCATTCGAGCGCAATTTGCCATCAGCTGTGCTATGCGTTGCTCTGCTATGCCATGCTATGCTATGTTGCAAGTGTGTTGCTTAGTGCAAATTCGCTTAGTGTTGACTGTTGGCAGAATTTGGCGAAAATGTTGAGTACTTGTCTAATATTTTATTGACATTTTGACACAATTCATGCTGTGCTGCATTTTTAATACAAATATTTCTTCAAATTCATGCAACCAACGAAAATTTGATTGCGGACTCATGTTTGAGCGTGAACGTCAATTTCCATATTTCAAAGTGAAATTTGTATAATAAATGCGTTTTGGTGGCTTACGAGTTGTAATCAGCTGATGGGAAGTACGTTTTTGACTCCCGATTGGTGGATTTTCGGATTTTAGGTATGAAACAGATGAAGGATGATATATTGAGATTTTAGCATGCTTCTAATGGTTAACAACGGTGTTTCCTTTAAAATAGTTGTTATCACCTCATCTGCTTGCATATATCGTCTGAAAATGGCGTCTGATAAGATTTCCAACCTTACAGCATGGATGCCAATAATCCAATGGCCTGTTTAGAGCTCCACAACTAGGGAGAGGTTAGCCTTACAGAGGGCAAAGAGATCACTAGATTTCGTGGGATCGATCTTAGGCTAAAAGGCTTTTGCCACAGCGCATGTACCGATGGTAGTCCAGCGTTGGTTAAGTTTCCGCAAAGCTCAGCTATTTAGTAGGAGAACACAAGAGAGTACAGGAGCACCGAGCTGCTCCCATTCCGCCGATAGCGGTTCTAGGGTGCCTTTTCTTGCTAGCTCATCAGCTTTGCAATTTCCTGCGATTCTGCTATGGCCCGACACACATACCAGTCTTATCATAAAGACACTGGATGCTATTGATAGCGAGGTTATGCACTTCACGAACCCTAAACGCACCGTAAATGAGTTCAAGGCTCGCTTTGCTATCTGAGTGAATAGTCACTTTTCTGAAGGAGGTTGCACGGAGTATTAGATCTACTGCTACCTTAATGGCATCGACTTCAGCTGGCAAGACACTGCAATAGTCAGGAAGTCTGAATCTGGAGTTGATATAGAGCTTCTGACAGTAAACCGCTCAATCAACTTTACGTCCAAGCTTTGATTAATCCATAAAGAAGCTAACTGTCACTATCTTCCATTCGCTTCTTCCTACTCACATATCCCTCGTCGGGTAATGGGTAGAGAAGGAGCCGCCAGTGTTCGGTTTGGCGACTCCATGATCCAAGTGACCTGGTATGAAGTCAAAGTGGGTGACCAAACGTTACTCGTCTTGAGTTAACCTATGTAAACAAGCGTCTTCATATAACCGCACAAAAATAGACTAATCATGTAACGTTGCACGATTGTGGAGGCCACGCCACAACGGGAGATTAAGTGCTCCCAAAAGTTTCTTTCAATAAATTGACTGTCTCATTGGCTGTATGACATGTATGTAATCTTCCATAAAGTGAACAAAGCTCTAATTATTCCGTGTGATAGCGGACTCATTCGGCTCTTCTTCGATACTTTGCTGCACAGCAGCAATAGAGTCTTCAGTGACCTCTGTACGTTGCGTGAAATCAATCCATAGTTGCTCGTATTACCGACTGCGTTGACCGAATATTGGACGCAGTCAACAATGAGTAGCGTCCGAAGCATCGAACCATCATTAAACTAAGTAAAAACCATAGAACAGTCGTCAATAAAACCAAGTCCGAAAAAATTATTGCCTCATTAAAAACCTCATAGTAGTAATAATACTAGATTTACATTATGACAAAAAAGTGCCCGGACATTGTAATTAAATTCCCCAATATAAGTGCGATCTGTCAAACAGTTTGTTTATATCTGCTGCTTAAGTCAGTACACCTTAGTACAAAATCGTTGCGAATGTTGGAAAAGGTTTACGGAGATTCTGTTTTATGAAGAACATAAGCCTACGAGTGGTACAAAGCCTGCAAAAACGGTCGAGATATAGTTGAAGACATGCCTCGTTCTGGACGACCTTCGATCTTTTCAACTGATGAAAATAATAAAAGCTTAAAAATATGGTACTTGAAAACCGTCAGGCAAGTGTTAGAGAGATGGTAAAAGAGCTCCACATCTCTCATGAGTCTGTCCGACTCGTCCCGATAAACAGGTCTCTTTGGACATGCTTGATCGTGCCAGTTAGGTTTAACAATCATGGGAATAGAGGAGAATAAAGAGCCCAAACCAAAAAAAAACACGTCAAAGCCGCGCAAATATTGTATTAAAATGATGCTCACTGATATTCGTGATTTGGACCGTCATGAATTTGTTCCGAAGAGATAGACCGTCAATAAGGAGTTCTATTTGCCCTGATTGAGGCGTTCGAGCCATGATTGTGACCGAATTTAAAGCCAAAAATGCATGAATGCTACAGATCAATCACCGTATTCACCAGATTTTTCTCCGTGTGACTGTTTTTTGTTCCTCAAACTGAAATAGTCGCTTCATGGAACCCGTTTTCAGTTGATCGAAGAGATAAAACAAAATTCGCTGAAGGAGCTGAAGGCAATCCCAAAAAGTGTTACCTTCTACGTTTCCTAATTTTCCAACATAAGAGAAAGTGGTTAGCTGGAAGATCCGGGTAAATACGTATTTTCTCAAATCCAACCACAAGACTGAATTGGTTACCACTAGGGATCAAAATGGGTCTAATAATAGCTTGAGTGCTGCCGCCTGGTGTCTGACGCTATGCGCTTCTCTTCTATTAATTAACTAAGCTATTACTTTCACAATTCACACTACATCGTCTTTCCCTTTCCCATTTCCCATTCAAGGGAAGTCGTTTCGGAATAACTACGTAATACTTCCTATAAAATTTAACATACAACTTTGGTTTCTCTGCCGAATACAAACTAACTAGAAACTAACTGTTATGAACACTGTTCAAAATCCTTACATAGCTCCGTGTCCAAAATCCAACTAACCAAACGATTGTCTCGAGATCGGGTCGCTGTTGACTTCTGCATAGCCGTTAGAGGATATTAGATCAAGAATCCTAAAAGCTGATAATACCAACTCGCACTCGGACCATTCACAAAAATATAGTCCATAGGAGCCAAGTAAGAAGAGATTTACTTTAATAATTTCTGATTTTACTAAATAATTTATGCCTAGCATTGTCGAACATTTAAGGGTCTTTGACTTGTAAATATTTTTACCGCATACAAACACATTCGGTTAATTTTATAAACCGGTTTAGCTAACTTCCGCAATGATTGCTATCCAAAAGGTCCACAATTAGCATTTTTAGCAGCTGCCGCGATGTCTTTGCTTACGCCATGAATACTAATTAACATACAAATTACATTAATTAACACCAATTAATTAACGAAAACAGCATAATATGGAAGTTACAACAAAATAACGGTAATAAAGAGCAGGGTAGGAAATAACGGTAATGAAGAAAAAGTAGAGAACAAGTGAACGAAAGAATATGAGCAAGGAAGTGGAAAAAACCCGAAGGAACATGTTTTAATTAAACAATTAAAACGAATGATGGTCACCATTTTCGCCACTTTAAGGCCAAAACAAAGGGCAGGAAGGAAAGCAGGAAGGGCACAAGCGGAAAAAATGAGTGAATGTGGCTTGATTTGACTGTGGCAGCGGTCGTGTTTATTAGATTCTGCTTACCTTTTTTTGTTCGACTACAAAGCATTCTTTTTCGTAAAGCTGCGGTGTTTTTTATGTTGCTTTTTTAGTACACTGCCAGAAACAGTTGATTAAAAATTGCTGTGCTTTGGTTGCTTTTTATGACTCTTTTGGCAGAGTTGGTACTTAGTTTTATATTGGTTGCTTTTAGCTACTAGCTTTCTCAGTAATTTTAGCTCGAGTTTACAGCTCTGAGTATTTATACTATATTTTTGAGAAAATCCAATGTTTTTCGAAAATGTGTGCTGTGGGCGCCCATAATATTAAAGAAAGTTCTTAGAGAAATCCTGGTGTACAACTGTCTTAACCTCCGAGATTTTGTTGGTAAAATTTCCATAGATCACCAACTTGTTCGTTTTTCCCCCGATAATTCTTTTTTTTTTTTGCCCTGTTCTATTATTTTAAAAATTAAATCATTCTTGGTGAACCAACCACCATACCATACCATACCATGAACCATACTCAGAACGTCATATGGTATTGTTAAGAAATATATTTCTAACCGTGATCATTTTTCGACAATAAATTTTAGTGTGAACAATTTTTCGGTAAATAGGTTGGCTCTTCGGGACCGTTCTCAAATCAACTGTCTGCTTCTGTGACCGAATAATAAAAAAATATTCTAGTTCATTTCAATCGCCTCTTCCTTTGATAGACTGTTATCATGGTAGTTAGCCGAGACGCGAACCCACGCTTTCCTTGTAGAACTCTAGAACTTCCTGTAAACTAAATACAATGTAACTTAAGACTATAGTAGCGACATCTAACGTAAGTAAACGATGTCTGTTTTAAAATATTAAGAAACAAGTGTGTAAGAGTTCCCAAAATAGTTGAAATTGTTATATACAGATATATTTTCAGCCAAGAAGTAAACATGTCAATGAAAAGTCCTCGGCCTACCATAGTAAAAAAACTTTTTTTGGCAAAATTTGTTTTTTTTTTTATTCAATGTAGTTCCCTTTAAGTGTGATGCACTGATTATAGCGACCCTCCAACTTTCCGATACAATTTTGTAGCATCGATTTGTCCTTTCCTTCAAAATATATCGCAGTTTCTACGATCACCTCTACATTTTTTTTTTTTTTTTTTTTTTTTTTTTTTTTATTTCAGTGCCATTGTAACTAGTTAACATAAAATAAACTAACGAACAATTTGTTTTGCTTATTGTATAATACAAAATAATTAATGGTGCTCTGCGTATAAATTGCAGAGAATCTGGTTACTGTATAAGGTGATACGGTTTTTTGCGCTTAAGCCTTTCTTTCCATTCACTTCGAGTGACAAGAGCCCTGGCTTCAGTGTTCACATGGTCAGAAAGTCTTTCCATATGAGACTTTGCACATTTTTTAATTGATGCAGCAATTGAGTCAATTCCGAGATCGCGTTCAAGATCGTGACTGCGAACATACCAAGGCGCATTGACGGCGCATCTTAAAACTTTGTTTTGAAATCGCTGGATTTGTGCAACAATGCTAGGGCTTGAGCACCCCCAAAGTTGTATCCCATAAGTCCAAACTGGTCTGAACGCCTGCTTGTAGACTAGAATTTTGTTATATGTGGATAATGCAGAGTTTCTACCCAATAGCCAATACAAGTTTCTGAATTTTATTTCTAATTCTTCTTTTTTCTTTTTGACATGTGCACTCCATCTAAGTTTTGTGTCCAGGGTCATGCCTAGATATTTCACGGTATTATGATATGGTATTTGCACACCGTTTAAGTACAGAGGCACATATCTAGTATTGTTGTATGCGAAATCAATGTGTACTGATTTAGTCTCGTTTAGTTTTATTCGCCATTTAGCTGTCCATTCAAATATTTTGTTTAAATGATCCTGCAATCTTGCAATTGATGCAGTTTGTGTTTTGCCAACAGACAGAACCGCAAATGTTGCTGTAATACAATTGTCGTCATGTGGTAGATCGCACGTAAAGAGTAGGTAAAGGATGGGTCCTAACACACTACCCTGAGGAACACCAGCCTTTATTTCCTTTAAGTCAGAGTATATATCTTCAAGTTTAATTCGAAAAAAACGGTCCGAAAGGTATGATTTTAAAATATTGTAATATTTTTTTGGTAAAAGCATTTTAATTTTGTTTAGGAGCCCGCCATGACAAACTTTATCAAAGGCTTTAGACACATCGAGAAAAACAGCTGAGCAAACCTTTTTGTCTTCGAAGGCATTTTCAATGACTCGAGTTATTCTATGTACTTGGTCAATAGTGGAGTGATTTTTTCGAAAGCCAAACTGATGCGCTGGTATCAGCTTCCTCTCTTCAATTATGTTGTTAATACGCACAGCAAGCAGTTTTTCCAATAGTTTTGAGAGTATTGGCAGGAGAGATATGGGCCGATACGAAGTAATTTCATGCGCTGGCTTACCAGGTTTATTGAACATAATCACCTCTGCAGTTTTCCAATAAATGGATACGTGTTGAAGATTTATAGTTGCATTCATTATGGCAGTAATTTTACATATAACGTTGTGAGGAAGCTGTTTTAGTATTTCACTAGTAATAAGATCAAACCCAGGCGATTTTTTAGACTTCAGTTTTTTTATTTCTGCGCATACTTCATCATTAGTTATTGGAGAAATTTCGGTATAATTCTCGTAAGTATGAGTTTCCATTTCTGCTGCATTGGATGTATCATATGGTTTGAAGACACCTTCAAGGTATGCCGAAAAAACATTTGCTTTCTCGATATCGCTCTTGGCCCATGACTGGTCTGCTTTTCTGATTGGACAATGCTGAGTTACGGGTCGTGAAAAATTTTTTGTACACTTCCAAAGTGAATAATCATTCCTATGGTCGTTGGATAAATTTTTCAGGTAATAACTTAGAGTCATATTTTTATATGCCTTTATCTTATTGGTAAGTTTTTTACACAATTTGTTAAGACAACTTTTATCAGATGGAGATCTTGTTTGTTGCCACTTTCGGCGTAATCGACGTTTTTCTGCTACCATTTCTTTAATTTCTTTGGTATACTTATGACCTGCTGTGACGTTTCTTTTAGTTGGTGTGCTACTCCAGGCTGCATATTGAATTGCATTTGTCAAATTCATGATTTCATTATCTAGCTCGGAATTACAACTTATTTTTATGTGACTGTCAACATTGGATAGCATTTGCTTAAAGTATTCCCAGTCGGTATTTTTATTTGTTAGCGAAAGTGGAGGTTCCTTAATAACAACACTTTCGTGTAGTGTTAAATACACTGGTGAATGATCAGATGTCATATCTAAACCGCTTTCTATGTACATATAATTTGAGGACATTTGCTTTGTAATGAAAAAATCAATAAGATCTGGTGTTTTAAGTGGATCTGTTGGCCAATAAGTTGGTGTTCCAGTAGACACGATACTGCAACTAGACAATTGAAGAGCTTTCAATAACTCTCTGCCCTTTGTGGTTATAAGCCTCGAGCCCCAATGAGTATGTTTCGCATTATAATCACCACCCATTATAAATCGGTTTTTATGGCTCTTGATGAGTTCTAGATAGCTATGACATTTTATTTGATGTCTTGGGGGACTGTAAACTGCTGTAAGGGACAAGTTGTTGTCACTATCTATCGTGACCGTTATTGCTTGAAATTCCTCTGTAGATATGCTCTACCTCTACATTAGACGAAAATTTTTTCCCAGTGACCACTCTTTTGAGATATTATATCCATTTTTTCCCAGTGACCATTCTTTTGAAATATTGTAGTCATACTGTAGCTCACACCGCTGCATCTAGTGATCCAACAGGTAGCGAAACATATGCTAATGACAGCAGAGGGTTTCGGCAAAGGGAAGATAATGTCTTCTCAACAATTGAAGGCTGTAGGGAAAGGCACACCACTGGCTCTTCCTCCAAGTGACGCCATTACGGAGAGAGTTAACTTTACAAAGAAGTTCAGAGTTACTCTATTAAGTAAGGCGAAATGGAACGATTCCATGCTCGCCATACTACAGAGCAGCCCTATGCAGTGGTACACTGACGGTTTGAAAACACCGGAAGGCATTGGAGCAGGCATTGCGTGACCGCATACAAAACTATCCATATCAATGAGACGTTTTCCGAGCATCTTTCAAGCATAAGTCTTTGCTATAAGTCAGTGTGTTGAACTCAAATGATCAACCTCCCCCGATACTAATTCCTCCTCCTTGTCGCGCTCTATACAGGCATTGCAGGCTCAGCAAGCACTTGTTCAACATGGACATAGTCTCTTGCTGGTTTTACGACATGGAAACTCCAGAACACCTGATTCTAGACTGCCCAACAATTTGCAGAAGCAGACTCAAGGCTCTAGGTTCCATCTACTTGGTCAGGAATCACATCACCTAAGTCGTGACCAGCAGGCTCCTGGGATTGTTCAAAATGCTGGATCTTTGTGACCATAAGTGATATAGGGGAGGGCACAATATACCATAGGCCGTAGTACAAACGCTTAACATAACTATTTATCTACTCTTTTGAGATCTGAGAACAGTAAATAGTCGCTGAAGTGCCAGATCGAAGCCATTTTTCGGCGATTAGTTCCTTCTTTTTTCAAGGTTTTCAAAAAAAAGATAAAATATTTCATGCGCATCCCAAAATACAAACGCCTTAACCTTGGCTGCCAACTGTTGAGTTTTTCCATGCTTAGAATCACGTCTTCGTGTGTTCGGATGATTGACGATCGGCCGTTTGTTGGTTGATTTTCCTGTGGCAGTGTACGGAGACTCGTCATCAAGCCAAAATTTTTCTTTTCAAAAAGCAATATTTTACGCGAAAATTCTTTTTTAACCATTTTTTATTTATTTTTCACAAAAGAAGGTTTCTTCACTCAAAATGATGTAATTCACAAGCGAATGACTCGACAGCTGTCAAATTTATATATTCGTCTTTATAAGGTTCTGACTAATTAAAAATTATACGGATTTAGTTTGAGTATCACCATCTATGTGTCAGGCACGGAACCTTTTAATTGACCTGTTAGGATGTCTTTCATGATTAAGTTCTTCTATTTTATAGATTTTTACTTGATTCTTATGAGTCTTCAAGTAATCTCTTCTAATGGAAAAAATGGTTTTTAATGAATATTTGTTGGATAGAATAGTCTCATTTATTCTTCGAGATATAAGATTGACAGTGTCCGTTCTTGTGAAATTTTCAGCGAACTTGTTTGGAGCACAATTTTTTCCAATATTTCTCAGGCTCTGAAATTGAAATATCTGTTACAAAAATATTGTTGTCTCCTTAAATCTTTACTTAGCGGGTCTACTACAGTTTAAGTGTCTGTGGGATTCTTTCAATTTTTTTGTTTATTTTCCATTTACCGCTCTTGTTTAGTGCACCGTTGTTTGGTATTTTTCATTTTGTGTGTTTAATGTCTGTGCGTCCCTATTATTTTTTGTGGCATCTCCGTCATCTCCGCTAACATTGTTAAACCGTAATTGTTGCAAACACTTTCTTGCCATTGTAGCCTTATTACTTTGTTCCGTATGCGTCCGTCTTTTTGCGTGTACGGTCAGCTTGGCTAACGAAATATTTTTTAATTTGTATCCTTTTACCCGCATTCATTACAGCATTGTTGGCGTTGCTGTTGCTGTTGCACGGACGCCACCTTTTGTGTGGCACCTTTATTATATTACATGCTTGTCTCAATTTATAACACTTTTTGCTCATTTGTATTTTTCTTCTGTTCTTTTTTCTGTTGTCTCTTACATGTTTGCTTTCATTTGACGCTTTGGGACACCTGCTTCCGCACGGACACTTGACGCCAGCAGCTGGCCAACGAAGGTGTGCCGCCATTGCCGTTGCAAGGCAAGAACTTTCAACGTGCTAGAAATTAGAAATTCCAATCAAAATGCAGAGGAGGAAAGTGGCGCCGTAGAGCTCGAGAGCTGGAGGTGAGAGAGAGGTGAGAAGTGCGTATAAGCGGCGGTAATATGAGGAGTTAAGAGATCACCGAGTTGAGAGGTGCTATGACAACGTGGTGGAAGATAAAGTAGAACAACATAACGGTGGTTTCAAATTAAAATGCAACGAAAGCAAATATGCAGCAACAAGACGTTGGTGCAACAATAACAATAACAATGAAGAGCAAATAAATAATAAAAGGAAAATATAAAAATGCAGGAATCATAATGACGGTAATAGATAGGGAAGGTAAGAAAGAGCAGGAGAAAGAAAAGAAAAAGTAGAGAGAGAGAGTGGCAGAGTGCGGCGCAGTAACGCAGCGGCGCTTAAGTGTACATCATACTAAGCTACCTATCATTGGTAATGTGAGCGGTGTGAAAATTCCAGCTAACTAAATTTTGTGACACGGTTCCGACATATTGGGTTAACGGTGTCGTGCGGCAAAGTCAAAATGGCATGCTCGAGTGACGCTACAATTAGTTTGGAACACCTTAGCGTGCTCGAGACATATTCAGCAGAGCGTGTAATTTCGAGTGGCTACTAAAATAACAACAACTGCGAAGTTGTCAGCAAGGATAAGCTTATAAACTAACGGTATTAGTGTCATATTTGTCATACAAGCGCTGCAACAACAACGCTATTATCTACTTTGACAGCTTTCTCAGCAGCCTGTGACAATTTGAATTCAGCTTAACCGCTCCCAACCGATGTTTAGCCACTTTGACCGCGGTTAGCGCAACATCATTAGTCTCAAGCGCTGTTCCGTGCACATTTTTAGCAACAACGAAGATAGTTATTATAAAAATGTTTGACAAATATGTATTACAAATAAAATTGCCAAGTTAAAATTCAACCTAACGGTAATGTATTTACACTAATTGGCTTAATTCATGTCGCTCTTTGCCAAACTACTCACTTAAGCCGTCCGTTGTGTTACTCCTTCTCCTACTTACTCTTTAATGGTAGAATTCTGCAAGTCACAAATAAAATTTATGTAATCACTTTTATGGTTTTTAATGAAATTGTATTGGAATGTTTCAAAAATATATTGAAATTTAAAAAACTCATGTTTTTATATCATAAGCTTATATAATTAAATTTAAAAAATGTATGCTTTTGTAAATTAATGAAATGATAAAGCGTTTTCAATAAATATATTATAAACAAAAATCAAAATTTGTTTCAAAATATTTTTAAGGTAACGTTTATTTTTATTAAACCGATTTGTAGATGAGGGAAGACCGATTAGCAAAGGGGTTTTCAATAAGAGCGTTACAAAAAAAAAAAAACCGTGTGGGACATCACGGCCCACTGACGCTGTCGGTCAATAAACCGCCCAAACCCTAATTTTCTCGGGATGAAATGGCGACCCATGGAGAATGTATGGATTGCTGCCTTCTCAATAACGCATATTTTGCTTATTGACGAATCCATTCAGCCAGAAATGAGCTTCATAGCTGAAGAAGATTTTTCTATGAAAATTCACGAACACACGACGATTCTGGTGGTTAAGCGGTTTCAGATCTTGTGTCAATTTGCTCTTGTACGGGTGTAGGCCAAGATCTTTCCGCAAAATTTGCTACAACGACATCACAGAGATGCCAATGCTTGAGAACGACGTATGTATGAAAGACTGATTTGGGTCTTTCTCAATTGATGTGCCAACGGCAGCAATATTCTGGACACTACGGACACTTCTCAAATTCAGATTTTTCCAATGGAAGCTCAATTGTTAATTTAGACGCGTTGTTTGATCGTATATCTTTCCATGATGAAATGGCTAACTTTACTGCAGAGAAATGTCAAAAGAGGCGGTCCTTATCGGTCTACTTTTGTACCGTCCCAATAAAAAAACTCTTTACTTAGCTACCCAAAGAAATAAAAATTGAAAAATTTCAGCTTCTTTGATTCATCAGAAAACTCTATTTTCTAGAAGTCTACGGATATTAGGTAAGGTTAAATTAATACAAAGTGCTTTCCAAAGTAATCACGACTTTTACAAATTCCGAAAATTCCATCGAAACTGTTCGTGAATTCATCAAAAATCAGCCGAAATCATCATGGAAATTCATGAAAATGGAATTAAACATCTCCAAAACATCGATTTATCGCATTTTGACCGAACATTTGGGCATACGAAAGGTGTGTGCACGGTTTGTTCCGCACAAACTGATTGACGACCAAGAATTGCTCAGATCGACAGACGCTTGTGACCGATTATTTGACCAAAAATTACATTTTAACCATTAACCACTCCCCGTATTCACCTGATATGGTACCGTGGGATTTCTTCCTTTTTGGAAAAATGCATTTTGCCCTTGAAATGAAGCGTTATGCAGACGTAGAGGCCATTCAAATCCGAGAAAACGGTCTCCTTTTCGGCGGATACGAAACTCTTCATTTTTCGGGACAAGTCCACTGTTAGTTCATTCAACTTCATTACGAAAGTTCACGTTTTGTAAAGAATGTGTTTCGCACGCTTCGCTCAACGTATGGTCAATATAATCGGCCTACAGGGCATACTATTCGCAACACCATCACTAATTTTGAGATCCAGACCACGGCCAGCGCGCAGTAAAGAAAATGTATAGTAGCCGAGAGAGTGTACATGAAAACAGTGGATAGTTGATTCGGCGCCGTTCGCAGCAACTTGGACTAGTGTATGGAACGACTGGGCGCATTTTACGTCGAGATCTTAAATTGAAAGTGTACTAAGTACAGCTTATGCAAGAACTGAATCCTTTGAAACCTTCCCAGCTACCTCTTCTAGTTTCTTATGTTCCAAAAACTTAAAGCGTAGCCTTGCCTAGCGCTAACTGAATGAAAGGATTTAATTTATATAATAGTCTTTTAATATTAGTATACGGCTTAATATCATATTAATATATGTTAAGTTTCATGTATAGAAGCTCTCTTATTAATTACCTTCAATTGTAGACACTTAAGCAAAGTGGCGATTTTAGTCTCATTGATCGTTCTATAGAAAATTCATTATCGTTATGATTAGAATTTGAAAATATAAGAACATTGAAATATCGGAAAAGGGCATTACTTCTATATTGCTTACTCATCGTTATGCCCTTAAGTTGTTACAGTTGAATTGATTTGGAAGCTTCATTTGCTTACTTTAATCGCTCGTTGTTAATCTTTTTAGTTCCATGAAGAAAGTATCAATATTGCAACCTAATATTCTTAAAGAAAATCTAGGCAAATATGTATATAAATACATATGTATATATTCGTATGTACGAGTACATGCACTTAAAAGTGGCGTGCTGAAAATATTCGTAGAGGAATGCGAGCACAAATTAAAATCCCGAATGAAATGCGACTACTCAAATAACGTTGCATTCACAAATTAAATTAGTTTCAGACCCCTCACATACAAATACAATGGCAGCGTGTTCTACAGCATCGCCAGCAACAAACAATTTATGTGTGTCAGCGATGGAAAGCAAGGGATCAACAAGCAAAACAGTAACACGAAAAATATGTAAATAAATAATTCTTACGAGGGCTACCGTTTGGTTAAGTGGTCCTATATGCCTGAACAGAAACACATTCCTAAACTTACAACGTAGCTTTCATTATCGGTTAGTCGCTGGCATGACTACGTGTAGAAACCCTCAGGTCAAACTATGCTGTCTGATCGGACACAGATAGACTCATAGGAGAAATATTGGAATACTTTGAAATTGGTGAAAAGTGGGAACATATTTTGATGATATGGCATTGATGGATGTGATTTTGCTAGATTTCACTTCCTATTAACCACTATATTAATTGGTAGATGTAAGCCAAGCAACTTCAATTAACTTTAGCTTAAAAATTGTGACGGAATTCTGAAACTATATACACAGCTAGTAAAAACATGACCCATTCGAGTCTCCTAAGCAGTGATACTAGTTTAATTGACTTTTCAAATGTGTTCCAATCAGAGATGGTAACCACTTAGTAAACTGAACATGCTGTTTCCGCCAGTTCTATAACGTCAGTATCGATTGAATGCTTTTCAACTTAAGAGTGTCTGCGTTCTTGAGCATTTTATAATACTGGGTAACAACAATGTTGAAGAGTTTCACAACATCACTAGTCGTCGTTCGTACTAGAATAAATCTCTTTGTAGACCTCATGGTAGAAGAAAGACCATTCTATCCTCGAGTTTGCGATCGAAGATTACGATTTCTTGCAGAGCTGACACCTTCATGGTTTCAGCGTTTGGCCAATATATATAAAGCTTACATGATAGAACGAACGACGATTATACAAGTATATCGATATTCTCGACAACTGGTTTTTTAAAGCGTGGTACATATCAGGACCATAACCATTAGGGCGCATTTTCTAACGTCTGCCTTACATTTCCGCCTTTATCAAAGAGACGCAGTACAGTATGGCGTATCTTCTGTCCAACTTAGACTCAAAGAATACTAAGTCAAGCAATCACGAAATTGTCCAAGAAGTGTTTTAAGTACCAATTCTTAAAAATCGGCCAATACTGCTGAAATTTCACGTTCGATATTCGTACGAATCGAATTCAATCGTCGCTGGCTTGTTGGCATAGACCATAGTAAATATTTTAATGGCCTCAAATCGCATGACCGGGGCGGACAATTGACTGGTCCATTTCGTGAGATAGCACCGTCACCAAACTTGGTTTTCAATAAATCGGTTGTGACATTCGTTCTGTGGCTTGCGGTGCCGTCCTGTTGGAACCTTGTCCAAATCCATTTCATTTAATTCGGGTCAAAAATATTCGGTTATCATTGAACGTTAGCGATTCCCATGCTCCGTAACGTGCCGATCTTGATCATCACGAAAGAAGTACGGCTCAATAACTTTGCCGGCTCATTAACCGCACCAAACCGGTGACTCATGAAGTACGTATGCATGTATCTTCACAGGAATAAAGAACTTTATTGATATCCCAAACCTTTTTTGTTTTTTTTTTTAACTTTTGAAGCGCTTTTATTGAATAACCCATTTTTAAAGGTAAGACCACTGACTCTTTCGGTAGTAAATTTTAATAATTTTGAAGAATTTACTGGAAAAAATATAGCGTCGCCATATTGCTGTCCTTATCGGACCCAATACATCTCAGGATACAAATTACCAAAGCCATCTAGTAGAAAAATAGTAGACTTCATTATACTGCACTTTATATTTATCTAGATAGGCATGTTAGAATGGAGGTCTGACGACCAGGATCTTCTTTACAAAAAGTTGTAAGTGTTCATCAACCGATATATCGTTAAGAAATGCTCGACTCACGTTTGTGAATCTTTTCAATAGAAAGCTTTTATTCGTATCAAAGATTTTCCATGATTTCCTCATCTTCTTTCTCTTGACAGATATCCCCCATCTGCTGGCATGTCAGCAAATAAGATAGTGGCGTGTGCGGTTACTGTTTGGAAAGTTAGAGGTTGACTCCACCGAGATTCTCTTATATCTGTAGGGTGGCGTCTGATCTGGCTAGTTCATCTGATTCACAGTTACCAGAAATATAACCCTGACCTGGAACTCATTGTAGGTTTATCTTGAAATAGATTGTTAGATCCATTAGGGGATCAAGGCATCATTCCACTATTTTTGATGAAACCCTAAGAGACTTTAGTGATTTCAAAGAGGTAACAGCGAGGCTTTCTTTAATTGCTGTCATCTCCATTTGGAAGACATTACTGTGGTTCTGGCAGTAGAAAAGCAATATGGTATCCAATTTTTCTGAAAAGATACCACTTCTTACGCGATATTCAAATTTGGATTCATCCGTACAGATACTTATCCCAGTGTGCCTGTCCACCATATTTCTTCAAGTAATCATAAGATTTAAGCAGCAACCCTCGTATTGGTCGTCTTAAACACAACCGCATAGAATAATTATCAAAGGTCAGCCCGACGAGACGCGCTCCTGCCCACGCACACGCACACTCATACAACAATACACATATAAATGTGCTAGGCAAACGCAGACAGCCAAAACAAACAGAGGAATGAAAAAAGAAGCAAACAGAAACAAATCAGTGCGAGTGCATGTTGTCCTGCAAGTCATTTAATTTCTATTTTTACGCTCGAACCGCTTTATATGCGCCCATTGCCGTTGGCATTTCAATGCCGCGCCCACCGCACACCAGCTACCAGCAGATGAATGCGATTCCTACACAGCTTTGCACGCGGTTGTTGTATTTTGTTGTTATTGCATTTGGAAGCTGCTGTGGATTTTCCGCTTCTCTGCGTTTTGCGTGTTGGCGAGAAAATTAAATAAAAAATAATTAAGAGAAATAACAGAATTCAAATAAACAAAGCGAAGTAATGTGCCGAGGAACGAACCGGGATGGCACAGTTCGCCGAGGGGAATGACAATGGCCGCAAATGTCGGTGGTCTGCTGGAACTCGCCAGGATGTGCAAGGAAACATGAGTGTTTATAAACTCGCATTTTTATGTGTGTATGTATATGTATGTGTGTATGTATGTCTATGCTCAGCATGAGTCGTAAGTATTTGCTGTCAGCGCTGCCAGTTCCCTTATTAGCGCCCTTCGCCCTTCTACTGGTATTTATTATGTGCTTAATGCGACTACTGATTTTGCTGTTTCTGCATTTTTTGTCTCTTGCGCTTTGCCATTTTTGTTGCACAATGAAGTGTAACAATGTGGCAAGTCCTGATAATTTGTATTAATTGACAACTAATTGTTTTTTCCTTTTAACAACATTATTGCCAGCGCAGTTACAACTAGAGCCAGCGTCATTGATTCGGACAGAAAACAGAATGCTTGTTGCAATCAACCAGCTCTTAGTTGATACACTCCGTGAACGTTTGTGGAAAAGGAAGATGGATCAAGGCGGCACAGTGTGGTGAGTAGAGAAAAATGTTTTAATAAAATAAAAACTAATATAAGAAAATTCAAGAAAAGTGTTTAACATAATGTTTGAGAGCCACAAGTGCCAAAGATTGGGGTTGTTGCTTTATGTTGCCTGAATGTAGGCAATACTTTATGATTTTATATTAAAAATTTTTCAAATAAAATGTTGCCTATATTTGGAGTAAAGAAAAGTGTGGTAAATTTCTAAAAAATATCCACCAAAATCATTCGAACGGACACCCGAGAGAGGTTGAACTCTCTTGTCATCTCTCTAACACTTGCCTCAGGATTTTCGACCACCATAGTCTCACGTTTTTTATGTCTTCATCAGTTGAAGATTTCGAAGCTCGTGCAGAAGGAGGCATGTCTTCAACGATCTCTCGACCGCCTTTGAAGGCTTTGTACCACTCTTAGGTTTGTGCTTTTAATAAAACTGAATCACCGTAAGCCTTTTCCAACATTCGCAATGACTCCGCACACGAAATATGACAATTAGTGAATGTTTGGAAGCTTTTAATATACGACGAAAAAGTTTGCCTGGCAATTTTTACCTGGAATAAAGAATTGAATAATGAGCCTGCAGAACTGTTTTATGGAGTCTACTTTATCATGAATACAAATATGTAGTTATTTGAGTGAGACAAAACAATCACTGAAGGTCGTCAAATCATTGAAAACTTGCCTAGTCGTCTTTCACCCACCTCTGTTAAAGGCGATATCATAAAAGTTTAAGAAAAAATGCTTGAACATGTTGGTGTTGGTACCAGATAGGTATCAGAGATATCAATATCTTTTATGGATCCGCTCCACACATTTTGGTTATATGAAGCTTGTTAATGCTAAACTTGAATTGAGTAGTGACTAAATTTTTTTGCAAAAATGACGTCGAGTGTAAAGAGCAAAACAGCTGCTCGACAAAGAATATAACTGAGGATCGTATATCTATCGAATGCATATTGAGTTTATCAATATGACGTCAAAATTGAAAAAAAATCAAGCAATGATGCTTCAAAAGTGAGTCGAAACCGATAACTAATATTGTTTGTTTTGTCAGTCCGGATCCTCATAAGATGGTTTTACATTTTTTCCGTTATTAAAATATTATGAACTTTGAGATATGTATACTAACGTATTGAACTATCCGATGGATGTGTTTTTAAAACCTCAATTCAGTATAACTGTATCTGATGATAATCTTTTTGTGTGTGAGATTATTTGAAAGCAAAGTCTACACTAGCAATGCTTGGTTCATTGACCACTTCAAGTCAAACATTCTTGTCGAAATCAAGGTGATGATGATACTCAAAAAAGTGTCTCATAGCAAAAATAGTGAATAAGCTCTATTTACTGAGGCGTGTAAAGTTTTATTTAAGAAATACTTCGTATATTTTAAGGGCAACTTAAGTAATACAATCTAAAATATAAAGTTGGATTTTTATTTAAAATTTTTAAATTTGTTTGTCACTTGCCTATGCATTTTGCTATACTGTTCGCTTAAGTACAAGTAAAAAACCGGCCACATTGACTTTATGTTCTAGAAAAGGGAATGTCACTAAGTGCGATTGACGATTTCTTGGTGGCACACATTTAATTTTTTAATTGGATTAGACATATAGATATTTTCCTTTACTTCTTATAGTAGCAACTGTCTTGTAAAGACATCATGTTTGTACTTAAGTTTACGTATACAAGTAACAAGTTTGATAATTTTTTAGTGCTATAAAACCGATAGTAGCCATCTGTTTTCATTTCAGGTTTACTAAATATTAAACAATAATTTAAAATATATAGGAGTCCCGACAGCTGGGGCCCATTACATTTTCGGAGTCCGTTTGACAGAAAAATGCTTTGTTGCGTGACGTCATGATCAAAAGTCTTTGTTTATGATTACTTCGATAAGTTGACAGTTCGTTTTGTGTATGTCATAGAGTGTCCGAATTTTGTCTCTAGCATCCTTAATATTATTATATTTGATAGTAGTCTAGGAAAACCATAATTAAAAAAAAAACATGAAAATATATATTTCTTCACAAATTTGGGGTGTTAATATTATCTTTCAAGTAGTTGATTTCTAAAAGTAAAAATAACTTAAAATATAGTATTATCACCGTCAATTTGTGATGAAACTCGAATCTACAAAAAAGCCTTATTTTAGTAATAACAAACATTTTCGGATCTAACAATGGTCATACCTCTCCGATGTATGTGTATTGGTACTAAGAAGTATTAATAAGTAAGTAACAATTATCATAGGGTTCAATTTTAAGCTCAAGCGTTAGCAATTGTATAGCGGGTGTGTTAAACAATATATTAGTTGCAAGTTGAAGTGTTATTTACAGAAAAAAGCAGAAGAAATACTTCAATATTTTTTGACGTAGAAAAATTGACATTTTTTTATTACTCCTTTATATTTTGTAGAACATATTTTAATGAATATAGTATAGCATCAACCAAAAACCAAAAACATATGACCTATTTCTCCTCTAGCACACAATCGCATGTATTTTCCTCATATTACCTATCGCAATAATTCGCTGTAAATATATGAGAAGGCATAACGGTAAACAAAGTCAGATGATTAGCAGTCCACTAGGGGTTATCACTCAACACCTATGCGATGATTGCCGGCTGCTTACGTGAAAATAGACTGGGAGAGCGCTGAGAGGAGATAAACCCAATTGCGGTACTTATAAACGATGTAGTTATTGTATGTGAACAAATTGTGAACAGATGTGTTGAACATGCATACGGTTAATTAAGTACTCGAGTGCCAATAAATGTAAGGTTTTGTGATAATAATATTTATACATGATGTGTACATATCAATAGTTTTAAACCGTAATTGACCTCGTCCATCTGACAGTGGCTTTGAATGCGAGATACTATCTCAATGCAAGCGGTATGAAGTCTGATTAAAATCAAATATTACGCAAGAGGAAGTAAACATTTCTTTACCTTGGATTATCAATATCTTTAATAGTTCAAACCCAAGCCCAAAGTACTTGGTAACTATCAGGCACCAAACTTTGAATGGTTTCCACAAGGAGTGTAAGAGATATCAGTAATTTTATTGAGAGTACCAAACCGGCTGCCATACAACGACTACCATTCACAGTGGAGCCATAAATACTTTTACCGACACCCTCTCAGTGAATGGCATATTTGGAGTCAAACCACCACCCATTGCAGATGACGAGCTCGAGTTGTTGCGATAATCGAGAGTGAGCTTTGTTCAGCTTCGTTCTGAATACTGATAAAACTTTAACAATCTACTGACCTTCTACTTATCCAAAATATATTCAGCATGTAACGAATCTCCGAATGATTCTAACCACCTCTTTGCATGCCTAGCTAACCCTACACATCCAATACCCCCCTCTCTATGGTCTGAGCCCGTCGAAACCACATATACTGGGACTACCCTTGGATTGCCTCGATGGTAACCTTACTTTCTCACCAGGGACTAGATAACCGTTACAACAACAACAACTACCTATCAGCCCAGATCAGAACTGAGAAATATTTTTATGCTGGAAGAGAAGTATTCTACTGGCTTGGGTCGCAGTTTTGGTTAAAACATTTATCATCTTCGAGTTTTTGTTGAAGGTTCTACAAATGCCCACCCTTATGGCCTCAAAAATTTACTAAAGACCGCTAAGTACGCTAAAGTTCTGGGTATTTATAAATCTATCTTAAAAAACAGTTTTTTTTTCAGAGATGAAATATAAGGGGTTAATATTACCAGAGAAAGAGAGAGCGTGGAATTCGGTGATTGTCGAAAAAATCCCTTTGAAGAAACCCCTATTTAGAGCCCAAAAATTCGGTGTGGAAATATCCAATTGACAATAACAACTTAATTTAATAGAAGCACCTTGATTGATTGATACATAAGAGATATATGTTAATACCCTACCAAGTGGGTTAGGTGGGTATTTACCAACAGCAAACAGAAGCTCTGATATTGTGGGTATTTCAGACTAAACTATAAGTGATTGTCAAGTACAAAGTATTAGTATTTCATTGTTGACACTCTTATCAGTAATTGTTGGCAAAAAAATAAATGACATTCGCGTGTCATTCGAGAACCGGCAAACGCATTTAGACATTTAGAGCGAACAACTCACGCGCGCAATAAGTACAGTGAGCACAATGCATTGCAATAATGAATGAGAAAGTAATGAAATATATTTATATATGAATGTATGAGAGAATTTGGCATTATCAATGCAATGCATATTTATGACGAATGGGAGGAAGACAGTCGAAACAACGAAGCGGCTGAAAGCAAAATTAGCAATGACAAGTAAGTACACATTGAGCGAAATGAAGGGGCCGCGGCTGAGCATGAGTAAGAGACGTTAGTTGATGACTGAGAGAATTTCGTTGTTGTGTGTAGCGATAATAATGTGTAATCAGTTCATTGCACTACCCAGTGAGTACTTAAACCATTTCATACCTCAACTTTCCCACCGTTGTTTTGTAGTGAATTGACATTTCTCGCTGCTTTCTCGCTTTCTTTGCTTTTGTGTTGAATATTCGCGCCCATTTAGTCGCTTATCGCTGCAAGCGCTGATAAACAGCTGAGGCAACAAATGTTTGTGTAAATATTAAATTAAATATAATTGCCGAAAGCAAATAATAAAAAATGCGAACAACAAGTGTTCTAATAAAGATAATGCTTCGAAAAGGTTGAATAAGTGTAATCGAGCAGGGAGCGTGTTAAAAGTGTGGGTAAAGCGAGCAGAAAAGTAAAGTAAAATGTGCAAGTGAATTTTGTAAATAATTTGGACCCGGCACTGGGCAGGAGCTGCCCCGCAATCAGTTGTTGTCATTCTCTGCGTGAGCGAGGTACGAATTTTTTGATTTGAAGTTTGGTTTCGTGTGGCTTTCAGTGAAATTTTCGGTGATTTGTGGCGTAAGAAGTGAGTTTTGGCAAAATATGAATATATAATATTGATTTAATCGATTTGAGTGGCGATAAGCAAACATTAAAAAAAAATAAAATTTAAATTTGCTTTCATAAGTGATGTGCTAATAATTATAGTGTCATTAGTATATAGTATATGTTGCAATTAGTTGCCAAAAATATATTGTGATTTGGTATTTATTTTCGCAAATCAACGATTGGTTAATAACTCTGTGCCAATTGAGATAAACGATTAATGTTCAATATTTAAAAAATTTTATTATGATTATTTTTTATTGTGCTAGAAATATTCGTAGTGATTATAATTATGAACTGGCGCTTATACTCGTATTTTTATGTAGTGGTGTCGGATCGTTAAATATCTGACGAAACTTTTATTGGCTCCAACCAGTTTCGAAGAAGCTACGAGCTTTAGATGTTTTTCTGACAAGTTCTTTGAGTCCAATTGATATTTTGGCATTGTTATCCGAAAACCGATTACTCTAACAAAGTTCTAAATTATTAGTATTTTTGGTAACCATATTTTGGGATATAAACGCGCAATTCACATGCTGTTAGTCACAAACTCAACTTACTTAACTTAACGTTCGTTATTTATATGTATTTGTGATGAACAGCTGTTGGCCCGTTTATTAATGCTATTTCACAAATGAAGGGTTAGTAGTCCAGACAACAGAAAAGAGCAGATGGAGGGCCTAACTACCGCAGCTACTAATGTTATTCCATAAATGCAGTTTCTGATTGTTCTTGAATTTCTAACTCTAGAAACAAAACTAAGAAAATATTTAGCTTCAATGTCTATATCTCCCGTATAACCAATATTCACTATTTGTGATGAATGTAATATTTTTATGAACGTGTAGCGCCAAGAGTTCCTGGTGTTAATGGTTTTTTGCGCGACGACGGGATTCGTAAAAGGATTTCTCCTCATAATCTGAAACTTACACCTAGCTCAATTTAAAAATACCCGGCCTACCAAATTAAAAAATATTTTTTTTGGAAAAAACTCGTTTTTTTTATTCAAAATAGTTTCCTTCAAGGGTGTTAAACTGATTATAGCGACCCTTCATTTTTTAGATACCCTTTTTGTAGTACGATTTGTCTTTTGCTTCAAAATAGGCCTCAATTTCGGCAATCACCTCTTCATGCGCTGAAAATTTCTTTCTAGCGAGCATTCTTTTGAAGTTTCAGAACTAAGCTGGGTTCCAGATCTGGAAAATACGGTGGATGCGGAAGTAATTCGAAGCCCAATTCATAGATTATTGCCACTGATTTCACTAAATTGTTGTAATATACTTTGTTTTTCTGAAAAATAACTTTTTATCTTCAAACCCGGCCGATTCCTAGCGGTTCAATAATGCTATGTGCAGTCCACTCGGATGACTATCGATTGGACTTCGGAGTGAAATGATGGAGCAACGTTTCATCCATTGGCACATATCGATTCAAATTTATTTCGCTTGAAAATCTCCAAACACTGCTCCGAATCATGAACTCGTCGTTGTTTTTGGTCAAAAATGAGCTTGCACGGCATCTACTTTGCATAGAGCTTTTTCATAGCCAAATGTTCGTGAATGATATGACAAACATGTTCAGTATGTATACTTAGAGTGCCTGCTATCTCGAACAACTTCACTGAACGGTCATCTAAAATTATTTGTGGACTCTTTTGTTGTCTTCGTCAGTAACTCTGCGTTCACCCCCTTGGGTGTTCTTTTCACCACGTCAACACTCAGCATACCAATCCTTGAAGGTTTATGTTCCTGGAGCAGTGTCCGAAAACTTGTCATCAAGCCAATTTTTTTCTTCAATTGCTTTTTTTGTATTTCAAAAAGCAATATCTCATTAACACTCGATATTCCTTATGATCCAATTTCCTCAAAATAACAAAGGTTGCTGCATTCAAAATGATAGAATTTACAAACTGACAATTGTTAAATTTATCACCCTCAGTTGAAAATTTTATGATTATTAGATCAAATTTGTCATACTTATATGATTAGATTGAAATTGTACCTCTTCCTTGTCTGCAAGTCGTTTTAGTTTAAGCTGGTGGCTTAAACTATTTAATGAAGGTATATAATATTTGTATATGATATGTATATATATTTAAGTATCTTATGTGCTTTGCTCAACTTAGTACAAATAGTGATTTTTTTTAACTTAAGCAAATCGCAACGCAAATCTTAAAGCACCAAAAGCTTACAAAAAGATCTCACTGTGAGATGGTTCTCAACTTAATTATGTTGTAAAAATATAGTTTAATTTAAAAATTGATAAGAATTTGTGATAAGCATTCATTCGTCTCATATCAGTGAAAAATTACGACACCCTTGTTTTGCATTGCTTTACTTACTTTAGAGAGTGAAATTTTTTCGTTTCTCTCCCTTGTAATTTAGTATTTCTCTCTCGTCTCTCATCTCTTTCTTTCTTTCTTTGTTGACTAAGTTAGTCCCTACAGTACATTTTTCGTCTGAAATATCTTATCATTGCTTCAATAAATAAAATATGCTGTTCTCATTGTCAGTTTGTTTAATGAAGATCGATTGCTGGCAGGCATTATCCACGGAAAAAAACGTCTCAGTACATACTCAGAGATGATCTACATTACTTGTTTTAGTTTTAAGAGGTCGCTACTAGCTATCGTGTGAAAGCTCTTTGGATCTAACTGCGATAAAAAAATACTCGTTAAAGAATTTAGTATACCATTTAGAATAATCTACTTCAAAACAAGTTATTGTTGACGAATGCCAGAGAATAGTATTATATAGTATATAGATTCTCTAATTAGAAGAGCAACCTGAAGATGGAGCGTAAAGAAAAGGTTTGACAAAAAGTTATTGCAAAGCAAAGTTAGTTGTATAAATATTCAAATTGTAAACCGGACTATAGTCGCAACCGATAATCTCACTCTTCAATGTACTAAACTGGCATCGCTTTTCATAAATTTAAAAAAATGGTTATATATTGGTTATATCTGACAGCGGAAGCTGCAAATCTTATGCTACATGTTACTTTTGCATTTTAGGTGACGATATACATATATATTACAATATAATAAAAATATAGTTTATATGCTTAAAAATTGAAGAAAATCTCGACTATTTTAAAATACTAAAAATCCAAATATTTTTAAATCTTGATGTTTCTCTTATCATAATAACCAAAATATTTTTACTGTTTACAACCTCCTCTTTCACATTCACCATATCCTTTCACCATTTATTTGCCATAAATTTAATCATCAAAATAAAAATGGAACTACATGCACCACTTAGGCATCGCCCACGTAAAGGCAGCCCCGCAAAAAGTCATAAAACTCCTTCATATGAGCGTAATTAAATTAAAATTTCCTTTGTCTTCGCGATTTCATCTTCATTGTTTTGAGCGGCACTCTGCTTTATGCTCTGACACGTCCGCCTTGCACTAAGTAAGTTTAGTTACTTTTATTTTAATTTTTATGGCGCTTTCAGAAACACTTTTAAGATTTTTATGCGCAAAGTTTCGGCTGCTGGTCGTGCGGCTGGCTGGCCCCGGCTCAGCGTGCGTTGATCTCCGCTCATGTGTAAATAAAGTGAAATCGAATGTGGAAAAAAGCAGCAAAGATTGCAGGGCAAGGGTCTGACTTACGCTTTGAGCTTCGAAAACAGCGACTAACACACAGACACACTTAAGCGTGTGCATGTGTGTTTGAATTTATGACTCCAAGTGCTTATGCACTAAGTTGCTTATTCACTCTTTGTTGAGTTCGCTGGTGGGAGGAGTCCGCAACGTGTTTCCCGGTTTGTGTGCTCATCCAATTGCTTGTGGCTGGGTTTTCAATTTAATATGCGGTAAAAAGTTAAAAACTACCATAAAAGAAGATTTATTTGCTTCCGCAAGTTTTTTCTCCATTTTTTTTTACTTTTCGTATTTTGTTTGTTTATTTAAAAAACAATCCGTCATGAAAAGTTGAATATACATACATGAAACTGAGTTGTGTAGCTTGTCTCGCATGGTAATTAAAAAAATACAAACTATGTATATGAAGTACTGTTTAAGTTTAGTCAGAGTGACGCTGCTCTCATTCGACAGATTTTGAGGTGCGTGTGTTCACTCTGACAATTCTTAAACTAATGTTAGAACTAAGTACTTACAAGTTAATGTAATAGTGTTCTCCAATTTTTAATAGAAATGGTTCCTTCAAATACTCCAATGTCTTAAGGAATCGGTTATTGTTTTTATATTGATCGTTTTCTTCGCTACTGTATCCAGTTAGAATATTGGAGACTTAGAATTTTAAATATCTTTGATGCGAAGCCATTCTAACTCTCTCATTTTTAAATAACTTTGTCTTTATTTAATTTTGTGAACCGCTTAATTTATTATTACTTTGAGTGAGTTTACTCGCGGAGATTTTTGCTGCTCCTTACGTAGGCGGCCTTTTCTATTCCTGGCAACATTAGTGCTCCAATCCGAAAACTAGCAACTTTATCGTAAAATTTGACATTTTCTAAGTCATAAATACTCAGAAAGTTTTGAAGGAGAGGAAGAAGAAGGCTACTTGTTTGGTTTACAGTAACTTAAATATTCACTTCGACCAAAAATGGAATTAAATCATGAACATTTTTTTCGAATATTTTTTACAACTTTCGAGGTGGATTAACTCAGCGAGAGTGCATAGATGAACTTAAATAAATTTTTTACGGTGAAGCTCCATTTAGTACCAGTATTTATCGATGGTATGGTGAACTCAATCGAGGTCGTAGATCAGTCCAATCGAATTGCATTAAGATCGTCTAAAATCAGTTCTTGTTTCGGAAACTATGGATGTTGTGCGCAAACAGATATTGCAAGATCATCATGCGACCTATCGTGAGATTGAGACCACTATGTGCATTAGTGGGACTAGAACACATTCAATATTGCATGAACATTTACTATAAAAAAAAATTGTTCCCATTGTATTCCACACAAGGCTTGTGTAGTTAGTCGAGAGGTATTAACAGAATACGACAGAGGTGCCTGGAAACACGTCGTTGTGATAAGTGTTGAATCGTGGATTTACTCGTATGAGCCTGAAAGTAAACATCATTAATCTGTATAAGTGTTTAAATATGAGCAAAATATATCAAAAGTTGTTCGCGGACGAAGCACTTCCCTTCATATTAATTGGTTTCCTGTTCTTTTGGACAAACCGAATATGTTGCGATCATACCACTATAACAACGCAGAGCAATAAAATTTCGGTGCTACACAACCATTTGTATGACAGTTTTCTTTCAAGAAATCAGGAAAACTAACCAGGTGTGAACTAATTGTTCAAGTACTTTTGGTAATCAGATTGTGGTATCTTCAAAATATGCCTTTTGAATGCATCAACTGCCTTTTCAGGTGTAGAGAAACGATCTTCTTATTCTTATTTCTTCCGTTCTATAACTAAAATAAGTCGTTCGGTGCCAAGTCAGGATTATACGGAGGATGACTTATCAAAGGGATGATTTGAGTATTCAAAAAAGCAATTGTTTCAGTCGATTTTCTCGTCTTATGCTTCGCGGTTTGGGTTTGGGTTGTCGAAATCGCTGCCTTTTCGCTCCCTCGTCTGGCGGTTGGGGTTGCGTTAATCAGGTAGCTGCGCTGCCTCCCGCCCGATCCTGTTTCTCGCCAATACCTCCACTACCTCAGAAGTTTCTTCTCCCGGAGATGCCTCACGCACCACTTCAAGCTGGCACTCCTTATGACTTTCCTATTAGCGTCGTCGTGCCCTCTTTAGCTCTTCCTTTCCCTTCTCCTCTTTCTCTTCCTTCTTTCAGCACCTTTGGTGTTTGCCCGATGTGGCTTTCCTGAATCCGAGCAGCTGAGCCTGTAGGGGGGAGCCTTGGTGGTGCTTGCCACCTTTTCAGCGGCCGTAGATGACTTCGCTTGCAGGGCATTGTTGGTGTCGAATGCAGCCGAATTAATCTCTCAGCGGCAATCATCCAATGTGCAGGGGAGTCGCATAACACCCGGGATTGCGAGGTTGTAGCTCTTGGTCGGTGCACACATGTAGTTTTTGATAATCCTCAGGAGTGATGCCATGCAGCACCGCTCATGGCGGCTGGGAGAAGCTTTCGCAGACGCGTCATTATTGCTAAACCAGAGTTTAGTCTTTTCTTGAAATTATTATTGTGCTCATATGATATTGTGGATAATTGAATTTAGTTTTGAAAAAATACATATTTGACGTTTCAAAAATATTTTTAATTAATTCTTTCTTATATTAAACATGTATTGAAACACTAAATAATATTTAATTTAACAATAATTTCTCTGTATTTATTCCACATTTTCATTTCGGCTGTTAGCAAATACCAGAATCACTATAATTTAAAAACGAAACAATTCCCGGAATCTCAAGTTTTGACAAAAATAAAAGAGAGAAGACAGAAAAAGACTCAACCACGTGCCACTAATTACCCACAATCAGCAGGCGTCATTCGTTGCCAATTGAGCCGAGCGCGCAGAGTAACAGCCAGCAACAGAAACAGCAAGTGCTCGTGTAACTTGAGACAACATAAAAATGCCCGCAGTCACAAAGTTAGCCACGTACGAAGAAATTTTGGCATTGGCCAAATCGACGTATCATGATCTCTTTGGCGGCGATCCAGAAGTGGCCTGCTGTGCTCCCGGACGTGTTAATTTGATTGGCGAACATATTGACTACAATGATGGCTTCGTGCTGCCGATGGTGAGTAGCAACTGCCACACATACACACATACCTATACACTCGTTCTTGATAGAATTTTTTGAGCGCTTAATTAAACCGCTGCGAGAAATTGGGTCGCAACAGACAAAGGCAAGCAAGTGAGGTGATATATGTACCTACAAGTATACCATATATTCTAACCGTTATTGTAGTGGAAACGTCGACAAAAAATCACTAATTAGAAAGCATTGTATGAAATAAGGAGCAAAAAAGGCAACTTTTTTAATCACCGTATTAAATCTTTGCTTTGTTTTTCGCCATGTCGCTGCCCAAATTCTTCTATGTTTCAGCAAGCTATTCATTTTCCTACCTTAATTAGCATAGTTTTTTTCGTGAGCTTTTCTTTACACGCTTGCATATACTTCTCTCCTTATTCATACCTCTCTTTATTTATGCCTTTCTCTAGGCGCTGCCCATGGTGACATTGGTCGTTGGCGGTCGCCGTGCGGACAATAAGGCCTCAGTCTTTACACACTGTGCTGGCTGCGATGATCCAAAGCAAGTGGAGTTCTCATTATTGGATCTGAAACCCGAATTGCCAAAGTAAGTAGTTTCTTAGTAAGCCGAAGTGTAGTTAAGCTTCAAATTTTGTAGGAAACGCCTCAAATATCGGCTTCTAATTTAAGTGCAGAATGGTAGTGTAACGTAAATTGTTGGTGTATGTGTCTTTATGTGTAGTATTGTGTACTCGTATGTGTGTCCCCTCTTTGGCATCAAACATTTCCTGTACACTCTTACCTCAGTAACTGTCTGCTTTTGGTGTTTACTTCCTTGTTATGTATACCCCTTTCGTCCAATTTCACTGCTCCCACACTTTCATGGATACATATGTACATGTTTGTACGTATATTTGTCAACAGGCTGCTCTTTAGCCACGCATCGGGTTACTTTTCTTTCCGAAATTTTGCAAATTGTCGTTGGCGTCCGTCACCTGTCATCGGGACTTGCGGTTGTTCCTGTGTGTGTGAATTCAGCGACAACAACATCCACTCTGTGTGCGTGTTTCTCAAATGATAGCAGAAAACAATAAGGATAAAATGAAAATGGAAATGAAAATGCACCACAGCCGCAGCCTTGACAAGTGAGAATGTGTGTGTTTGCTTCAACGAGGGAATACGGACACCGTGGCTCTTTGAGCTTTCTCCTCGCTGTCATGTGAAAATGTGATACTTTACTTCATATCGAAATTTCAAATTAGTGTGACAGTTAGCCATACTTTTATAGTTCTCAGCTTAAAGTCGTTCAAACAGATATTACCATACAGAAAGAGGTCTAAAGGGAAAGGCTTAAGTCGGCTCTCGTCAAGTCAAGTTGGAACTGACTTTCCTTACTGTTTTACTACCGGGACCGAAGATCCAAATTCTTTATTATTTACTCTTCCAAATCATCTCATACGCGTCCAATAAAATGCAATTTGTCTTCGCTTTTTCAAGACCTCAAGACAGTCGAAATATATTCCATAGTAATGTAATATATCTACATAATTCTCACAGTGTTCTTGAAAATTATTATATTCGGAATATTACTTCGACATAATTATATATCTATCCCATAACTAATTCGTCACGTGAAGACTTTCAACTTTATTACGAAAATTCACGTTCTGTAAAGAATGTGTTTCGTGCGCTTCACTCAACTTATGATCAACCTAATCGGTCTAATGAGCATACGCTACTATACGCTACACCATGACTCACTTCGAGACACAACATTAATTATTGGATAATATTCGAACGTATAGATCACGTCCAGCACGTTGTAAAAAAAATATAGCAGCCGGAGCTGAGCCGCAGCAACTCAGACTGGCGTATGGAGCGACTTGGCGCATTTAACGTCGAGATCTTAAGCTGAAAACGTACAAAATACAGCTTGTGGAAGAACTGCAGCCGCTCGACCTTTCCGATGCGATATCACTTCGCTCTAAGAACTCTTGAGTTCCAAGAAAATCCGACGTTTTCGAGCCAATGTTTTCCAGCAATGAAGCCCATTTCCAGCTCACCGGAACCTGAAGAGATTCAAGAGCTGCCATTTTATCCAGAAAAAACAACGTAATCGTGTTATGATAGCCTCCTATAGAAGGAAGGATTTGTAAAGTCTAGAGTCAATGTAGACAGTCTTTAAAAAATAAATGTCAAAGGATGTTTTTTCGAATGATAAAAGACATTCCCCATTAAATTTGAAGTTTCTGTGTTTTTCTTTAAAAGAATAGGGAACCTCAAAATGGATAACCTTTTTTTGGGCAGAGTCCTGTATTCATTCCATAGCCAATCCGTCATATTACAAGGAATATCACAAAGTATTACTCTCGAGCTATTATTAAATAGCTACTAACGATTTGATTTTTCAGTCACCTAGACCTTCGGAAGCATATTTCAGTAGATGAGATTATACGAGTAAACATTTTTACTCCGTCAAAATATATGTATTCATTAAGGAATAATCTTAATATCCGATACTAGAGAGGTAAGAAAAAAATATTTCGAAGAGGTTTCACTGACTATTAGTTCACGTGCTTCGCTCAATTTCACATGAATTTTATTGCGATGAAAGATTGGCGGAAATATTGGTTATAATATGTCTAAAATAATGGAACTATGGCCCAATTTCATAAATGTTTGGCACCAAGACACAATATTGTCACGAAAAAAAGTTCTCTCAGTTTGAGGCTGACTATTATTTTTCGTAAAAAATCAGCAATAGGCAGTCAAGGTATCTGGGGACTTGATAACTTATTGTTCGATTTGGACATTCGATCTAATATCTTAGAGAAACTATATAACTATTCGGATAACTTCTTAGGTATTTGGTTTGTATACTGTAAAATGAAGAAGTTATATAGAATCACTATGATATTATGTACCGAATTTGGTTGAAATTAGTAGAACAATTCTTAAGGCATGGAATTTCATTTAAAGGTTGGCGCTGCCGTGCCTATCGGTGAATTTTGTCACACGTTCCTATGATGTTCTCCTGTGCCATATACTCGTACGATGTGAAATTTAATGCTTCTGGCGTATTGGCTTGGTGAATTATCGTGAATTTTGTAATTTCCAACATAACCGTTGTATGCGGAGTGGGCATGGTTACCGTCTAACATAATTCATTTTCATATTAAATAAATAATTTTTCGAAATATTTTCTTACAGCAAGTCTGGTTTAAGTAGATGTAGTGGGCTGTGAGATGTGCTTATTTAATCTGTTTATTGCCTGATAATATATTATCTTGAGTATATAGAAGCACTTTCCATAGGCGTTTGAAGTCATAGGATCGATTAAAGGCTCTGAAAAATTCCTTGTAGTTTGTTTCAGGAGTTTATTTCTATTTCACTGGCGTAGCCATCGCATAAGTGAGTTATAGTCGAGTTAACAACAGTGCGCCAGTCGTTTCTTCTTTTCGATATGTGACGCCAATTCGAGATACCAAGTACAGTTAGGTCCTTCTCCACATGATCTCTCTAAGGAGCTTAGGTCTTCCTCTTCCTCTGCTTCCGCCGGCGGGTACTGAATTGAAAACCTTCAAAACTGCAGTTTTCTCTTCCATGCAGACGATATGATTTAGCCAGCGCAGCCGCTGTCTCTTGATTTGTTGAACAATGTCAATGTCATTGTATATCTCGAACAGCTCATCGTTCCATCGAATATGGTACTTAAGGGTGCCAATGCGCAAAATACCATAAATCTTCGGCAGAACCTTTCTCTTGAGCACCCGTAAGGTCGACTCATCAGATGATGTCATTGTACATGCTTCCGCGCCATATTGCAGGACAGGACCGTTCCCATGACAGTCAGGCATACATAACCGGAACGGACCCATAGCTTTCTTTATCCGGTCAAGGACTTTCAACTCAGCAGAATTCTGCAGCTACAACAACAACAAAAATATTCACTGGAATGATGAGGGATTTGTAGAGTTTGGACTTTGTTCGTGAGGGGAGAACTTGCCATACATGCACTTATTAGAAGTCCTTTAGAAATCCTCAAAATCGCAATGGGATTACAGCCAGTTGCTTGCATAACAACTCCAAGCCACCAATGGCCAATGCTCTAGTATTTAACATAGTTCGGTTTTCTTTGCATGACCTCAAACACACACACACACACATGCATGTAGTCATACTTTGAAAAGAGCGCATTACAACAATTTGTGCGTCACAAAAAGTTGGTGAATGGTGCTTTCTGACAGGCTGTCAACTCGTTTGCCGGATGGTTGGCCCGTTCTCCTGATATGTGCTGTCAAGTGAGTGAAAGGAGAGCGCTTGCCGACCAAATAAACAAATAAACAAACCGAAGTAAAAGGCAGAGAAATGTGGCGTTAGAAATTCATATGCATACACGCATACATACAAATAAATACCAAGCATAGTTAAGCAAGTGCAATCCGGTTTGTGTGTGTGCGTGTGTGCAAATACATGTGGTCAAATTGTAAAGTTCAACTACTCAACTGTGAAGCCACAAAGGAAATGCAAAAACGAGTTGAAAGTGGTTTACATGCAGCAATATGTGTGTGTGGGAGAATGATTGTGTGTGTATGTGTTTGTAAATATGCGCTTTGCGGCTTTTTAGTGTTTGTATATGTATTTCTAATCAATGCTGAGATTTCGCCAAGCCATCTAAAAACGGTAAATTCGTCAGTGGCAAAAAGCAAATTTCACCTCGGAAATTTAAATATGCTTTGACATAGCCGGCCAGTGGTCCGCCTGTCCATCCAAGCAGCAGAGAACTTTAGCTTTGCCATGCACTTTTGAGAATTTCGACAATTGCATTACCTCTCCCTCTTTCTCTCTCTCGCTCTCCTTGCAGATGGGCAAACTACGTGAAAGGTGTGATTCACCATTTTGCCGTCGAATCGAAACTGGAAGGTCAGCTGCCCGGCTTCAATGCCGTGTTTGCCTCCAATGTGCCAGTGGGTGGCGGCTTGTCTTCCAGTGCAGCAGTTGAGGTGGCCACTGTGACGTTTATGGAGCAGTTGACCGACAAACAACTTGAAAGGTGAGTAAATTAGCAATCAAGAATGCTTTATGCAATGTTTTTTCCTTATATACTCGTATTATATACATAATATATATATTTTTTTGGCTTGGTTGGCATGTCAACAACTTGGCTCTTTTTATTTCGTTTTGTTTTAATTTTTATTTCCATTTTAAAACTTACAGCAACAAGAAACGCGCTTTAGTTTGCCAAGCCGCTGAACACAAGTTCGCTGGTATGCCTTGTGGCATTATGGACCAAATGATTTCCGTTGCCGGCCAAAAGGGTAATGCACTGCTGCTTGATTGTCGGTGAGTTATTATAAATAATTTTTTGTAGAAAAATAGAAAAATTCGAAGAAAGTGTTTATGAGCTGCTTAAATTGTTATTCCGACTAAGTTAGGTTAGATGAGTATTTGTCTACGTTTCTTCCTTCGTGAAGGAATAGAAAATAAGAACTCCTGTGTTTGAATTTATAAATTAGCAAAACGCTTAGTAGCCAATACAAATTTGCACAAGCGTTTAATTCCCATTCACAAAAATTCGGTGGGATGTCTGAAGGGATGCGCTCTCAAGTGTTTAAGTCTTGACCTGCCAAATGCGGTACAGTCAAGAAGGAAGTGTTGAGTTGTTTCCGCCTCATCTTCTTCCATACAACTTCTGCAGATGGTGTCTGGTGGGATTCCCAGCCTAACTTAGTAAAATAGGGTTAGGGAGGGGCTAGCCTTACCAAAGGCAAAGAAATCACTAGATCTCTTCTGATACATCTTTGCCCAAAAGGCTTTTGCGACAGTGCATGGTGACCCAGCACTGGCCAAGCTTCCGCGTAGGCCAGCTATCTATTAGTACAACAAATGGGGATACCGGAGCACCGACCCGCTCCTTTTCCTTTCTTTCTAGCTCATCAGCTTTACAATTTCCTGCGATTCCGTTGTGGTCTGATACAAACGACGTTAGGCATTCCTTGATCAGCCCTGAGCGCACTGTTAATGAGTTCAAGGCTAGTATCGCCGCCCTGCTATTTGAGTGGTGTAATTCCGACTAGACTTCTGTATGTTTTAGTTTCGTTGAAGCTTACTTATAGTGTTTGTACCGACAAAATAACGGTAGATCCAAAAAACAAGAGATTTCGATGGCATCGGACCATAGGAAGAGGTTTTTAGATGAATGGGATACGGTTAAATGCAAAGAGGTGGTTAGAGTCATGCTGATAGGTATTTGGTCGATTCTGTATAATGAGGAGTTCAACTTGCTTTATCCCGAACGAAGTAGCGCAATGGCCACTCTAAATTCTCGGGGTTACTCGAGTTTTTCGTTTGGTTTCTGTGAAAATATGCCAGCATAAACTGCCTCGAGGGACTTCCCATAAGGGAAGTTGTTCGACAGGGACATCTAAAGGCACCCTCTAGTTGCCCCGTCTGAAGAGCCTTCGTCCTAGTTCCGATACATATAGAGGCGACCCCATTGTAGCAGTTTAGTTGATGAAACACATTCCTTTGTCCTTTCCACACGAGCAGCGGGTTAGCTACTTGAAGATTTTGTTGCTGGTGCAGTATTGACAGTCAGAATTTAAACATCTTAGACTGTGATATTAAGATCCAATCTGTATTCTCACGTTCAGTTAGTAAATATGGTTATTGTGTATTTAACGAGGGAGAGTTTCATGCTCCTTGTGGAAAAGAAACAAAAAGTTCGGTAAAAAGCAGTTTTCTTTCGAACCCATGCCATCGATTACATTGCTCCACTTCAATGTTTTACAATCGTCTACGTATGAGATGATGATAATTTTCTCTGGTTGTTGAGTTCCAAAATATAGGAGTTAAATATTCGAGGGAGAAGACACCTCCCAGTAAAACCCCCAGTTTATTTTTTCTAAACGTAGAATTTTGTCCTCGAAACAGTACGATTGACTGCCGGCCGCTCAGATGGTTCATGGTTCACCTCTTCAGCCCTGGAGGGAACGTAGATTGTTTGATGGCCCCTAGTAGTGTTGGTTAAGTAACTTATTCCCGCTGACAAATGTTGATTGAACTGAGCGGCTATACTTTGGAATATTTAAGATACGTATTTCCCTTTAACAGGTTTTTAATTCATGAATATAACGACAATCAAAGTCTGCATCTTTCAATAACAAATACTACGAGTATATAAACGATATACGAGCCGAACGGTAAAGAAGCGAGATAGTCATATCTGAAGGTCGGGATGGCCAGTATGGTAATAGTAATTTCTTTTTTAATTTTTTTTTTTTCTAGAAGCAAAATAATTTTGTTTCCGAAAAGGATCATGTGTAAAATTTTTGAAATCGGTAAGACATTTCAAGCATGGGTTTCTTCCAAATAATTTGTATGTTTACATATCGAGATAATAGATGGCGCGCTCTGTACATAAAAGGGAATACAGAAATAAATGTTTCTCTACTTGAGAGATATTACGAAAATGTTTAATGTTGGGGAACGCTGCCATTTTATGTGATTGTAAGTAATTTTATTAATTATAAAGGGAGGTATCAGTATTATTTTCGATTTTTTTCAAAAACGGGTTTCGAACTATCATAAGGGAAATACATTTTTATAGGAATTATGAGAACTGTTTTCAGCTTCAAATAGACGGACAAGTATAGACCCTTGCAGCAGTATTTGAAGACAAGACTTTATGGGTATCAATTGAGACTAGTTCGTAACTAGCTCTTCCATATTATAAGTAAATTACAAAATATACAGTTGTGAAATATATAAAGTCTTATACTAACTAACTCTTTCAGAATCTTTTTTTGAGGTTAGTTCAAAATTGTGAGGTTAATGTTTTCGTACCAGTTAGAAATTAATACAAGGCTTTTTTAACGAAACTTTGAAAATAAAAGAGGAATATAATAAGTGATCGTTCTGGAGAAAGCTGGTATCTATAATAAGGGTATACTGACAGTTGAAAGGTCAAATATTTGGTAAACTTGAGTGAATTCATTTCTTTACGATTCTTACATTCATTTCGGGCTTTTTGCACATGTAATTAACTTCAACTGAATGAGCTTTTGTATTTAATTTTCAAATCAACTGAACCTTTACTGCAGGACTGCCAGTTCATCGCACCACACATGACCTTTTACAGCCAACTAACTTTTTATTATACTATATGCTCTACATAATTTAATAACTTTCGAATGCGGCACAGCCTAGCACAACCGAGCAGTCAAAGCTTTGCTCGCACAGGGCAGCCATAAAATCATACAAAAGACTCACTCACACATGCTCATATGGGCATTACAGCATATCTGTTGTCTTGATAAAGGCCGAAATGCGCTGATAATGCGCGATTTTTTAACACACATGCAACTCAAAGCAAAATGATGAGCATCAAAAAAAGCAGATAAATAAATAAATGCAAAATTATACAAAACCAACTAATAAAATCGTAAAAAATGCAACATACTGACTACTTTGGCGCTTTTACAATGGCCGCGCTGCAGCAATCACACAAAAACAATAGAAACTCATGTGCTTTGTATGGCGAATTATGATAAAAAAAAAAGAAAAAGTAATAATTGTAATAAAAGTAATATTTTTTTGTAAAAATTTTGCGACAGACAGCAACAAGTTTACGAGGAATAGCGTCAGCTGGCTGGCGACCGCAGCGCTTTAACACATACTCACACCCACTTTCTACACACACACGCAGGCACATATGCCACTCTGCACATTACTAATGCCAAGCTGCTGCTGCGGCTGTGAAATTGAAAAAGTTGCGCGCTTATGTGGCGGTTTGCGCGAGAAAAATAACGTTGTAATACTAATATCGCGTATACGCCATGCCGACCGCCGCAGCACATTCGTGCCATTGCACTACACTAGTGTGCGCTTGTTTATTAGCACAGCACGTGTGTGTGTGTTTCAGTTTTGCATTTTATTTAAGTAAATAAATTTGTATGCGCAGGACAATAAAAAAGCGCAAACATTGTCTTGGCAGACAGTGTGGCATAAAAAATGTTGCATAGCTGCACAAAATTTTCTATGCTGCCAAACGCGGCCATTTTTATGGCAATAATAATGTGAATATTTAGCTACTATTTGTGGAATTTGTTGGAGGTAGCACGATGAATATTGTTGTAGCAGTAAAGTTGTTTGTAGTGGATTTAAAGATTTTCTAGTTTTGTTGACATTATTAAAGGAAAGATTTTGATTGAATATAGGAAATTGGTTTCATTTGGTCTTCCTTTCAACCATAAACTAAAAAATACTGTCCGGAATTAGACATTACAGAGTTTTTTAAGTTGCCGGATAATTGAATATATTCCAAGCAGAGGTAATTGCTATTAGGAAAGCCAATGCATTAGCAGACAACTGCAGAGTTAGCATTTACCTAAAATATAGACAGGTACATGACAAAAAAAGGATAAAACGCGATTTCATGATACACTGGAATGAAAAACTGCCATGTGCAAGGCGGTACATCAGAAATATAAAAACTTCCTACTCACCCTTGATACATTTGAATACTCTCTGATCTCAGTCTGATCGTGGTCTGCAAAATGGAACTGACATATTGTAAATACTGCAGAAAATGTCAAAAGGAAGGCAGCAATAAAACAATGGGTCATCTCTTGTGCATTTAGTAGGGCAATTCTTCAAATTGGATTGAGACACTAGACGAATTATCGATAGGGGAATTTCGCATCGAAGAAGGATGACTACATTTAATGAATTAAGAAACGGCATTACATCTGGCATCACTATGGGGCAAAACTGGTCTATAAGTGGCATATAAGCCTACCTATATTAACCTAAAATATAAGGCATAACCACTTTTATCATACTTCATAAATTTCAATTATACATATATCTCACACATTGACCGATATTTTCGGTCAAAAGTCAACTATAGGTATTGGGGACCAAACATTCGGTACCTACAAGTTAAACAGTTTTTATTGGATTTGAACAACTTCCGGTTATAAGGTGGCATATACTAAAGCCATTATTCGTGCAAAGTGGAATATAAAAAATATATATGAGAAGTCGACGTGGTTGTAGTCTGTTTTCCACCATTTTTGAGATATTTGATTTCGCCGAAAAGTGGGTCGTGCCATACTCATCGTTCATTTTTCACAAAATCGTCCTACGCCTATTTCCCATATACTTTTAAATTTCATTCGAAAATTTCAAGGTGATCTAATACCCAAAAGTGGTCGAAGTCGGATCGTAAATTTCCAAACGGTTTGAGACCGAATATGTGGACAACATTGCCTAGAGCTGAGCTTTTATAAAGAACATTGTTCAATCTGTTACATATTTTTGTGAAGTTTAATTGACATCTTTCCTCAATAATGATAGGTCTTATTGCCAAAAATAGATATAATCTGGTCAATAATTGCTCTAGTTGCCATATACCTAATATTGGGATTTTCAAACTTCCTGTTGACTTTGTATTGCAAATATCTTTCCATATGTACGATAGCTTAACAGATTTATGTATATTTTTTATTACCAACTGAGTAAAATTGGTCCAAGTACCCGATATAAACATTAGTAAAACATTTCTGTATAAAAAAATTCCATACACACCTATTCCCCCAAAGTTGCCAGGATTCCACTAAAGTTTTTTCAAGTTACTTCTGCTGCTCTCTGAAAAAGCCATACTTGTACATTTGCATATTCCCAAAAATTTTTGAGTCATTTTAATTCATATTTGCTTAACAAAACTCACTCGACTCCAAGCTTTCAAACTAATGTACTTTAAGCAATTCTCACTAAAATTTGCCAGCAACAATGGACATGCAATTGAATATTCATGTAATATTTAATAAATGTATCAAATTGGCATACATACAGATTTGTATGTGAGTTTTGAATTATACACGCGTGCTCTAATCTGACACAGCATCGAAATATCAAATTAGCCTGGAAAAACAAACCAGTTGTTAACTAGTACGGAAACTGAAATAGAGCAGATTTAGTTTTTATTAAAAAAATGGATATTCTCAAGTAAAATAGCTCCTGTGGATATCAATTGACTGGAACTAGTTTAAAACTAGTGTATTTCTGATCAAAATTTGGCTCTTCTCAACACCTAGGAAATATCAATGGATTGTACGAAAAAGAGAAAGATAGAGGAGCTCACTAGTTGGGTTTACACTAGCAACTAGTTGCAGTTCATACTAACTTTAGATAAGATTAATCCAAGTTCACTCTTCAACATTTTGTATGTTTAGAGAGTTCCCTCTTAGGTCGTTTGTTACATCATAAAAGATAAGTTATTGTGTAGGGACTGAAGAATGGTCATACCAATCACATTCTTATATTTAATGTGTAGTTCAGTTGTAATACTATCAAGACAGTATTTGTTTATTATTTATAATAGATGAATTATTTAAAATTTTATTTTTCTGAGAGCTAGGCGATTTTTGAATCAGTTCCCTTCGGAACCGATGATAGATAATATAAGTCTTGACTAGTTTTAACATAAAAAGAGGAAGACTCCAGTTGATGTCGATCAAAGTAAAAGAGCGAAAGTGAAGTTGAATGAGATGATCCAGTTTTTTGTTGTTGCTGCTGTCCGTATATGTGATGCCTTTGTGCATGTTCTTCTCAGTTTTTGATTGTGTTGTTCTTCTCGAGTGTGGTGAGTTGTAGCGTGATATGTTAGGGTGTGTCAGTTTTTCTCAGGTAGAGTGGGATGAGGCTTAACTCATTGTTTTATCCTGCCTGTTGTTGTTGTGGTAGAAAACATTATTTAAGTAATTTGTACAAAAGTTGAGGAGTTGTCAGTCTTTGCCGGAAAAAGTCCGGGTCCGTTGCAGTTACATAGGTTCGACTGTAGGGAGCATTCTCGCCTATCAACTCATTTAACTTAAGTGTATTAAGGAATACCAACGAAGCACTTGGAATAATGAACATCAAGTGATTCTTGTTGAATATGACATTTTTCTATTTAAAAGAGTGTATGAACTAATACATTGTCTTAATCTGACCACTATACAAATTGCTCTGGTTCGTTTCTTGGGAAGCTATCTGCTTTAAACCTTTTAAGTTATTTTCGATTAGTGTTACAGTGGGTTCTATCTTGAATCAATATACCTTATAGAACAATCAATATGTGTGATAGCTTAATAAAATTAAGAGCCCCTGGCGGAGTTAATTCGTCTATAATAATATTAACTATAAGTCAAAGTCATACCAATAAGTTATCCAGTTTCAACAATGTATATTGAGACCTAACTAAAAGATCGATCCTACTCAATTGACTGTGATCTGTGTTATATTTTCTCAATTATTTTCAAACATTTTCTTAGCTACTAAAACTCTAAGTACATACAATATATACGATCCCAAATAGATATATACCAGTGCATAAATGCTTTGCGTAACACAGTTTTCCACTCAAAAGGCTTTGCATTCTCAATAAAATATACGCAGCTTGTTGCCACAACAGCTGATACCGGTCTCAGCGCACCACACATGTGAGCTGCACAAGTGATTACAGCTCCTCCACAACTCATTTTCTCCCACACCCGCTCACCATTTGTAGCGTCTACCTTTATTTCCACTCTTTCATTTCCATTTTCGTTCGAATTTCAGCCAACATATGCGCTTAACTAACTTCATTTACAGCTTTTTCAATGTAATTCATTCCTTACGGCCAGCTCTGGCAACACTTCCGGCTCCTTCCTCTGTGCAACTGCTGACTGCCATTGCAAAGCACTACTTCCGCTATCTAATTTTTTGTCACCTATTTATTTCACATGCATTGTTTTTTGCTCCTCTGGCGACTACCTGAAGCTGACAGTGGCCCAAGTGGTTTTTGTGGTCGTCGTTTTTGTGCGCTTCAATGCTTAAAATCCGGCAGACGGAAGCCACATTGCATGGACAATGGCCAAGTGCGAGTACAGGAGGAATTGTGTAGACACATATATACATATATTGTACAGTTAAATGTATGTATGGCCATCGACATCTGGCTGAAAATAGAGATTTTGTTGTCGTAATTGAAAACCCTACAAACGTGTACTGAACATAGGTAGTCACCAGGAAATATATACATACAGGTACATGTGTGGATCCATACATTACGGTGCAGTTATAAGCTTTCTACTCGCCTGTGTTTGCCAACCATATGCAGGTGCAGCGTGTGAGGATGTGTGTGTTAAGTGGGGGAATATGTCATTGCTTTGCTAAAACTATTTGCTGAATTGCTGGCAAAAACAATCTGCATCACCTACCGAACTTTGTTTTTGCTTTTTGCTTGAACCTAATTGCTTTTGCTTTTTTGTTGTCGTTTTCAGGTCTCGGATTTCTTTCTTCAACCGAACAAAAATAGCCACAATGACTGGCTAATTTATGCCTCAAGCGACCACATGCATGAAGATATACATATACTTGTATATGTATGTGTAGGTAGCAGGATTGGCTTGCTGGTAGTGTTGAATATGCGAGAGTATATATTAACTAATTAAGTGTTAGAATAGTGACTGAAATTACTAGGGGCTAACGAAGCATATGTATAGATATGTTAGTATATACATAAGTAACAGTTATTTATAAGCTTGGTGGGTTTGATAAACAACCGGCATTAGTAGAGTACTCTTTCCAATCACACATTCTTTGGAAAGAATGTTTTGATTAAATTACTTAATTTAAAGAAGGCAAGTTTATAGAAGAAAATTTAGGAATAAATTCAAAAACATGTAATAAAGTAATTGCCAATCAAATTTAGATATGCTTGAAAGTGAACTTTAGTTTATTACCTAGTTTATTACCTATTACCATTTACTTCTTTAAAATCTTAGGTCCCCACCTTAGAATTCTTCCGAAGTAAAAACGTAGAACCATTCCTCTGTTTTTTTTATCAAATATTATCATTTAAATAACAAACTATTTTGACAGCTATCAGAAGCTTGAACAAATAATCACTTACGAGGAAAGTATTTGGTTAATACATATTTCTTTAAAGTCTACTTCGCACAACAGTCGGTTGGTAACTGAAACCGAGCCGACAGCATTCGTGTCAGGTAAAAAAAATGAACCTAAAACCAATGTGGGTCGATTTTGTTGTTATAGTGGGTACCTAGTTCCCGTTATGATGGTAAGGATTAGCTAAGTTGTCGTCTACTTCATCCAACGGAAGTCCCAAGAAGCGTGCTGTTACGACGAAGTGTTACCAAAGGGAGATGGGTGTCAGATGAGTGGTATTGGTGGGGCATGCAAAGAGGTGACTAGTGTAATGTGGAGACTAATTGGACGCAGGACATATATTGGATATGTCGGAGTATATTCTGGATAAGTAGGAGTTTCTTCTGCTATATTCTTGAGAACGAAGCTGCGCGAGGGTCACTCTCGTTTCTCGCAGCAACTCGAGCTCTTCGTTTGCAATGGCTGGTGGTTTGACTCCGAGTACGCAATTCACTGGAAGGGAGTCGGTGAAGGTGTTGATGACCAACGTATTGTGTGATGTCGACGACGTAGTAGAGGTTGATGTTCCTAGGGGCGAAATGTGGGGTTGATGGTATGGTATTGTTGATTTCAAGATCGTTACCGAAGAACACTGTTTTATGAATACTAGGTAAGCTAATCACATATCTGTAGCCTTTGATACTTAAAATCATCAATATTCTCTATATACTATTCGAAAGTGGCTGAAGTTCTTAAAGGATTGAAAAGCTTTCGAATACCGTCTAGTCGGAAAAAATGCTTCCTGGAATATTGATCACCTCAACGATTTAATACATGATCTACTACAAGCGAGAGCAGTCCTATACTTAGCCTGTTGAAGAAAAACAAAAATTTTTGAAAAATTGAGATTTATTTCCCCAACATACAATACTTGACGCAGTATACCCAAACTTCTCTAATTCCTTTAATTCGTTTCAAGAATACATTTTCTTTCGGTCTGTTAAGTAGATCTCCAGTTGCAGAGTAGGCTAATCGGGTGAATAGATGGAGCGGTAGTATGTAGACTAATTCGTCAGCTATTGCATGGTAGCTTAAGTACTTGTTGGGGCTTCTGGGGTGTGGTGTAGGGTTTTTCACTTTCGAAAAATCGATTTTTTGTTGTCTTATCTTATTGTTTAACATTTCAAGAATATGTCCTTAAAATTTTAAGTCGATGGAGGTAATATTCTTACAGTTATTGTCTTATTAGTCTCCTGGCTTTTAACGCTCTAACTCTGACAGCTGAGGGCTGTCGGGATAGAAGTGCAGCTGCCGACGCGTTTTTCTCAAAACTACTTTTTCAAAGTCCTTGTTCACTTTTATTTCAAAACTATTTGTTCGATTAATTTCAAACTTTAAACACATTTTTAACATATAAAATACCGCCCCCATCGTTTATTAAATAATTTTTTTTTTCATTAAGGGTGTTTTCCATCCACAAAATGGCGGAATTTTCAGTGGAAAATAACAGTTTACACTTTAGATGGCCGCCAAAAATTTTTGAATGCAAAAAAAAAATTATCAGAGAATGTTGGGGGGAAGATTTGATTATATATTATATAGTTTAACTAATTTTTCTTAATTTTTATTTTTGGATAATTTCCAGCCGAGTTATGGTGAACATCGCAAAGTGTTTTTTTCTCAAGACGTTCTGGGGGAAGCACTGTTACCGGCTTATGCCTCAATATTTCTGCATTAAAAATTACCTTACATTGATAGAAGTGTGCTCTATAATGTACAAAAGGTCCGAATCAAATTACTCAATCCAGATTTGAGAAATAAATTCATAAAAAAAGTCTTTTTTTTACCTTGAAACTCCTACTCCCCCCTTAAGCAAAACCAATTCTTAATTCTTTTCTAAGAGGAAATTTTTTTTTTATATTTGTTCTTATTTTAAAAGATTTTTTTTATTCGAGAGCATACTTCAGTTCTTTATTCGATCTTATGACTTCATGTGGATATTTAAGTCAACAATAATAAACGGTTAAATAACCAGCTATTCTGAAAATATCTTTTAAAGGTACGTAATCACATATCTAAGGCGCTGTATAAGCTAAGACAGAGGCTAAAATTCAAAATTTACCGGGGTAGATTGACTCACTCAATGTAAAGACAGATATGGCATGGTGAATTAGACTATTCCCTCTCCAACTCTCTAAATATGAAGCTGTAAACAAAGTCCTTTTATTAATTTTCCCTACTAAGAGGTGTCTCATATACCTCCTTCCATAAATATTTATTTTCGTCAGATATGTATATTTTTTTTTGCTTTGTTCGCTGGTGTACATTGCTGCTCTACTGCATTAGTGTCTCTTTGCTTAAAAGAATATGCATGAGTTTGGCACTAATTGTTGTCGTTGCTTCTATTATAAACTCTGCTTGTCTTTGCAGCTCACTGGAAACATTCCAAATACCATTTCTTGGCGGCTCTGAGGATTTGGTGGTTTTAATTTGCAATTCCGGTGTGCGCCACGAATTATCGAAGAGTGAATATCCGACAAGACGCAAACAATGCGGCCAGGCACTCAAGCTAATGGAAAAGACAAGCTACAGAGATGCCACAGTGGAGAATTTGTCAGGTAATTAATGCTACTACAATTGCACTTCCATTGTTTTTGCTTTGTTAGTTGTTGGTGCAAGTAGTGCAGATGCTTAATTCGCATTGTGAAGGAGGTGATTTAAATGATCATCACTGGGTTTGGTAAGCTAAGAGGGAGGTTGTAGATGTGAGGGAATGTAAATGTATTGAATTGCAGTGGAAGGAAAATGGAATCGAATTTAAGGGAAGACTTAATGATCAAACTATTCATTTATATAAGTATATACTTTATAGGGTCTTTGACCCTTCCTTCCGGGTGTTAAAAACTTCGTGACAAACTTAATATACCCTGTTCAGGGTATAAAAATATATATTTTGCTAAGCCGGTAAGAATACTTAACTCACTACTGTGCTGAATCTGAGCGCGATATGCAAACTAGTTTTTTTATAGCAGCTGCTTATGTAGTACAAAGCCTTCAAAGTCGGTTGGGAGATCGTTGAAGTCATTTCTCGTTCTGGACGACTTTTGACCTCTTCAACTGATGAAATTATTAAAAAAGTGAAGGAAAAGTGGTGCTTGAAAATAGTCAGACAAGTGCCAGAGAGCTCGACATCTCGCGCGTGCCGAATGATTTTGGTGGATATTTTGGGTATGAAACGCGTTCTTGCTCGACTCGTCCCGATAAAGCTGAATTTTTATCAGAAAGAGTACCAAAAACAAGTTTCTTTGGTCCAAAAATGCAATAAATACCATCGATCAACCACCGTATTCACCAGAGTTGGCTGCGTGTAATTTTTTCTTGTTCCCCAAACTGAAATTGATACTCCATACTTAATATTTTCAAAAGATTTACTAGTTTATGTATTGGATTTCAGTTATCATGAACTTTCTATAAATGTTTCCCTTGCATTATTGAACTTAGTTTCACCAGCGAAGCCATATTTTTCTTTTACCGATCTTTGTATGACAAACTCGCACAATGAAGTATAGATATAGAGTGGTTTCAAGAAGATGTAGAAAGGTGATACCTTTTAACAAGATTTGTTTTTTAAATAAGAGTATTTTTTAGTAATGTTAATATAAATAATTTTTGTTTTAAATTGAAAAAAATAATTCTTTCAGATTTAACCTCAATTATATTTGCAGTCTCCGCACACTTTTTGATTCAATTCAGAAATTAATTTTCCAACAGACACCAGCATGTTCTTTTCAACTATTTCTAAAGCTGACATATTTTTAATAAATAGAAACAAGAATAAACATACAAAAATAGCTTCTCTGCACTTTTTCCGTCGTTTTATTTCCACATATTTGCTTAGCCGCCAAAAGTATGCAACAAATATTGCATGCATACGCCTATTCCCATACCCCAGCAGACACGTCCAATTAAATTACTAACGCTGTTTGCTTTTAGATGTGTGAGTTTCTATTTCTATTAATTTAAGGTACCCTAAAGGAATGTTTAAACATTACTAAGGAAGGCTTAAAAGGTTTCCAATGAGTTGGAATCTGTCGAACTAATACAATATATTGCAGAACCTGGTATTTATGACTTTTTCTATTGAATCCCAACTCATTTCAGCTATCTGTTCAACTCTTCGTAGTCCAGACAATATTCAGTCTTGTATCTTTTGAGGTTATGTATGTAAGAAATATTTAAGCAATTCCAGAGCGTTTCTATTGCTTTTAGGGGAAAATTCTGCTATTTATAGTAATTTAAAAATTATGATCGGTGACGAAAAATGACATATACATATACATATGTAAGTAATATAATTAATATGAAAATATTCAATATTTCTCTTAGCTATTTTACGCTGGGTATGCTCTCCAATTTTTATATATTTGTACTACCATACATACTTACATATGTATATAAAGAATAAATATATTTGTTTATAGTTATGTATGTGTGCTTGATCATATCCCGCAGCGTTTGTTTTAACACTTTGTCGCTTGGCCATTTGTTGCATTCATTTGTCGCTTAATGCAACACGAAGCTGCCACGGGCTTTGCATAGCAATTGGTTTTGTGTGCGCATTTGTGTATGCAACAAATAATATAAATAGTATGCGTGCATGCTGTGACAGGTCAGTTGCCTCAATACAAAAGCAAGTGTATGGCTGACAGTTCACACACTAGTGAGGAATGTGTGAAAAATCAAACGCTTATAAAAAGGAATATCGTGATGTATATGTCGCTTATGGTTGCCACACTGGTTGAATTTGAATTAAAAATCTTTTATACTTGTATTGCTTTCATAGGCTTATTCTTTGAGGTGTTAACTTGTATCTCAATGATGGTTGAGTAGTTCTCGAGAAATCTAGCCAACCGATTTCAAAAACACGCACAACACGCAAGTACGGTCTGAACAATTTCTACGGAGATTACACCATTGCCTAAGGAAGTAGCCTATGCTCTATTTTATAAAGGTATCTCGTTAAATGAGTGCCGATTATTCAGTTTGTGTGACAGCTGGATGTTTTAGTGGTTTGATAACGACGATTCCAACAAATGAACAGCTTATTGGAGAGAAATGGAGTTCCTGTTTGACATCTCAAAAACTGAGGGACTTTTGATTTATATAGAGGCGAAACAACGGATGGTCAGACTATATGGACTCAGCTGGTCATGGTGGCCATTTATATATTAGGTTGTCAAATATCTCCCTGCATTTATTGCTCTTTATTCAACGCTTTATAAAAAGTGTTAAAGTGATCGAATTTAGTTCAAATATGCGCCGTTTCGTTCGTTAATCTGTTTCCATCTAGACGACAACTGCAGAATACCCCCTCGTAGAAGCCCCCTCCTTATTTGCGAAGAACTGGGACAGCTACTTTTCACAAGCTTCTTTTGAGTTCAACTTTACACCAAAAAGGGCGTTCGCCATGGACAGGAACAGGTGGTAATCACTTGGCGTTATGTCCGGGCTATATGGTGGATGCGATAAAACCTCCCATTCGAGCTACCGTAGTTTCTAACGAGTCATCAACGAAGTGTGTGGTCTGGCGTTGTCTTGGTGGAACACTATACCCTTTCTGTTGGCCAATTCTGGGCATTTCTGGTCGATCACCTGCTTCAAGCGCTCCAGTTGTTCGCAGTAGATGGTAGAATTAAGCCTCTGGTCATATGGGAGCAGCACATAGTGCAGGATTCCCTTTCAATGCCACCAAACACACAGCAAAATCTTCCTGGCCGTCAATCCCGGCTTGGCCACTGTTTGGGACGAATCACCAGCCTTCGAACACGACCGTTTTCGCTTGATATAGTCGTATGTGATCAATTTTTCGTCATCATCCGCTTCAAAAATAGGTCGAGTTCGTTCCGTTTCAACAGCATATCGCAGGCGTCGTTTTGGTTCAGAAGTTTTTTTTTGCGTCAAATCATGCGGCACCCAAACATCAAGCTTTTTTGTGTATCCAGTCTTCTGAAGATGGTTTCAAATGGTTCGGTGACTAACTCCCATCTTCTGGGCGATGTCACGAGATGCCACATGCCGGTCTAACACGATGTTTTCCACGATTTGAACGGTATTCGTCTTCACAGGTCTTCCGTTGGCTGGCTTATCCATCCTATTCAGGGTATACAAATATCGAAATTTATTAATTTATATGAATTCATCCCACAGACGTTGTAAAATAAGTGGCAACCTCTCACTAATACTTCATACAAATTTCTACTTCACTCTTCGTTTTGCATTCCGTTTGGCAGTAGTCTATTTATTCACTTTGTTCGGATGTCGCCTCGGGCGAATGACCGCCTCAGCGCGACAACGCACAGCGCCCAGCGGCAAGCAAATGATACGAAATGAAGAGCGTCTATGATAATTTTTTTTGCTGTTGTTGTTATTGTTTTAGCTGCAGCTGCTTCAACATCATTAAACTAGACTGTGTTTGGCTATTAATTTAAATTAAAGTGTGACATTAAAATGCAAAGGTACGAGCGCATGCCCCAATATACATGAATGTACACATACACACATACATAAATGCGTACGTTGATGTGCTAGTGTTTGCTTGTAATTCATAGACATTTTTTCTACGCACATTGCTGGAAGTCGTTCAGACGGTTGTTTGCGTTGTTGCTTGATTTTATTCAACAAGCATTTTTTTGCTTTCTTCCACCACACCGCCTCCTTCACCGGTGCGCCAGCTAGCAGTGGCATGCTCATAATACATCAGAAATGCTTGTTTGCTTCGTTGGCTCGCTGCGAGGATTTCCATTCAATTCATTTGCATATTCAACAGCGATTCAATTGCAACATTCGCTTGAATTGCACTTAATGTAAAAATTACGCAAAATACTTGCTCAACATTTGCCGGCCCCCGTCGCCGTAGACGTTGCTGCTGTGGTTGTTTTTGTTCTTGTGTTTGACGTTAGTGCGCCTGAAAGCACACAATACTTTGCACGCGCGCTTGAGCCATTGTAGCGGCCCCCCTCAGCACCCCTTAGCACACACACCCACACACATAAACGCACACAGGCACTTAGCTGGTTAATATTGCTCGCTATTGGCTGCGGGCCGCGTTCTGAAGCGCTGCTGAGGGGTGTTGCGCGCTGCGTTTGCTCGGTTTGAGTTTGAAGTGGCCCATTGATGGCATCTTTTCAGCTGTGCCTGGCCTTGCAGCCCCCAACCACGCTTCTGCAGCGCTCACTCTGCTCGGTTTCTTTTAATTTGTAATTCCAACTGTGACAATGCGCACCCTCCTTCCCCACCTTCACCACCGACGATGACTACGGCGACGCTTGATGGTGGTGTGTCTCATCCCGCGCGCTCGTAATGAAATTATTTGACATTCAAGTAATTTAAATATATCTATGTGTTGGTGTATTATTGCTTGTAAATCTTCGTTTTTTCGCCCTGCATCGTTTGCATGCCTCAATGCCTGACATTTCAATGGTGGAGCACTTGACTTTTATTGCGGCGACAATATACACTGATAATTATGTAAATACACGCATTTGTGGGTGCGTGTGGAGGTGTATGTGCGTTTAGTTGTTGGTGTGTTTTATGCAAAATTTTACAAATCACTGCCGCTTGACTTTTTTTTAATTTCAGTGTCATTTACGTATAATTTTTATGGTGCATTAGACGCGACTTATGCTTGGAAGAGTAGATTGCCGGTATGATAATACCAAAAAAAAAAAAATTTGTATCCTGTTTTCGTAGATCGTGTTTTTCTCAAGAAATAATAATATCGGACTTGAGGATGGTGCATATGCTGGAAACCAACTCGAACCCGATGTGGATAAAATAAAGTCGTTGGTCAATGCAATAACTAAAATAACAACTAGAGAGATTGCTGTAAGCATAAATTTGTCTAAGGTGACCGTTCACAAGCACATGAAACGTATGGAATTAATTTCGAAGCTTGACATATTGATTCCTCATGTTCCTACATAACGAAATTTGTCTCGTCAGATTAGCGAATGTGACTTATCCATCAAACAAGTGATCCATTATTGGAGCGCATTTTACTGGCAATGAAAAGTGGGTTGTTAACAAGTATGTAAAACTCAAGAGATCATGCCAAAAAATTATGAACCCCTCAAACTAATTCGAAGGTCGATAGCCAGCAAAACAAGGTTATGTTGTCTGTTTGATGGTATCTCAAAGGAAGATCTTTTGTTCGACAATACAAAAAATAAAAATATACAAATCAAGTGATGTATTTAAATAGAAGAAGGCAGATGTGATCAGTTTTTTGCCTGTAAGAATTAAAAATTTTATGAACACGGAATCTATTTCGTGTCCGCGTCAAGTAAAATTTCTACGGCAATGTCCTAAGAATTAGTCGAAGTGATTTCTTTTGATGAATAGATATATAGAAAACGATTCTATGTTTTGATTTCAGCTAAAGGTGATTAATGGTAAAATTTCAAGGTCTTTATGGGTAAGGTAAGGTTAATCTGGTATGCCAATATGCCACACATAGACCAGTTTGGTCTTTTGCGATACCAGATGGAGTTCACTTGCTAAGTCCAAGAGGAGTTCTACTTAAATTAAGCCATTGGTTACCATTTAGGAGGTTTGACAATTAAGTAATGAGACTGATTGTATGTGTGACCCCCCTTTCTCTTTTTTCGGCATCCCTCCCCTCTCCACTGATATATGTACCATCACTTGTTTAGTTCGCCTGCTGCGTCAAGTTGAGTAGACGTGTGTTTGTAGTGCTCGTCACGAAAATGGAAAAACGAAATCAAGAGCAACGCGTCGCGATAAAATTTTGCGCAGATTTGTCGAAACAGCTTCGGAAACGTGGGCTAAAATTGTAAGAGCGTATGGTGATAGTGCTCTTAGACCCGGAAACCAAACGCCAAAGCTCACAATGGTTGTCTCCGCGCGCCTTCCGCCCGAAAAAAGCTCGCATGAGCAAGTCGAAGGTGAAAACGATGATTATTGCCTTTTTTGATAGCCGTGGAATCGACCACGAAGAATTCGTTCCACCGGGGAAAACTGTTAATCAAGTTTACTATTGCCAAGTACTCGAAAGATTGCGAAAACGAGTCAACAGGGTGCGCGCAGACAGCGCTCGTAACTGGATCCTTCATCACGACAACGCGCCGTGCCACACCGCCCTCAGCGTGTCCCAGTATTTGGCCTCTAAAGGGATCGCCGTGTTTCTACAGACGCCTTATTCGCCCGACATGTCACCTTTTGTGACTTTTTGATTCCTAAAACAAAATCGGTGGTCAAAGGAACTCATTTTGAGTCGATTACGGACATCCAGGCGGTCGTGACGAGGGTACTCGAGGACATCCCAGTCGAAGCGTTCTAGAAATGTTACGAAGCATGAAATCGCTGTGTATTTAGCTGCCAAGGGGACTACTTTGAAGGGGATGACAGATTTGGAGAATCATTTTCAAATATACGGTTTTTATGGAATCAGTCTCATTACTTAATTGTCATACCTCGTAAAAGGGCAATTGCAAAGTCTCCGGTCTACTATACTAAAAGGCAAATTTTTGGCAAAACTCGTTTTTTTTTTTTACAAAATGGTTCCCTTCCAGTTCATATATTGATTATAGCGACCCACCAATTTTTCGATACCATTTTTGTAGTACGATTTATTCTTTGCTTTGACCTCAGACCTCAGTTTCGGCCATGATCTCTTCATTCGATGTACATTTGTTCCCAGTGAGCATTGTTTTGAGATCTAAGAACAGAAAATAGTCGTTAGGGACTAAATCTGGAGAAAGCGTTTCCACTGAATTTGGCACGGTACAATGTCTTGGTGAAGCAGTACCTTCTTTTTTTTCAAATGCGACCGTTTTTAAGCAATTTTGTTCCTTAAAAGATCCAATAACGCTATGAAATAGTCGCTGTTGATGGCCTTTCCTTTATTGATGTATTAAATAAAAATCATTCCATGTGCACACCAAAATATAGACGCCATAATCTTGTAATCTTAATCGACTGCTTCAATGCTTTGGAGCGGGTTCATTGTGTGCAATGTACTCGGATGACTGTTGATTGGACTTCGGAGTGAAATGGTGCAGCCCCGTCTCATCCATTGTCACACTTCGAGGCAAAAATTCGGTTTTATTACGATTTAACAACTCCAAGTCAAGTTAAAATCGACGAAGAGGTGGTGTGTGCTGATCGTATTTTCACAGGTCTTTTTCAAGATTTATTTTTTTGTGCATTGTAGTCGTTATTTACGTGGCGGATCCCAAGCCCATAGTACAATCCTGTGGAGAGGATAATTCGTCATCTCACTTTAGCTCGCCATCAAACGGATGTTCTTTAGTTACCCTGAGGATACTTGGTCTAGGACCGAAAGTCGTGAGCTGTTTAAGTCATATGTAAAATAATCGATTCTGGCCACTCCCGGAGAATGGCAATCAGAAAATTTTCCTCACTTGCGCGAACTTCTACACACATTCCTCCTGAAGGTTGGTACTAAATAAAATTCATATGAATTTAAATCTACTAGAGCCATCACCATAAGTCTCGGGCTGGTGTCTTTTTAATTGATCTGTTGTTTATGACGGAACTATTTGTTCACATTTGTATTATTATTAATATTTAAGTATTATTCCAATTTTTTTTACTCCTATCTCTACTAAATATTACCTACTCTATAACTCGCACAAGTCCGTTCATTTGTGTGGCAATCAATTTTATTACAAACTCCACTTGGAAGCTGGCAATTACTTAAAAATAATGCGAGTCATTTTTTTCAATATTTCCATGAAAAGTGCGCCAAAGCCAATTTGTATGTCGAACAAATCGCTGATAATATAAAAAATATAGACAAAAAGCCGCTGTGTGAATCATCGGTTATTACAAATTACCGAATTACACTTTTACAACGCGCAATTGATTGCTGCCAATATGCGCTGCAACAACAAAAACAAAAGAATGTGAAAAAATAATTTGAAAATGCGAAAAATTCAATGCAAAAAAAGTGTGGAAAAAATTTAGGAAATGGGAGACGTGCAAATAGCAGTAATGAAGCGCTCAATCAAAATTGTGGGCATTTACAGTTATACGGCATTGCCAAAATGATGCATGAAACCAGAAATTGGTGGCAGCAGTGTTGGTGCTGCTGGCTGCATGGTGAGAATGCAGGAATAACGAAAAGTGATATGAATAAGAGGGGAGAGACGGAGGGAGAAATGAAAAAAAATTTTTTTTTTTTTTGCATATAAAAATAACTGCGCGAGTCTTGTACACATACACACACATACTTATGCCACACGTCATCACTCCAGCCGGAAGTCACTAAAGCACCACTCTCATATCATATTAACAATGCTCTCTGCGGCTAGCTGCGTTGCTGGAGCGCGACTTACACACACGCCAGTGCTTGCCACACGCAACATGCCACATGCCACCTTTGGCAGTGCAGTCGAGTGTAAAAAGTGCAACCTCACAACGCTTGATTGCGCATATTTTTGTATTCCCAAGATTCACCGTGCTCACACTCAATGCTAGCCACTTATGGCACAGATTGCCAGCATTCCATATTCCCCGCTTCTCCTCTCACTCTCTCTCTCTCTCTCTCTCAGCAGCTAGCATCGGTATCATAACTTTTGCCGCTGGCTACGCCACAGCCACCAGCGAGTGCAATTTTTCTAAATGACATTTTTTCGTTGTTGACTTCATCACTTCAGCGCTGACAACGACCACAACAACAACAACAATAATAATAAACGCTCAGCTAAAGCTATTTCGCAGGGCATGAGGTTGTGGTGAAGTGGACGGAGGTCTTTGCAGATATACTTATATAGGCACATATATGTATTAGCGCATGTGTGCGTTTGCTTGCCAGCGACATTATCATCATTCCTAGAGTATAAATATATATATAAAAAAATATGTATGTATATGTATTTGTGTGTGCCATGATTTTGCTGCCGTTATGCCCTCATTGTCACTTTGGCAATTACGGCCAACAGCTTTACGAGTGCCAGAAATTAAAATGATGATGACATGGCATGCCATCAGCCATCAACAATCAAGGAGCAAGCATCCGTCATCGGGCACTCGTCGCTACCATAGAAGATGCGCGCGCCTCACCTAACCTAGCCTAGCCTGTCTTCCGCTACACACCTCTTCCTCACTTCCTTTACACGTTTTTACATGTAAACTGATATGGCTGTGCGGTTAGCGCAGAGCTGGCAAAGGAATCAGAGCGAAGAACGCCAGCAGCTTTGGGAGTGTCAGCTTGCATGGAGGTATACGTAATGCGGAAAAAATTTGCTAGATATCCTCCACTGTCGAACAAATTTTTTAAGTGCTGTTCTTTTGTGCTTTCCTTTAATGCCTTCTGTGTGTGTGTGTTTCCATGTAGGTATGTGTTTGTATGTGCGGAAAATTCATCTGTTTGTGGTGACAAATAAAATAGCGCCAAGGCATTTCAGCCGGCTTGAAGTGTGAAATATCAGCGTAGGCTTCAGTTCGGCAAGAAACGGCGAAATCTTTACGAGTTCGTTCAAGTATGCCAAACATGTGACGATGTCATGCTATCGAAGGAATGCCGCCGTCGCTGTTTGTTCGGGTGTTACATGCTTTATGTTGACATAGATGCTAAGCTGCGGTGCTTCTTGTGGGCTCTGCAAGCTGGACACAGTGTTTTGAAATATATCGAACAGGAAATGCTCAAGTGAGTGCTGTCCTCAAGGCAAATTAATAGTAGAAATTAGTTATAGGCTTCATAAATGAGTTGGGTTTCTGCTATTTTTCTCATGTTTACAGGACGAGTCAATGATAACAGACTCCTTAATGATTGAACCAGTGGACCTGATTGGCTTTTTGTATTGTTTATGATAGCAAAAAGAGAAGAAAAGTACTTATTTAAAATCGACTTTTCTATTTTTGGATTTTTCAAGCATTTTCAAACCTTGGGTAGCCACAAGATATGGTTTTTAAGACTTTAGTACCTTTCCTCAAACCTATACTATCGGATGTAAAAATTTAAAATTTCTAGTAAAAAATGTTTCGGCTCATTATTTTACAGAGCTACTTCGACATTAGCTATATAGTTGATGTGCTTGCAAGAAGTCCATCTGATTGGCATGGACCGGTTGCTTTCAGGCGGTTGAATAGTAAATAACTGAGCTGAGTTCTATGGGCACTAGTTGGTAGGCAGTAGCTACCAGGTGCTTCTGGCTTAGCAAGGGACTAACTATTTGTTTCAGCAAGGTTAAGTTAGGTTTAGTTTTAGAAGTTTTGACAGGACGTTGCTAAACATATATTACTGGGAACTTGGTAACATTGTCTGAGGAAACACTACTCGGCGCCTTACCCAGCCATTCTTGATATTGTGAAGCTTTCTCAATGATCAGTTTGAATGAACTTGGACGATATAGCTTCAGCCAAATGAGTGATCAACAGATTTGTGATATACTAAGATCGCTTGGGGAGCTTTTTTTTCAATATGTGGAGTCTACAATCATATGGTTTAAGACAGATGACGGGAAGCGCCACCGCTGTCGATCCTCATGCCTGGGTTGACAGTTAGCTTCTAGGTCGACACGGTGCAACAGAATAAATAGAAGTAAAAGGATATATCGCCAATTACATGGTTATAAAAAGATGTTCTTAAGGTCAGTACGTGAGGTTGTAATTAGAAAAGGAGGTGTAAGGTAATCAATGTGATATCCCATTACATCCATATGCTCTTTGCAGGAAAAAATTAAAGATATATAGATGCATGAGCCTGTTTTGCCGATACGTTCAGACTTTCTTTAAAATTTTTATTGTATTTTGTGGTATCACAAATGAACGTTGCTTGAAATGCCAAGTAATCACGGGGAACAGAAGGTATAAAGACTAACCGGCACCCTGAGCGATAATGATTTTTAAGTGTCACCAGCTATGGCATGAATAAGTTCTGCATATATCAGAGTTTATTTTGACTTAATTTCGATTATGCAGATGTTGAACTTAAACAATCAGTTTCGTCAAGTAATATAGTCTCATGAAAATTTCTATATTTCTTTCGAAGATCATTCATAAACAAATGTGCCAATTAACTCAGCCAAACTCAATTTGAATAAGTTCAGTTGATCAGGGATATACAGACAGATCTCTATCAAAATAGTCTGAATTTTTAATTTGTATCGAAAATGAACTAAAATGCGCCACTGTACACAGCTTTCGTCTAGTTCTCACAAGATTTCCACACAGCTGCAATATTGTCATTGCTGATGACACGTCAGCGAAATTTGATGAGAATTTTGTCGAGCTTTGTTTTCAAATGCCTCAATGTTTGGAATTTAAGGTGCGATTAGAAGATTTTATTTCGTTTATTTTTGCAAAGTAAAATATGTTTCCGCTAAATATTCGTCGCATTGCAGCATCTCGCTTGTGAAATACAAAGAAATGAATGGAGAAGAACAACAAAAATAGTCCGCTGATTCCTCCATATCTACGTGGCGACTTACAAGCAAAAATTAATGCTTACACAAACGAAGTAAAGGGGCGAGAGTAAGGCAAAGTGAGAATTCTTCGAAAAAAGTATTGCCAAACTTGTCAAAGGTAATATGCCTGTCGGGCATGCCTCTCGGATCAGGCAATTCGAGTCTGCTGAAAATGGAGAAAAACAGGCCGGGCAGCCGTGGCGCTTCATTGAGGCGATAAATTTTTGCTTCCCCTCTCGCGTCGCCCGCCAGCGCCGTTGTCAGTTAACCGCAAATACCTGCAGAAATTGCACTCACACACACATGCATATCTGTACCTGTATACACTCATACGCACAAGTACAGGAAGGCATAAGTGCGGGTCTTTGTGCTTTTGAAGTTTCGTTGCCTTCGCAGGATGTGAAGAGTCATTTGCCTGTGGCTCGTGGCATCAAGGTAATTTGGCAATGCTGGCCAAGGCTGGTTGAAGACACGATATCCAGGCCAGGCGTGCCAGCGCCTGCTGTTGGTTGTGGGAGAGGTGAGAATGAATGCGCGGCAAACAGTCAATTCAGCGTACAAATTGGCTTCATCGCAAATAGAGCGTCAGTGACAGCGGCGCAGCCCGGGAGGTAGGCGTTGCTTTTATTTTGAGGCAAAAAAGGAGTGCTAAGGTGTTTGGGTGTTGTAGGGATGCAAAGGCTCTCAGTAACGCTCGATGCACGACAGTGTCGTGGGAAAATGTCAAGCGTTGGCGCTAACTCTATGGAAAGGTGTTACAAGCGCTGGTACATAGACTGTGCATAGAAGACATAGGTAGCTGCATGATGAAGCGAGTTATGACGAGTTACAGTCGTTGATTTCAAGCAAGGCTTTTGCTGGTAATGGCTGGGATGCAAATTCTCGAGTCTACAATTCAAACTAAAGCCATGACAAATTTTTCCGTGCCATTTTGGAGCTTCCTCAGTTTACATAACCGAATTTTAGAGCACTTTGTGTTGCAATTTATATTCTCCTATAGCTTTTCAAGTACGAACCATTATATTTTATTTTTATCTAATATTAAGATTTTAGCAAGTATATTGACTTGAAGAATTTTTGATAGATACCAAGATTTGGTAAAAAAAATAATATACATATAAACATATTATAAAAATAAAAATTTATTAAAAAGTTAAGTAAAATAGTTAAAGTAATGTTTTAAAATTTTCGGTACTTTTTCGGGATCCCGAAATTATATTTAACTCATTATACATTTAAATAAAATAATAAAATTCAATGCTTTGGCGTTTTCGGCACTTTTTCATGATCATGACTTTTTCTCAATTCATCGAACTTAAAATCAAATAAAAAATTAAATTAAATCTATAAAATTTTTCGGTACTTTTTCGGGATCCCGAATTTTTTTAGTCATCAAACTTAAAATAAAATAAAGAGGTATATTAAAAGAAACTTTCGGTAATTTTTCGGGATCCCGAATTTTTTCAGTCAGTTTTACGGGATCCAGAAATTTTTTAAGTCATTACATATTTAAACAAAATAATAAAAATGAACGCTTTATCTTTTTCGGTACCTTTTTCGGGATCCCGAAAACCTACAACTCTTATACTTCAAATTAATTTAAATTAAATTTTACGTTTTTCGGCACTTTTACGGTATCCCGATTTTTTTTTATTTCAAGGCACCTTAAAATAAAATAATAATATTTATTATAATATTGTACGATACTTTTTCGGGATATTGAAATTATTTTTTATTATATTATAAATATTTATAAAAAATAACCCTTTACTATTTTGGGTATTTTTCGGGATCCCGAAATATCCACAACTCTTTTGCTTCACTTTTTTCTGTGAGTTGATATATTTTTAACAAATTCTTAAGAACATTTTAAATACTTCCTTATTTATTCTATTTGACGTAGTCCGATTCGGGGTCCCATTTGTTTCTTATAATAGGCGACTACTATTAAAGTAAAAAATATTCATAACTGACATAACTGACTTTCCAAAAATAAAATTTAGATTTGGTAAATTGTTTCAATTCCTTAAGAACTATTTGTTAGTATCTCATGAAGAGAAAAAATCGGGATCCCGAAATTTTAACATTTTTCATTTCGGGTTTCTGATTTTGTCTCTTTTGCTAACGACTATAAACAATTTTTTTTTGAGTTTCCGATTTTCTATTTAGCAATTATATTTAAAATTTGTATGTAATAATTGTTTGGCAATATGCAGCAAAGGGTGCCCACAGAGAGGCTACCAATCACTGTAGCTTTTCGAGCTGTATATATGTTTATAAATATCTATGTATCCATATATTCCTACGTCAAAGAATTCGATCCTCCTTGCCTGAGTTACTATTTTCCTCCATTTTTCGTTGCAATTTTTGCCACTCTCCCGCATTTTCTTCGCTATTTTTGCAAGGCTTTGATGAGAGCAAAATTTATTCATCGTTGATTGATGCTCAACTATTTTTTCTGCTTGTTCACTGTGTTTGAGAGCTGAGGCATAAAGCCGCAATAACCGATGGAAAAGCATGAAAATGCAACATTTCTTTTATTAAGTGACTGACGAGATATGCACGCTACCATAGCAGTTACCTGAGCTTGAGATATATGAAAATATATAAAAATAATTTATGAAAACTATTATAAATTCACACAATAAAATTTTAAAATAACGAAAATCGCTAGACTTCATAAGTTTGCCCGTAACTAACTCGCAAGCAGAATTCTGTGTCACATTTTATGTCTTCTTCATTATTTTTGCTCTACCGTTAAGCGTGGCAGTCTGACAGCAATGCTTTCATTTAGTTCCATACTTAATCTTCGGTAATTCGCCGGCAGCATAATATCTCAGTCTGTAGTTATTTTCATCCGCTGCCATCGGTTTTTGATTACTTTGGCCGCTTGCCAAAGCTGCGCTTCTTCGTACACGCTCTCTAATGGCTGAAACAAAGGCGCAGCAGAAATTGACAATAAAAGTTAGTTTGAGTGAGTAAAGTAAAGTTTTATTGACACTGCATTGCGACCCATTTTCGTGCAGTAAAATTCGCCATAATCGCGTCGGCGTTTGTTTTTTACTGCACTTTTAGTGCGATCTGCGATATAATGTTACTGTCATCAAGCGAGAGAGTCGTATTCCTTTCTGCTGTGTATGACGGCCAAAGGAAGTGCTTGTTTGTTGTTGTCACCACAGCTGAAAATTAAACAAAACTATAATACTCTCCTTAGCAACTTTGTTGCGAGAGTATAAATATAATGAACTCTCTTAATATAAGTGAAAATGTATTTACCCGAAATTAACGAAACTGGTCTTGTACTAACATAACCCATTATGCTACATACGGGGCGTATGAGTAACATGTGGTCGGTTAATAGTGGTTTCTTTTGTTTCATTGTAAACGAAATTATTTTCTTTGCTAGAGTAATTTTTGTAGTCGTATATCGGCTTAGGCATTCTAATATATCACGTATTGGTAGAACATATTTTCTAACATGCACGGGGCGTATGAGTAATGTTGTATATGTTATATAGTTTCTACATATGTAAGTGCAATTATTAGTTAAATTCAATATTTAATTTACAATTGTGATGCATAAGAAACTATTGTAATGATTGTAATGTTCTTTATAGTAGGCACCGTGACATATGAGTAACATTATAAATTGCTTCCTTTCAAGTAAATTTTAAAACTCTTGATTTTAGTAAAATACTTTGATTATAATATTGATATAACTATTATGTAATTTTCTAACAGAAACATGTAACTTTCGACTTTTTTGTTATACTGATTATTCCACACTTGGCAGCGCTAAAATTTACTGAAAGCATAGAGGCGAAAATTCGTACGCAGATGTTCTGAAGAAGTTTCTAAAAAGGTAGAAATGGTTGTAGCACAATTTCAAATAAGAAAAGTTTTGCAAATATATTGAGCTGGGAATTAAAAACCTTCAAAGTTATTTTCAACCAAATAGCAGTAGAGTCTGCTTAAAGTTCATTGAAGTCGGTGAGCTGTCAATAGAGCACATTAATTCGTAGTTTGCAGTTCATGAGATGCTTATATCGGCTATTAAATATTTTAAGCCATGCTGAATTTCTCCCCTGTTCTTGAAATATCAACATACTCTTTAAATTTATACATAAGTGAGGATATAGGCGGCTTTTATCCCTTGATAAGATTTTCCAATAACTCCACTTTTCTATATGAAAAGAAAATACTTTGGACTAAACGTAATTATTTTTAATATTTTCCGATCATTTCAAACCTTAAAAACATACCCCCAGTAATAGTTATTTTGTGTTTATGTGGAAAATGGCTACTTTAATTTTATGACTTAAAAATGAACTTCGTTGAAGTGACAAGTCATTTTACGTCTCCTTTTTAGTACGGAGAGACTGACGCCTATTATGCAGCAACTGTCTCAATGTAGTCATGATGGAAGTTGTTGCGAACACATAAGTGCAGTCAAATTTTCCACCGTTAAACTACCACCTAGTGTAGTTACTAACCTTTCCCTTATGTTTAAAAACCGTGGGTAATGAAAAAACACGTGTTCAGAATATTTTATGGACTTTATATACATCAAACAATACGGACTGACGTTATTTTTAAATTTTTATAGGTACTCTATGAAGCACCCATGCCTGTTTAATATTTAGGTTAGGTGTAAATCCAGGTCCACATGATGTCTAATTATCCTCGTATGGATTTCACGTATATGTCTGTGGGTCCACCGTCCTTTAGTTGTGGTTTGCCACCGTTGCTGCCATATAATTATACTCTTGTTTTCCTCCTCTCTTTTTTTGATTTCTGTAATAAGCACTGATAGCTTATATAACATACGATATGAATTCGCCTCCCTGGATATCTATGGGCGGTCTACTAGCTAGTATTTCCGCTGCTTCGCTAGATATAGTTCCGAAAACACTTTTTACTCTTACCGCATTTATTGGTCTGGCATTCGCTTTTATTTATAGTGCTTGTAACCGTACTGGAGCATTAATGAGCTCATCGCTTTTGAATTTAGAAATCGATGGCTGGAGCACACCCAGCTTCAATTTACCATCATTCTTGATAAGGTATTGTAAATCTTATTTAATTTATTTGATGTGTATGCCGAGTGCTCCTTGAATTACAGTTTGGAGAGGTATTCTGTCAATACTTTAACTGTGGCTGTGAAGTATTTGCACACTCTCCTGTATTGAGAGTTATTTTTTCCCCAATTTTCCTGGTGCTTATGAGCAATACTTTTGTTTTATGCTCAGTCAGTTTCAAAGTCATGGAAGAAAACCATTGGTGCAGACCATTTATGCAATCAATACATTTATTTTGGAAGACATCAAGCTACAGCTACCAATATAAGCTCGTCCGTGTATGCGATCAGCTTAACATTTTTAGAGTTGTGTATAGTCAAAGCAGTTAGTAAGAATCGTGCACTTAATTTTTTTGATCAATTACCTCCTTCTATCCAAATATTTGGAATATGCGGTCAGTGTTGACTCACGAATAAGTTACCATGATTATTTGTGGGATTCTTCCAAATGTCACTGGCAATTAACGACGACAAACTAGTCAAGAAACATTGACAAAATGTACCGCAATTGAGCTGACAGAGGATAATAACATTTCATTATACTCTGTTCGTGATACTTAGCAATCAAATGAGCAAAAGAGATTGTTTTTGAAGGATATGGCTTCATTATTATGGATTCCTTTAAATCAAAATAATACAAAAACCATCCGTAAGTCAAAAAATTTAACTAAAATGGTCTTTGGGATTATTTTCTTAGCAAAAAACTGCTTCGAGAACTGGTTTGAGTGGACGAGAGAAAATTTTGAAAAACTCGAAAACAGTGCTGATGATCAGACCGAGCTCTGAGAACAAAAAAAAATAATGAGTACGCTCGGGGTGAAGTTTTGCGAAAAATGTAATCCTTTTTCAATAAAATTGTTTTACAGATTTTACAAAATAATTCCGTTCAGCTGAAGGTTATACATCTAATAAGCAATTTTTTGATATTCAGTTGCTTTTAAAAAGCCAAGCTGAGTTTCCTGGCGGTCAATAATTAAGCTGAAAATATTGCACCCATTTCGTCATAAGCCAGAGTTCAGTGCAAAAATATTTTTTTTTTTAATTTCAGCATAAAAAACATCATTCCTTTATTAAAAAAAAAAATAATAATAATAATAAAATATAATAATTCACTAGAAATTTCTGTAATTTTAAAATTTTTAAACTTCAGCATAAAATTTTTCTAATTTACTTATACCCAAAAAATATCGACTATAATACCTATTCGCTTTTTTGCAATCTCTTCGAAAATTCCTCTCTTTGCTGTTGGCGATAATCCCTCAATATCTGCTCAAAGACGCATCATCATAAATATTTCTTGTTGATTTCACAACAACTACACAAACAAGCAAGCCTCTTTGCTGGCCTCTGGGCCTTTCAGGCAATGTACTCGTAATGCCAAATGTCTGGGCAACAACAATGTTCTTGTCCATGCAGTTGCCAGTGGCATATTTCCGCTTATCTGTGATAGGCTGCTGTTGCACTAAATCGAAAGATTATCTGCGAAAAGCAAACATTGAAAACTCAATTGAATTCGAAGCAGAATGCAATCAGGCCATTTTTCCTGCATTTACTAAGGTTTGCGCATGGAAAATTATATTTTGGCTGGCACAGGATGCATTTGTATAGCTCAGTGTATGTATGTGTTCATGTGATTGGAAGTGTTCATGAGATTGTATGTGTGCTGTAGAGTGTGTGTTTGTTTGTGTTTTTGTTACAAAATTTGAAAGAATTTCGTTGCGCTTGCTTCTGACATCCGCCGGCTGATAATCGCCTTTTCGAGACTCGAAGATTTTTGCAAACCGATTATGACTTGCATATGTATGTTTGTGTGTGTATGGCTGAGTGTATCTGAGTGTATGTGTAGTGTGTTGAGTTGTGGTTATTATTGCAGATTTTTTTTTTTACTTTTCTTAGCTATCATTTCCTTTACTAGTATTCCTGCCTGTGCCTGTTGGCTCGCTCGTCTGGTAATTGCGATATTATCGCCGCATTTTGCCATTTCTTTACTGTAATTGAAAATTTTATTTCTTCGCAGCAAATATTTTTTTTGCTTTTTCGCCTTTTGAATTGCAGCATTATGTTCCGTTATTCCTGCGATGAGCGCTGATAATTCGTTTACGGATTTATTACGCTTAACGGTGCACGAATTTCGCTTCTTTTTCCGCAGCGGAACAAAAGCTCATTCACTCATAAAGAAAATTAAGCCACAATCGCGCGCGTTTTAAGCTTTTTAGCAAAATTTTTGCTTACAATTAAGCTCGGAATTCTTGGCTGCCTGCGCTCATTCTCTTTTTTAATTAGTTGTATTACGTTGCTTTGTGCAATGAATTTGCCTTCAGCTGCAGTTTTGCTGCGCTGCGGTTGCACTTGAGCGAGAAAAACTTTTCAAAAGCCCAGCAAGGTAAAGAAAAATCAAAGAAAGAGCGACAAAGCATCGCCTTCACACGGAAATCATTAGGTGTGAATACGCAATTATGCCGCCACATCAGTTTTGCATTTCACCTGCCTTCTCCCGTGGGGCCGCACAACACAGGCTGCAAGCTGGTGAGGCATTAAGCGCATTGCAAGCGCTACAAGGACGAAAGTAGGCATGCTTGTGCTGTTGTTGTTGTAGTTTTTGTTGTGCCTGCAGCCGAAAGTACCAATTACTGGCAGATTAGGAGCCACTTCAGACTCTTTCAAAGCCACGCAATTGCCAGTTGTGGCGTTGGTGTTGGTGTATAGCACACCTATACTCAACGCTGCTGTGTGTGTGTGTGTGTTCATACTCACATGTGTATGCTGCCTCTTAAACATACATTCCATATGCACTCAATTTTGTATTGACACATGCGACCTGCAACTATTCAGTGTGTGACAGGCAGAAAAAGTTCTGCGACAGCGGAAGGCGACAGGCGGCCGGCGGCTAGTCGTTCATAACTACATTCATTACTTTCACATTACTTTTGCATTTTTTACATTACTTTTGCATTTCTTTGCAAGTTTTTCTTGCTATGAAATTTCTTTTCTTCTTCTTAATTTAATGCCACATATATGTGGTATTGAGCATGTTGAGCGCATGTTGCAACTCATTAAAAAATGTTACTCATTCATAGTTTCTATTTAATTATTAATGCATTTTTGTACATATTTAGGTGGTTGGGCATAACTAGGGTTGGTGTGGTGATATGAAATATGTAAAACAATTGTTAAATAGTATATAAGGGTGCGGTTAAAATGATAAAGAAAAATTCTATCGGCTTTTAGAATGACTTCATCTCTAAATCCTGCTTCAAAGTAGAAAATTCTGGGTTGATATTTTTGAAAGAGGTACTAAAACAAAAACGGCCACACAGATGCTATAATATCTTATGCAGATAGAATTTTTATAGCACCAAGAAGTATACCAACAATATGTTCTGAGGTTAAAGCTCTGGTTTGAATCATTATTTAGCCCAAATTATTTGAAGTTATAACGTGAAAAGAAAATATTTTATTATTGGCTTAGACAATAATCTATGGCAAGCTTCATCTATATATCTTCAATCTTTTTAAATGAAAGAGATTTTTCTACAAGAACTTGATTCCCATCGATCAGATTACTTGACATCTGTACATTGTATTATAGTTGTTCGATCTGAACAATTTCCTCGAAAATTGCATTATTGTTTTAGCCAATATCTCATGAAAAATTTCATAAATATATCTCGTCAAAACAAAGGTTTTCCATACGAGGACATCATTTGGATCGGTCAATTTGTATGACAGCTATACACCATAGTGGTCTAATATCGGTGGTTCTGACAAATTAGCAATTTTTTTTTATAAGAAAAGGATTTGTGCATAATTTCAGAGCGATATATTATAAACTGAGGGACTAGTTCTCATATATACAGACAGACAGAGACGGATATGGCTAAATCAACTCAGCTCGACACACTGATGATTTATATATATATATCATAGGGTCTATGACCTTTCCCTCAAGTCGTTACAATGTTCGTGGCAAATCTATTCGTTCAAGGTATAAAAAATATGTACGCAAATGTAAGGGTAATTTCAGCAAAAGTATATACATACTTCTAACTAGAGGAGCAGAATTCTATTTCTTCTACAAAGGGTGACAAAATCACTATAGCTAACTAAAAGGACGTGAAGGACTTTTTTTATAGAAACCACAGCTTCTTATATTTCCATTAAATTATGCATAAATATGATCGAAAAGCTCTCCTTGGGTTTATGTAGAAAATCTTAGTGTTCCAATAGGTTATAGGTCTTCATGAGATAGTGAAATTCGTTTGAAAATTCCATAATTGTTTTATTTTTCATATAAATAATGGCGGCAAGGCTACGGCCTTTTTCACACTCTACTTTAAGCAGCATAACTCATAGAAAATAAGTTTGAATAAATAAATGGAAAACAATTGTGTAGTAAAAATATCAAATTCGTCTTTAGTCTAGAATACACCCTTCAGTAGAATTTTTTCCATTCGTTACCTATTGTATATTTATGTATTATATTATTAAGAGGAGATAATCAGCCTCTTGATGGAATGGACTTAGCTTTATTTTCTGATTCATTTGGAATCTTTATACCCAGTTTTTCGGTGAAGCTATGTGACAGATATCCGATTTTGTCGTCTTACATGATTTGTCTCCAAAGCTTGTTGGTGATATAAACCAACAAAACGAGAAGATAATGCAGATGGTGCCTATATTTTTTTTGTTTTATAACTTATATACTATAACTAAAAATGATATTTTCAATAAGGTCTATTGCGTAAGTCAGGAGCTTATATTCCGGTTTTGTAGAGTAACCTCGAAAACCCGAGAAATTACTTTGCTACTTTGGATTAAATTGCGTATTGGAATATAATAGTGTGAACTTTTCGATTCCATAACGATTTCAATGATTTTCTAGTAGACTCTATTTTCCTGTATCAATCCTTTTCTTTTTCGGTAACGCATTTTGTCTGTTATTCATGACTCAGAATAACTTGCATTTTCAAAATTTGAGAGTTGTTCCATACTGTATATTTTTGAGCTTCAGACCATTGGAAAATTTAACTCCAGAATGGTATACTTCATCAGAAATTATCGGATCGATGGTGGGCAGCAAATATGACGTTATATTTCTTCACTCTATAGCTAATGCTTCATTAAACCAGAGAACAAATTTCAAAAATTTTTTTAGCCTTTTAATTATTATCAAAAATATATATCACACTAAATACAAAATATTCCAAAAATAAACGAATTTTTCATAAAGAGCTTATCTCTGGCTTAGCACAAAATATTTTCTAAATGTTTTTATGTACGATCCTGTAAAAATTTGTTTAGAGAACCGATACTTCCCGTTCACCTACAAAAGCTCAAACAAATTAGAGAGGAATTTTTAAGAACTATCCAAATCTTCACTTCCTGATTAGTAATAAGTTATGATTTCAATGAGTGGACTTAAGTTTAAGAGCCGAGAAATACAAAGTTTTATCTGATATTAGACTAATTTGAAAAAGTATCATAAAAGTTTACATTTTCTGCATAATTTTATGCTTGTTATTACTTATGAAGTACTATCTCCCTAATACTCAAGTAACAGCCACATATTTTACTGCTCACATGCATTTGCGCAGGGACTTACATTTTTTACTAACGATGTGTTTTTCTTGCGTTCATTTAATTACAGTGTTAGAGTCAGATCCGCTTTTATTGCGTCGCGCCCGACATGTCATAACGGAAACGCAACGAACGCAAGACGCGGCTGAAGCCTTAAAGGCACATGACTTCACAAAGGTGAGTGCATGCGATTATACATTTTAATTAAGGCTTGCATGTGAGTGCACATATAAATAAATAAATCTACAAACAAACATTTATATGTAAAGACTTGCGGAAAAGTTATCATAACAGCAAGTGCGGCTTTAATGCGAAAAATTATTAAGAAATTTAAATTATTTGCGAAAAGATTTGAAATACTTTAAAAAAAGTTAAAAAAATCATTAAAAAGACTTTCACGACATAGAAAAATAAGCAACTTTTGGAATTTTTCTTCATGTAGTCGAAGCTGACCTACGCTACGTATACGTATTGTAAGTTTTTATAGTTTGTTGGTTACGTATACGCAGTGGCGGCCACACTATCGAAGCTCACATTTCTCAACTGCAGCAAAAGTTCCTACTGAACACGTTAAACAGCACGCTACTGAAGACCGCCTAATTATTTTCTAAGCAAATTACTTTCGAAAATTAGAAACTGCATCAAAAGAAGCATTTGCTCATTTCTAGCTTTAAAATTCTAATAAGAGAAACCTTAGCACTTTCCAACAATGATAGATGCATAGGCAAAACAGTTCAAACACACACTTTTACTTTGGTTTCCTACGAAGCAGTACTATTTTTCACTTTCCAAAAAAGCCGACAAATCCGAGTCACTGACTTCAATTAAAGCCACAGCAAACCGACGGCGCATTTGGCATTTTCAGCATTCGTGACCCCGACGCCTGTAACTATCGGCTTAGACTAATCTTCTGTGGCTACGTGTGTGTGTGCCTTTGCATGTGATTGAAGTTCTGCAATAATTGCAGCACATTCAGTGTGAACGGCGCATGCAAATCACGTATGTGTATGTATGTGTGTGTGTAAGTAGAAGTGGTAGTACAAAAGAGCAATGCTCATTAGCTTCAAATTACACACGTTTGACCTCGCATGAACTGCAAGCTGCTGAGGGCGAAGCTCTTTTCTGAAGCAGCGTGAAAATTTATGCTCACATAGAGTCTACATACAAAGATTTTTAGGTATGTGTGTGATGTGCTTTGTGCGGGAACTTGATTTTTTGGTCTATATGACTATTAAATGAAATGAAGTATAATGGTAAAGCAACGAAAGACTAACAAAAGTAGTGTTAGAGAAAGAGTTTGTGTATAGAAATATAAAAATCACTCAGATTCAGAAACTTACAGCACCGCAAATAAAAATCGAGTTCTAATACGAATAGTGTATCAGTGAAAATTGGCATTTACCTCATCGCTACGAGGTCTTCACCTAATTATTGCGCTTCGTGATAAGAATAGTATTGTATTTTTTCAAAAATTTCGTTTCGTTTCAAAATCTTAATTCCTTACAGCATGTAGTGCTTTAATGATCTGCATGCCATGCTTTGCTGTTTGCATTGGTTCATCTTCAATTACAACATCCAAACCAGCGCCTTTGTTCCGCCAGCTAATTCTTGTATTACTAATTGGTAGACTTGTAACTGGAGAACCCTTTCAACGCTGCTCCCACATCATCACTGCGAGCTTCGTTTCATTTTTTGGGGCAACTATGCGCCCACATGCCGGCTGGCACACTGAATACCCACTCATGTGCGAATATGCTGCAATGCACTCCAGCACGGCGTGTGAGCTGCTTGGCGGCTCTGCCTCACTTGAGTTTCTTTACAACTTTTTTTTTCACGCCCTCCAACTATTTTTTTGTATTTTTTACATTGCAGCCATGCTCTTTTGTAATTTTCGCATTTAATATGGCGCTAATAGGCTCTATCAAAGGCAACGGTATGCGCTGCAGTGGCGGCCGTGAGCTGCAACGCCGGAGTTTTACAAAATTTGATATGCAAATATGCCAAACTATTTTTACAAGGTAGCAGGAGACGGGAGTAGTCATTCGGGGGGTATCTGTCAGGCAAATGATAAAGCATGTGGAATGCTTCATCTACTATATAACGGGTGATTTTTTTGAGGTTAGGATTTTCATGCATTAGTATTTGACAGATCACGTGGGATTTCAGACATGGTGTCAAAGAGAAAGATGCTCAGTATGCTTTGACATTTCATCATGAATAGACTTACTAACGAGCAACGCTTGCAAATCATTGAATTTTATTACCAAAATCAGTGTTCGGTTCGAAATGTGTTTCGCGCTTTTTTATCGACAAATTTTGTTCAGCGATGAGGCTCATTTCTGGTTGAATGGCTACGTAAATAAGCAAAATTGCCGCATTTGGGGTGAAGAGCAACCAGAAGCCGTTCAAGAACTGCCCATGCATCCCGAAAAATGCACTGTTTGGTGTGGTTTGTACGCTGGTGGAATCATTGGACCGTATTTTTTCAAAGATGCTGTTGGACGCAACGTTACGGTGAATGGCGATCGCTATCGTTCGATGCTAACAAACTTTTTGTTGCCAAAAATGGAAGAACTGAACTTGGTTGACATGTGGTTTCAACAAGATGGCGCTACATGCCACACAGCTCGCGATTCTATGGCCATTTTGAGGGAAAACTTCGGACAACAATTCATCTCAAGAAATGGACCCGTAAGTTGGCCACCAAGATCATGCGATTTAACGCCTTTAGACTATTTTTTGTGGGGCTACGTCAAGTCTAAAGTCTACAGAAATAAGCCAGCAACTATTCCAGCTTTGTAAGACAACATTTCCGAAGAAATTCGGGCTATTCCGGCCGAAATGCTCGAAAAAGTTGCCCAAAATTGGACTTTCCGAATGGACCACCTAAGACGCAGCCGCGGTCAACATTTAAATGAAATTATCTTCAAAAAGTAAATGTCATGAACCAATCTAACGTTTCAAATAAAGAACCGATGAGATTTTGCAAATTTTATGCGTTTTTTTTTTAAAAAAAGTTATCAAGCTCTTAAAAAATCACCCTTTACGTGCGTATTTATGTGTTTGAGTGCCTATTCAAGTCTGCAATCAGCGAATTTGATTTACTCGACACCTTCACACAAGATACTTACATATATATAGAGGGATAAAATACAAGGTGTGTTAAAGGGAAATCTTATTTCTAGTAATATTTCATTGTTAATATGAGATCTTCAGCGCTCGCATGAGGGAAAAGTGATAAAATTTATTTTCTTACTTCGAAAGAAATTTGTCCGATTCAAGGGCGTTTTGAGTGGAGTAGGCACAACATTCCTTAATTGCTTATATAATTTTGCGAAAAATTTATATAATTTATAAAAATTTAATTTTCAAACAATTTTTCGCCACTTGTATTACCCTGTTCCACACAATTCTTGTACCATCATTCTCCAACATTTTTGCAATTTCACGGTTCAACAACTTTTCGTTGGAAACTTGTGCCGGAACGAGTGAATGTGCAGGTTTTCAAATAAATACGACAAAATTTACCATATGGCAACCTGATAAGCTTAAATTAGTCCGCATAATTCGTTTGTGCCTTCGTTAGTGAAGGTGTTCGCACTCACCTTTTGTTTCGTTGGTATATTTCCTGTGAAAGGAAACGGTGTCAAGTAGGCTAGTAACGCAGGTGAGAGGCGGCGCCAATAAGCGAATATGCCAGTTTCTTCATTTCAAAGTGGTTTAAAGAGATTTTTAGGTTTTCATTCACTGCCGAAAGAGCAAACATACTATTTTCAAGGTAATATAATACAATTTTGATGATATTATGGATGTGTTCCTGATATTGCGAGCAGAGGGAATTTCATAATGTGCTGCTTGGGATTTCGTCAGTGGGCTCTCTTATTTTTCTCTTATTTGAAGATAAATACCGCAGAGTTGTATCAAATGCTTGTCGATACATATGGTGATCATGCTCTATCAGAAGCAACATGAAAAAGATTGTTTCAACGGTTCAGAGATAATGGTTTTGATGTGACAAATGATGAACTAAAGCACCTGCAGGCAATTCTAGAGTCAATATCTACGTAGACAGCCAAGCAGCAATCAAGGCAGTAATCTCTTATTACATATTGGCCCGAAGTGTCTGGGAAAGCAGGGCGGCAGTGGAAAGTGTTGCCAGAACACTTCTACTGGGTGCCAGACCACAAAGGCATCGAGGGCAATGGAAGAGTAGTAGAAATTGCCAAGAATGGTGTACAGCTAACACCCGAAAACGTGATCAACATTGGAAAGTCATACATTGCTTATACGACGATAACGACAGAAGCATGGTAGATGAAAACAAAACTAGATGGAACGAGCTACGTGACTAAAAAGTAAAAAAAAGCATTTGCAAAACGGTAGATCGGAAAATTCTTACTTTCACTCTATAGAAGAGGCTATACAAATATGATCAGAATACTAACTGGTCACTGTCTGCTGGCAACACATGCTTGTAGGATGGGCCTGACAGATCGAGAAGACTGCAGGAAATATCTAGAGCAGGGCACCAGGGAAACGACGATACACTGGAGCAGGTATCGATAGTGACGCCGCAGAGTCAGAGTCAGAGTTTTCGTCAAGCGAAAGCATCTTAAAGGCTGATTACTCCTTTTGGAAGTGGCAACTGAACTCCATGAGGTATCGCAAAGGACAAAAACTGGTGGCTTATTGGCCTAATAGATTAACCAAACCTGACCTAAAAGTTAGAAGACGCCGAACTGCAAGCAATATTGGTTAAAGATGATACTTTGAGTCAAAAAATGGCTTGCAAATGTTGCACAGCAAACCATTTCAGACCGTTGGAAAACTATGGGAATGATACAAAAGTGAGGAAAATGTGTGTAAATGGAATGATGGACAAATGAAAATCCTGAAAAACACTTCAGAAATGCTTCTTAAAAGACACGTAAGAAAATCAGTTTTGAATTGAATTTGATTTATACAAAAAACCCTAAACGCAGAAAATCATATGTGAACAACCATGAACATCGACTGCAAAAACGAATCGATTTGGTAAGAACACAGTAGTTTTTGTTTGCTGGGACCGGAAGGGTGTTATATCTTAAGCTTCTAAAACCTGGAGAAACTATTAATACTAATCACTACAGACATAGAAGGATATATCTGAACAATACATTAATCGAAAAACGACCAGAATGGGCCAAACGACACGCCAAAGTAATTTTGTTACACGACAATATACCTACACACACAGCAGAATCGGTTCATGATATAGTCAAAGTACTTAGCTGGCAGTTGCTATCCCAGACGCCGTTTTCACTAGACTTGGCCCCTTCCGATTATGTGTCCAATTTTTCTGGTTCAAAAGGCCAACATTTCTATTGGCATAATATTAACAAACCCTAATGAGAGTAAAACGATGGCATTTTTGGTATTTAAATGAGTATGAGGGAGTATAGATGAATTTCACAAAAATTCCTTACAGAGCAAGTTTAAAAGAATACAGATAATACTTCTTGAACTCAAGCGAATCTACTTACTTACTTATCCAAAAAAGTCAGACGCAAACGAAAAACACATCAAGCAGTTAAAACATCTCGTCAAAAAAAGAAAATACTCACACACACACCCACATGCACACAATTAAACACTAATATCAGAGGCAAGCATCTAGTTTTTGACTTTAATCTACCAATCTGGTGTAATTAATGACAGCCATTGGCCACGCTGGCTGCTAAATGCCTTTTGGGCAACAAGCGAAAAACACTTAACACGAGTGCGTGTACCGTTAACCAGCGAATGGAATGCGAAAACACGAAAGATCACAAGAAAAAAGTGAGTGATGTCTGTGTGAGCGCCAGGCAGAGAGTTTGTGAGTGAGTGTGACTGAGTGGGAGTGTGAGAGTGAAGAAGAGGGGAGCTGAAGGCCGTTGGGTGCCGCAAATAGACCGAGCAACGGAGCCGACGGAATTGCTGCGAACAAAAGAAAGATTAATTACCCGTTTGGCCTGTCGCATGCCCCAAGGGTCACGCTGAGTGCGTGCATCAAATTGGCATGAATGCGTGGAAAGGGCATGTGTAATCAGCGGCAGCTCAAAGTGAATGCGAAAGCGCATATGATGGTTGGCAAACTATTTTAATATATGTATGTTCATATCTTTATATATCGTATTCTTCTTCTTCTTTACTGGCGTATATATCGTATTAGTCTCGAAAAAGTGGACTTTTTAATTATATATTTAATGGTTTTTATATGTTTTAGTAAAAAATATTGTTAGATACCGTTAAGATCATTTTATTTAATTCACATTTAATAGATAACTGAAGAAAATAGTTGAAACCATTTTAGCAAGTGTTCAGTTAAGCGATTGAAGCCACATAAAATATATTCTCAAGCAATTTCATAGCTCATAACAATATACTTGATTCAACATTCTTCTGCTAAATATTATGTATATCTACATATCGTCACCTGAAATGCAAAATAACGTATCATCAAAAAAATCGAAATTGAGTGTCTTATTGATTACGCTTCACTACTTCAAATTATATACATAATATTACATATGTTCAACATTTTCTGGTTCTGCGGTCATATATAAACCAGTCTTAACCAATATTAATATTTTGTTTCACTCATGTTCGATTTTATTTCGTGTTTCATTCATGCCACTGTAAATTTCTGAAAATGTTGTTACGTTATTTTGCATTTCAGGTGCCGATATGTATGTGTGCGTGCATCAGCCATTCTTTGCAACAGTTGTCAGTAGTTGCCTTGGAAATAATAAGTAAAAGCTAATTTCCGTTTCCGTTTGAGCACGTGCGAATTCAACTACGTTACATATATACTTCAGTACACATAAACCTGTAGAAAAACTACTGGGTCATAAGTACATACACATTTCTAAACATATCGTTCCAAATTGTTTGCATTTATTTCCTTTATATGCTGTGGGCAAAAACCAGTGAGATTTTTAATTTAATATGACGCAAAAACCTATTCATCGAAATATTTTTCTTCAAGTCAAGTGTTGGAAAAGACCTTCGGTGATAATTGCTAGTCGCGAGCAAATGATTTTGATTAGTATAAATTATTCAAAGAGAGTCGGGAACGCGTTGATGATGAACCACGTTGATGATCAACACTTTAGAAAAATAAAAGAATTTGTGCTTCAGAATCGACGATTAATAGTCAGAAAATCTTACTGGCATCGTTAGAATATCGTAAGGAATCAGTGAAAGTACAATTGTTCACTAAATTTTTTCAAAAAACAGCGTCGCATTAACGTCTGTAAAACAATGCCAGAATGTCACGAAATGTATTATTACTGCTGATAAATCTTGGACTTATGTCTGCAATGCAGAAACAGATAATCAATCGGCTGAATATCATGAGAAAAGTGAGCCGAAGCCGAAAAAACCACCTCAAATCATGTCAAAAATCAAGGTTATGTTGACAGCTTTCTACGGTTAACTATCAAGGTGTGGAGCACTGTGAATTCTTTCCGACAATTTAAGCTTTCATCATGGAATACTATTTGAGTATATGCCATGCGTCGTTTGCGCAAAGCTATTCATTGCGATAATGCACTGTCGAATACTGAAATAATTCTTCGTGAGTTTTTCACCAAATTTTCAACCAATATCGTGCCGCAAGCAACGTATTCGCCTGAATCAGCTCCGTGTGACTTTTGGCTGTTCAGCAAGTTCTAATAACTGCTCGGTGGAAACAGTTTTGAGTCAATGAAAGATATTTAACGTGAATTGTTATGAGGATTGACGGCTATTCCGGAAATTGACTTCAGCAACTGTTTCGAAGATTGGAAACAACGTTGCAACAAGTGTATTGAAGTCAAGGGGGAAAGCTTTGAGGGCGATCATAGATTTTGAGGAATAAGTAAAGAATTTTAAAATTATGAGAAAAGGCTTACCATATTTTGCTCTTAAAGGGTATATACCTATGTACTTATTATCAGCTTGCTTGTTAACACTTTAACTTTAACTTCTTTGCAGGGTGCGCGTTGCCAGGGCATTCGTATGTGTGACTTACTTCCTTAATGATTTTTATACTCCCGTAACATGCTACATAGATTATAATAGTTTTAGTTACCTATTTTCAACTCTTAAAAATATTCAAAAAGATATGTAATTGAATACGAATACGGCAGAAATTGATATCCGATTATCTGCACGCCCTTTTCACAAAGTAGTGAATTACTCACTTAACCGATCACTTACTATATCAATTCATATCTGTGGGTTATTGTATACGCTGTAAAGTTATCCGTATTTAATTCTGCGGGTTGTTATCCAGGGTTGTGTGCATTGCCAAATTATATATCAGCTGATGAATTTTAATCACTAGAAAAATACGAAATATACGGAAATTTTTCATGAAATGTAGACACTATATATTTGTATCATAATATTAGAGAGAGATTTTCACAAGAATACATATTTGATTTAGGTTTATAACATTTGATTGGAACTGAAAGTATGGCTTCCCTATTTCTGTTTCTGTACTTTATAAATTTTTTCTGATATATTTTTTAGTGCTTGATATAGTATTTGCTTTAGGAATTTGTACCTGCCGGTAAATTGCACATTTCTTATATTGCTTTAGTGTTATGTTATTGCCACTTACTTAGTTGCTTTTTTATAGCTTCTTGATGATTATATGAATTGTGTGTTAAAAACGTAGTATCTTCCTAATATCTTATCCTCTTTTCAGTCAGCTATATGTCCATGTGTTGGCATGAGTTAATAATAGAGAGTCGTTGTTAGACTACTTCACCTCAAGTTGATTGAAATGTTTCGTTACCATGAAGTTAGTTAGACTTTATATAGTAACTAGGCGTGTAACAACTGAGAAGACATCAACTAATACTATTATACCCTCCACAGAAAACGTCGGAGATTCTGAAAAGTATATGTATAAATAACCATTGTGACGAATTGAGTAAATAGAGTCATGCTCATGTTTCTGTCCATCTACGTATTGTGGGAAGTCCTGGTAGCATACAATTGTCATACAACTTGACCCAGAAAACTCAAATCCTTGTAATGAAAATGTTTTATTTGTCATGATATCTTCACAAAATTTGGGGAAGATTTTTATCCAAAGCAGTACCACAATCTCCGAAGAAATTATTCAGATCGGGCAACTATAGCTTGTAGCTGTCATACAAATTGACCGATCGTCAATATCGCCGTATGGAAAACTTTTTCGTTTAACGAGGTATCTTTAAGAAATTTGGTATGGATTATTGGCTAAAGCAATAGTGCGAACTCCGATGAAATGATACAGATCGGATCACCCTAGCATATGGCTGCAGTACAAACTGACCATTCAAAATCGAAAAAAAGATGTTTTTAGATTTACTTTTGCTAAAAAAAGATATATGTGGAGAGTATAATAGCTTCCGTTTACTTGAACGTTTTTTCTAGTTATTAATATGCTTCGAAGTATTTCTAGATTTCATATTTTTATAGAGAAAAATGCGCTCATATACAAGATGATATTTGCTAAATTTTTTTGCCATGCTATTATTAATAAAAAACTAGTTTAATATATAATAATATATAATAATATTTAATATATATAATATGTATATATTTAGGACGCTTGAACTCCAAACAACCTTAAAAGCCTTTTTATAACACCTTCAATATAACCGCTTGACTCACCCTGTACCTGAGCAAATAATTTAATTTTTACTCGCACGCACTCACATGCATTTTATCACACACACACACACACACATACACATACACTCATATAACCATGTGCCAATTGCTATTTACTTATGTATTTCCGCAATGTTTTATTTTGTTCCATATTTGCCGGTAACGTATACGCCATGGACGCCTGCTACGTGCTGCCAACGCATTGCCATTAAATGCCGCTGTTGTGTTTCATTTCGATCGCCATTACTCGGCCGCTGCCTTCCTCCCCGCTTGGCCACCAGATGGGCGCACTAATGAAAGCGTCACATACATCACTACGTGACGACTTCGAAGTATCCTGCCGTGAATTGGACGCTCTGGTCGATGCGGCCATTAATTGTTCCGGTGTTTTGGGATCACGTATGACCGGCGGTGGCTTTGGCGGCTGCACCGTTACGCTGCTGCAACGCGCTGCGGTCGACAATGTGATTGCGACGATGCGTACAAATTTCACTAAAGAATTCAATAAAGACGCCGCTGACCGCTTGGAATTCTACATGTGTGTGCCTAGCAGTGGTGCGAGACGTGTCGATCTGTGAGGTGGCGTGCGATGATGATGAAATAAGCTTTGTTGCAAGAAAACTCTGTAAATAAATGCGCGAAGCTAAGGAAACGTATACGTAAAGTAGAAAAGTAAACAGCAAAAATGAAAACATTAATAAAATGAAATACTTGTAAAAAGATAGCAATGGTTTTACTTTAGTGTCTGGTATAGAGACGTCGTTTTTAATTATAAGTTGGATTGGAAACTTTCTTCGTTTTTCGACGATTTCATCCTTCTAACGGTTCAGTAATTTTGTGTAATAGTCGCTGTTTTTGATCTTTCCTTTTTCAAGGAAGTCAAAAAGTCATTTCATGTGCATTCCCCATAACATTGCCATTTGACTGTTGGGTTTTCTCGGATGACTATCGATCGAACTTCGGAGTGGAATGATGGAGCAAGTTTCATGTATTGCCACATATCAACTCCGCAACTCCGAACCATCAACTCCTCGTTTTGTTTGGCCTAAAGTTAGCTTGTGCGGTATTCACTTTGCACTTTGCTTTCTCATAGCTAAATATTCGTGAATGGCATTCTCTGGGAGTGGCCAGAAACGTTTCTTTCACATATGGCTCTAGTAGCTCACGACCGCCTTTAGACCAAGTATCTTCTGGGTAGCCAAAGAATATCCGTTTGAAGGCGAACAATCCCTCCTAAAGGGTTGTGAAAAGTAAAAAACAGCCTTTGGATATATCGGGTGGAGAAGAATCTGGCTTCGCTTGGAATCTCCAATTGGCGCCACATAGCAAAATGGACAAACGCTGGCATGCTGTTGTTATCTCGGCTATAACCGCTTAAGCGATGTCTACGCCAGAAAAGAAGAAAAAGATTATCCGGAAACTCGTCATCAAGGCAGGTTTTTGTTGGAACTATATATTTTCCTTTCAAAAAGCAATATTTTATCAACACGCGAAATTCCTTTTTGCCCATTTTTTTCCCAATAAAAAAAGTTGTCTCACTCAAAATGATTTAATTTACAAACTAATGATTCGACAGCTGTCAAACGTTTACACGCGCCTTTGGAAGGTTAAGGCTAATTAATAAGTAAAGGGTGATTTTTTAAGAGCTTGATAACTTTTAAAAAAAAAAAAACGCATAAAATTTGCAAAATCTCATCGGTTCTTTATTTGAAACGTTAGATTGGTTCATGACATTTACTTTTTGAAAATAATTTCATTTAAATGTTGACCGCGGCTGCGTCTTAGGTGGTCCATTCGGAAAGTCCAATTTTGGGCAACTTTTTCGAGCATTTCGGCCGGAATAGCCCGAATTTCTTCGTAAATGTTGTCTTCCAAAGCTGGAATAGTTGCTGGCTTATTTCTGTAGACTTTAGACTTGACGTAGCCCCACAAAAAATAGTCTAAAGGCGTTAAATCGCATGATCTTGGTGGCCAACTGACGGGTCCATTTCTTGAGATGAATTGTTGTCCGAAGTTTTCCCTCAAAATGGCCATAGAATCGCGAGCTGTGTGGCATGTAGCGCCATCTTGTTGAAACCACATGTCAACCAAGTTCAGTTCTTCCATTTTTGGCAACAAAAAGTTTGTTAGCATCGAACGATAGCGATCGCCATTCACCGTAACGTTGCGTCCAACAGCATCTTTGAAAAAATACGGTCCAATGATTCCACCAGCGTACAAACCACACCAAACAGTGCATTTTTCGGGATGCATGGGCAGTTCTTGAACGGCTTCTGGTTGCTCTTCACCCCAAATGCGGCAATTTTGCTTATTTACGTAGCCATTCAACCAGAAATGAGCCTCATCGCTGAACAAAATTTGTCGATAAAAAAGCGGATTACGGAACACTGATTTTGGTAATAAAATTCAATGATTTGCAAGCGTTGCTCGTTAGTAAGTCTATTCATGATGAAATGTCAAAGCATACTGAGCATCTTTCTCTTTGACACCATGTCTGAAATCCCACGTGATCTGTCAAATACTAATGCATGAAAATCCTAACCTCAAAAAAATCACCCGTTATTAATATTCAATAAATACTAAATTAAAACTAAAAACGCCGCCTAAAAGTATGCTACGGTTTTTACCAAATTTAAAGTTTATTAATGCCATTTAAAGCCTATATTGTTCAGACAATATTATTTATATCTAACAAATAAAATAAAATAAATATATTTTAATATATAACTTTTTTATTTTATATATATTTTTTTATTTTATCCTTTGTGGCTTGTAAATAAGTACCTTTTCCTTGAATAACTTCCCCTGATTTATTTATTTTAACTTTTAGTTTAGGAAGCCTGTATCAGCTTCACTTAAATTAATGTGAGCTGTAATTTGCTCGTAATAAATCTCATTGCTGTTAACTTTGAACGTATTTTTATAAAACTTAATAACTACAAACAGCTCAAAACTCTCTAAAAACAATAGAAGGCATAATCATCTCATTTACGGTGCAATAAAAGTTGATTTTTTTACAAACTGTTACGCTGTTGAAAATCAAAGTAAAGTAGCGAGCAAAGTACTTGCTAAGACAATAATGAGCAACAAAGATGCAAATAGTAAAGTTGGACGAACTAGAAAAGATGCGCGTTCAAATTTCCAAAGCTAAGAAATGAAGTAGTAAGTGAAAATTTTGAAGGAAATTTAAAAAGGAGCTATCAAAATTAAAGTCAAATCAATCAAAGTAAGCAAGGTAAGCTATAAAATCTAAAAGTGGCGATGAGATTTCTATAAACTTTTAATAACTAAATATGTATATGAATCAATATGTGAATGAATCATGTTTATTTTTTTTTTGTATCTTGAAAAGAGTTTGCTATATTGGATAACCATTGGACAATAAAATCGCATGCTGCACAACTTTAGGCAGTTTTTCAAGATGAAGACAGCAGTGAAAAAAAATTAATCGAAATTTCGCCGTGATGCTTATTTTCCAAAAAGGAAATTAAGTTAAGCAAAGTGGTCGGCTATTACTGATAAGAAAAGTATCTTCAAAGGAAAGAAAGCATATGTTTTATTAACACGTTGACAGATTTTAGTATTATGGAGCAGAAATGCCTTAATTTTGTGATTACTGTTTAGGTAAACATAACGTTAGATAACTGGTCGAGTGAGAAATCACCGGCCTGACAATAGATGGCGTCACTGGAACTAAATCTATGATTTTTGGTTAGTCCTAAAACTTGGCTAGATGACGAGTTTCCAGACAATCGCCCGAGAAAATCAACCATCAGTGATTGGTAAACTTAGTTTAGACGTGCTGATGTAAGTACCGAAGACGGTGAACGCAGTGGACGCCCAAAAAAGGTTGTTACCCACGAAAATATCAAAAAAATACACAAGATATTTTGGATGACCATAAAGTGAAGTTGTTCGACCAAGTAGGTACTCTAGATGTATCAACAGAATGTGTACAATATATCATTCACGAATAGTTGGTCACTTCGGAAAGTAAACAGGTGACATGTTTCTCCTTAGCTCTGGATCGTAGTGGTGAATGCGCTTTCGAAGAAAATTGAGGAACCAGGCTGTTCATTGGTTGCTTACGTAGACGATGCAGTTCTCTTGAAATTCTGCAGTTTTCCAATATTTCGATTGCTTGCCTTAAATCACATCACTACTTAGTGGAATTTTCACCTGGCTGTTCCTTTTCAGCCTACTCACCTGCAAGAGATTTGTGGATGGGTCGCTGGAGTAGAGCTGTAGAGAGGTATTCCATGGATGAACTGAAGTTAAGAAGTTAAGAGGGAGGATAAGAATTTGTCTTCTAGACTCTAGTCTTCCGTCGGGAACAACTCTAGTTTCAGGATACAAGACTACGTTAGAGTCTTTCAAATGGAGGTGGCTGCCAAAAAAGTACCACTAGATATGCTGCTCCGAAGTGAAGTCTTTTTCTGAGAGGTGTTTATTCACTTCTACTCGTATAGCGTAACTTCTATACGTATATTAGCTTTGAGTTTCCTCGTATATTGACAGGCACATTTTGCTAAAGCTGCATAGAGGAAGGCGGTGTGGAATCATTTTGTTAGTTTCCCCTCTTTTCCATGGCTTTTCGAGACTGTGATATCGCGATAGACAAACTTTAAGAGTGAACAGCGAAAGACTGGAATTGATATTGACCGTTTTATTAAATCTATAGTGAGCTCGAAACTTTTCATCGATTAATGAAGTGATGGTCTTGAAGAAGTTTTTCTAAAATTTTCTCAATAGCTTAAAGGAATCTTCCATATATCGTTTGGTGTAACAATTTTCTTGTTGACTCTACCGTTATTTCTAAAATATTAATATTTCTTATAGTAATAATTTGTTTCTTACACCCATTGTATTTATTATTACTCCGAAATTATAGTCGCCTATTTTAATCCTTGCATTCTTATCAATTCAATGTATTGTCTCTCTGTCTTTTAATTTACGAACACATTCTCATAGTGACAAATAACTTAAATTTCACACCGAATTCTTTATCACCAAGGGAAAATGCTCAAACTCCATGAAAATCGTCAAATAAAAACCGATGACCCTAACTCCTGTAATTAGTGAGACATGCGAGAGCGAAAATATGCACAATAACCCGGTGTACCTATACACATACATATGCAAGTATTGTATTTGTAGTGCTTGTGTAAAAGTAATCAACGGCATAAAAATGTGCGGCATCAAATTCCTGTGTTCGTCATTGCGCGCACACAAGGGAGTGTTTATGGAATTTCGCGGAAAGTATTAAATAAATAAAGCAGCCGAGCACCAAAACAATTGATTGCAAATATCAAAAATTGAATTTCTTTATTTTTTCCATAAAAAAAGTTGCGTTTATCTGTATGTATGCTATGTGTGTAGAGGCGCAAAAAATTTTTTCAAATACTCTGTAGTAAATTTAATATTTGAAAAAGAAATATGGCAGCTGTCATTTCCATAGTGTCCTTGCTAAGGGAATTGCTTTTACAGTGGTGGTGACGGTGAATGTGGCGGCTGTGAGCAGTGTTGCCATATTGAACATATTTATAGGAAACATTGATCCTGTGGTGAGATTTATTTTGCTAAGAACAAATACCTCAGATTACCTCTTTCGGTTCATTCTTCGCCGAAAAGATCTCGCAATCACACAAGTTCTGGTTGTTGACCAGCGCTACCCAAGCTCACTGAATTCCACAGGTTCAGTGTCAGAACGTAAGTGCACATCGGAAAACTCACCAGCTTTTAATAGGAGGAAATTTGGGTAGCACTAACCGTTAGTTTGTTTAAATACTAACCGAATGATAACTTTTAATTCAGGTATAATTCAGGTAGGTAATGCTAAATGATAGAAATACTTTCAAACAACTGAAAACAAAGTCTGCTAAAAACACCAAACAAACAAAATTGTGACTTTTTGAAAGCTGTCATATTATGAATGTTATTTTAGCGAAATTCTCTCTGAGTTGGGCGTTCTTTTGTCGCTCGCTTAACACAAATACACTGATCAATTACTTAAGTAATAAATTTTAAAATCTTGTTGAGCACCTTTTAGTATAACTTTCTATTCACTGGCAACACTGTTCGGCGGAGAGCTTTAGTTTTTCTTCGTTTTTAACTCACAATGTGGCACGTTATGTATTTGTTCTACGGTCCAGCGCGTCGTTGTGTCAACAAAATTGTTGAAATAACAAATAAAATAGTCAATATTTATTTTGTTCCTATACAAATACGCTCAGATGATGGCTGCGACTCGGAGAAGCACACACACACGTAAAACACATACATACATGCCTACACATATATACATATGCAGGCCAACAGCGCTGGCATGCAACAATCGCTAGCAACTACACAAATCAACAGGGCGGACGAGTTTTGCTGTCGGTATCGATGTGAGCAATATGTTGACATGCTCAGCATACAGACATAAATATGTACGCGTAGATTTGTACATACATTTGCAGATACATATGTTGGTACTAGACGTCTGCATGGAGCTAGTGTGTAACCTGCAGCACTTTAGCTGTTGGCCAGCAGTGCCATCTAACTCACCAGCGGTGATGAAATGGGGGCCCAACAGCATCTACGAGTAACTTAGCGTGTTGCCTGTACTTGCTTGCATGTTTGTATGTATGTCTCATTCGTTTGTTCCTTTATGTACTTACACGCATACACTCGCATAATGTAGATAATTGAAGCGTACATTTGTGGCAACAGACAGTGATTTCCATTGTTGATTGTTGACGAATGGACGAAATTTTATATTTTTCAATGCATGCAAAGCACAAATATATATGTGTAACTATGTATATGAAAACATATTTATATGTTATTATGTGAAAAGATATTACAATTCAATGCCGAAATTGTACACACGTTTAAGGTAGTAGCGGAATTACAGTTATATTGAATGGTGACACAGGGTTGAGTTCAGGGAAATTAGGTACTATGTGTTTAACTGGAAATTGTTATATTGGCACTGGGGTTCAAATGAAGTGTAATAGTTACCTTGACTATCCAGCGGTAGTTGAACTACCATACTCAATTCCTAGTCCTGCATCCGAGTTGAACAATCCGGGCGACGTGAGTAACTTTGATTGGAATTTGGTAATCAACCAGTGTGGAACTCAAGATCACGGTTAAGAAATCGAAAGCCTTGATGGAGCTACACCGAGCTTATTTGTTTAAGTCTGAACAAGGTTGAAGCGTCTGCCCACTAGGAGGTACGCCTGGCTTGGAGCAAGGGGCTCGCTAACTAAATGTGAGCTTCCCAACTGAGGTTGAAAATTGAAGAAATTCTAGTTAGATGAAGTGAAAAAATACTTAAATGCCCCTCCGTGAACAATAGCAGATGTTAGAAGTTGGTAAACAGTTCAACTCTGTTTTCTACTATATTTTTCACTAATAATAAGAATCTTATCATTTATTCTTGGGAAGACTGAGGGCTGACTTTCCAATGAAAGGAAGACAAGAGCCTCAGATATATACTTCTCCAAACGTTGTTGTGTTTAAGTATTCGATATCCTTTATCAATGGTAATTAAAAGGTGTGGAGGTGATGACTCTTCTATGGTGGAAATATAAAAAATTAAGTGGTTAAAGCGTCCAACAAAGCGAGCCTCTTCACAGTGCCTCGTCTTGTATAATCCGTGGACGTTGAGTTTTATGAACACTCTGACAAAATATATCGATTCAGTTTATAAATACTCTCAACCACTCTCACCAGCTGTAGTGCGAAACAAATTTAGGCATTGCAAAAACCTTACATAAAGGGTCGTCAAACCCCGACCTGATATCTTCGTTCCAAACTGAGGCCTTAACTTAAAGCTGATGAAGAACAAATCTTACAGCAAGTAACAAGGATACCACCTATCAAAACTCGGTCTTCTTGGCTTAGCAAACTGATGTTCTCTCATTCTTCAAGAAAATTTTTCCTTTCTGCTACGTCTGGAGCATATCCACCTGCGAAATCATCCAACATATCATATAACATCTGCTGCAGTTTATCCTATATTCGACACCGGAAGAGTTGTGAACAGAACCCATTGTAACCAGAAGCTTATTGCAACTCAGACATGTAGATGATGCAGATAACCGGAAATTAGAACAAAGATACGATTCTAATGCAAAAACAATCTCCACAACGCCTCAGAAATTCAAAACTGGACAGTCCAAAAAAAATATACTGATATTTTTGGACCCACTTGAGAAGCTGGGTTTTCTAATAATCCCCCCTTCATTATCTATAGATTTCAAAATATTTCGTCAACCATATGGAATGTAAATTTAGTAAACTGTCTTGAAACCCTATCCTAACTTAATTCAATGACAAACCGATATTCCATTTCAAAAAAAAAAATAATAATAAAAAACAAACAAAAAAGTTGTAGCCTCTACAGCATACTTCTGTGAGCAACTCACGTGACATAAAGTGCAAATAATGCAAGTGATGAAAGGCATGCTGATTTATGAGTAGAGCATGTGATGAAAAATCGCATTTGATTACACTGGAGATTACGCAGAGCGAGAGCCACAATACAATGCGAACAGCTGGCACAATGAGCAACATGCAGGAGATGTGAGCATTTATGTATGGTATTTCCAAACGCTGCGGAGAACTTGAGCAACCCAAGGGAATACGCAAAAACGTGAAAAGAAAACAAAAGCACAAAAAAGCGACCAAGAAGCAAAAAAAGGTACAAAGGAAACACAAAACACAAATAAGCAAAGCAGAACAAAGAAAGACAAAAATATCACATGACCAAAGCAACAATAAACTTCACCAAAGCGCATTAGAGTGGCCAAGCAAAAGGAACGTCAAATCAATGAAAAATGTGTGAAAGTAGAAAAAATACTTAACAAACAGGAGAACACAAAAGAAGTAAAGTTAGAGGATTAGCGCAAAGAGAACAACGAAAATAAGCTTAGAACTAACGAAAATGCGACGAAATGTTGAAATGACTAACATAACAACAATGGCAAACAATATAGAAGTGGTAATAACAGAAGTGGCGTTTGGAGGCTAGACACCGACGCAAAATTTTCAAAAATTTTTTTTATTTAGTTGCGCTCTAAAAGAAATGTAACGGCGCTTAGTTTTGAAAGAAGAAAGTGTGTATTAACTGTATGTAAGTTCGTTTTCTGAGAAATAATTTTTATGAGAATTATGGAAATTTTTTATAAAACTTAAAAATTAATTCATTTCAAAGCCCTTAGCTTTTCAAAAAAATATCTAATATTTAAAGAAATTCCAAATTTTCAATTAAAAAAAATCCAATGTGTATGTGTGTTAAAAAATAATAGTTTTTTCAGTTTTCAATATTTACTTATTAAAAAATTATAAAAAAAATTTCGAGTTTTCAAAAAAAAATATTTTTTTTTTTTTTAATTAACCAGTATTTATCAAAAATCATAACTCTTCCAATATTTTTGAATTTAAACAAAAGGTAACTTTAAAAAATTTTTTCAGTCATCGAATACCAAAAATTATAATTTTCCAAATCATTTTCAATTAAAAGAAAAAAATTGTTAAAAAATAAAAAAAAAATTTTAAATATATTTAATTTTCTTTTTATAATGAAAAATTGACTTAAAGAAATTTCCAATATTATTGTATATTAAAAACAATAGTTTTTCAAAAGTTCTTAAATAAAAAAAAAATAAAAAAAAATTGAATCAATTTTTATATATATTTCCAGTATCATTTAAATTAAAAAATGTAACTTTTTAAATATTTAATGAATTAAAAAAAAATTAATAATTTTTCAGTGTTTAAGAGTGTGAAAAAATATTTTTTAAGTTCGTTTCCAATTAAAAAAATCAAATAATTTAAATTAAAAAAAAATTATATTTACAGAGGTACCTATGTATATATTAAGAAAAAATAATAAAAGAAAAAATGTTAAAAAAATTAATTGAAAAAAATTTCCCATATTTATATATATTAAAAAATAATAGTTTTCTAATATTTACTTAAATGAAAGAAATAAAAAAAAATGCTCGAGTGCTTAGCAAAATCAATTAAATTTAAAGTCTAAACCTTTCATATATTTATTATATTAAAAAATAATTAATTGTTAAATTACTTTTTAATTTTTAAAATAATGAAAATAATCATTTTTCAAATTCGTTTCTAATTAAACATAAAAATAAATAAATTGATGAAATAATAAAAAAATATTTTCAAATATTACATTTTTATGCTAAAAAATGTCAAGTATTTAAAATAAAAATAAAAATACATCCCAAAAAAAATTTAAAAAAACTCTATATAGGCTGAATTTAATTTTTTTTTCAAATAATTTCCTAGTATTTATCAATTTTTTTCCTATATTTATTAAAATAAAAAAATCCAATATATTTTTTTTATTTTAAATATTATATATGGATACAAAAATAATGAGTAAATGTGTAAACAAAAACTTAAGATGCTTTTGCAAAGTTATTTTTTCTTTTAAGTCGAATTCCGCACTTTCCGACCCACCCTCTTAGGCTACCGCTTCAAATAATGCTCTGCGAAGTTAACAGCTGAAACAACACTGCTTGACTCCGATGATAAATTTAGTGATTATGATGAGTTATTAACCTAGAACTGACAATGCAGTAGCTACAACAACAGCAACAAAAAACAATGTTAATAACAATAAAGTCAACAATTTGCAGTACTAAGTTACCAGAAAAGGGAAAATGTAATAGAAACGAATATGAAGCGATGGCCAAAAAGGCAAAGGATGCAGAGACACGGACAATATGCTTTTTTGGGTGGCAGTTGTTTATGTGAATGCATGGGTGTCAGCGTGGGTGTTGCTATGAATGTTTGTTTGGGTTGTTGTATAACATCCGCGCACAAACAAATCTGGATTAATAAATGTAATGCCAAATTGTTGAATTTTACTACACGGTCATAATTTGTGAGGGTTGTCGAGAGTGCAAGAACATGCTACGGCGCTCATAAATGAAGGTATTAGTATGTACATATGTATATGGATGTACTAGTATTGATAAAAATAATAGAATTTTTTAAATATTAACGAAAAATTATAAATATTTTGTTATGTACAGTGACTTACTCCCAAAAGATTGTAAGGAAGGCCAGATACTTGTATATCATACACAATTCTAGCTTGATGAGGTTCCGTTACAAGTTGGATACAATTATAAGTAAATTAGATTAGATAAAATATCGTAAAGAAATTATTAAGGAAGGTTTGCGGAGGCCTGGAGACGAGTCTGAGTTACGTTTATCCCGAAGGCCGGCAAGGACTCCCACGTTACGGTCAACGACTTTAGGTTCATGGGAATCTCCCCCTTCTTACTAAAAGGTCTGGAGAGATTGGTGGACTGGTACATAAGAAGGCGCATTCCAAGGGACTACCTACCAGGAGCACAAAATGCTTATTGTAAAGGCAAGTCAGTGGATACTGCCCTGCACTCTATTAAGTCATGGTTTGAGGAAACCATTAGGGATAAGGATTTCGCTGTTGGCACCTTCCTTCGTTACTGCTCTGTGCGGTCTTAACGTTGAATCAAACCTCAAACATATCGAGGGCTCATCCTTGATAGGAAGCTTTCATGGAAACCGAATATCGAAGAGAGAGCTAAAAGGCATCGATTGCCTTATACTGCTAGAGAGGAGCCAATAGCAAGAGCTGGGGTCTCTCACCGAACGTGGTCCTCTGGCTCTATGACACCATAGTCCTTATGTGGTGGAGGGCTCTAGAAAAGACCACACTTGCAAAGAAACTCGAAAGCGTTCAACGGGGTAAGGTCCACTTCCACCATGACACTTAACGCCATTTTGAGTATAGTGTCCGTAGATGTTGACTGAAGGTGTATTAGACTCAGAGAATCTGGATTCTTAAAAGAACGCGTATCCGAACACTTGGATATCCTCTCACACTTTGACATACCGAATCGCTTAGATCGTGGAATCGCCAAACCGAACTCTGGCGGCTACTTCTCTGCCCATAGACCGACGAGGAAGCTATGGGTGGGAAGACCGTTAGAGGAATAAGGCAGTGAGTTTCTTTGTGGTTGAGCCAAACTTTGGGGGGAAGGTTGGTGGAGGGGTTTACTATCAGGAGCTCTCTATCAACACCAGTTTCAAACTTCCTGCCTAGTGCAGTGTCTACTAAGTCTAAGTTTCAGCCATCAAGGTTGCAGTAGATATGCTGCTGCGGAGTTCAGTCTCCTTTCGAGAAGTTACCATTCCTTCAAATAGCAGAGCGGCAATACTATCCTTGAACTCATTTACAGTGCGTTCATGGTTGGTCGAGGACCATAGAGTGTCTTTGTCAGAAGGCTGTTATGGATGCGGAATAGTTGGGCTTTACTGAATAGATAGTTGGCCTTCGCGGCGCTTGGCCAAAGCTGGGCCATCATTGGTGTTACCACTGTCGCAAAAACCTTTTGGCTTGATCGCAGGAGATCTCTTCCCCTCCGTAAGACTAGCCGCTCACTAGTTGTGGGGTTTCAACAGGCCATTGCCTTATTGGCGTCGATGCTGTAAAGTTGCAAATTTTACCAGACGCCGTTTGCAAACACTTGGGAGCTCTTACCTTCAGACATCCCATCGAACTGACGACGTTGAAATTAAACTCCTTTGGAAATTTGTTGGCTGCTAAGCGCTTTGCTAACCTATAAGTCCGAACACAGAAGTTCTTCTTTTCTATGACTTCACAAAGGACTACATATTCCAGTCCACGTGCGATCTTTGATAAGCCCTCTAACCTAACCTAACTTAGGAAAGGGCTAAGTTCGGGTGAATCAAAGTCAGGTAATTTGGAATTCGGAGGAAATCCTTCCCTGCCTGAATATCAAAAAATGGTTGATTCCGGTCAATACTCCCCTTTTCCTCCACATACCTAAAATAAAGATTTTCGAGCTACCGGATGACTCTATATCACATATATTGGCGAATATGTGAGTTGTCTCAATGAAAATGAGATATCGTATTTTCTTTATAACTGTGTATCTTGGTGCCTAGGATGGAAAAAATTTGGCCAAAACTTGACCTGCTCCCATACTATGAGCTTTTAATTCTTCTTGTTTAGTTTTATACCAAATCCTCTCAAATGGGTATTTTTAAGCGTTGTTATTTTCTGTGTTCTGCGGAAAAAATAGATTGTTTTTAGTACAAAAAAGTCTTGAACTCTAACTTCTAACCACGAAAGCATTTTGTGTTGCACAAGGGAATTCACATAGACAAGCATTTTGAAACACCCTTCGCACATATTTATTTGCATCATTTTATTGCTCAATATTACCAAGAGCAGTTGAACTTTTAATTAAATAAATTTTCCAAAAAATTTCAGCAATCAAATGACTTAAGAGCTGAGGCTGCCAGCCAACCGGGCAACCAAGTCGAGCAAATAAATGCCAATGGGATTACAAGTGTGTAAACAAGTGTTACACAAACAAAGTGAGTGGTACACACATACACACTCACACATACACTTGCACATATTTGTAGCTTTGCATTTCTACTCCAACACCAGCACTTGAAGCACTCGAATTCCTATATTCATATGCAGCCGATTGCCTGTGAGCAGCTGAAGCGCAACCCGGAGTAATTAATGTTTAGTACAATAACATGCAACAACAACAAGTGTAGTCTCTTCAACACTGCCTGTTTCATGTGTAGTATTTCTATTGAGAGTTTTATTTTTACTCAAACATTTTTTGTTTGTCTGCAATAAATTCTAGTTTGTCTTGTTCAGGATATTGTCAGCTCGTTGAGTTCGTTCGAACATTCGTTCAACTATTCGGTTTACATCTAGATATGTTGTTGGCACTTGGTTGTATTATTATTATTGTTGGTATTTTGGCTGGCTTTGTTACTGTGATTTGACTAGTTGTTTTCTTATCTTACTTCTCGACAAAATGCAATTGTATTAGGAATATTTGGTTATGTGTTCGGTTTACATTCGAAAGTATTTTGTATGGTAGAGAGTAAGGGTTTTGAATGGGTAATTTCATATTTGCGGAAGTCTCTAAAGTTGTTTACTGCAGTTGTTTGGAAAATTTAACTATAATTGGTATGTAAATTCAAGAACTGTAGCATGAAGTGAGGATGCTCTTATCTGAACTTATTCAAGGATTTTGTCCTAAGCCCTAACAATATTGATATATTCATTGTTGCAGATCGGTCGCAGTTTTGACAAATTAGCGCAAGTAATTCTCTAAGGTTACCATATATTGAGAACCTCTCTTTTTCATTATATGTACTTGATACCATTCCAAGAAGAATGGAATTAAGAGGAGTGTAACAAATGGAAAAAAGTTACAGAGAGCCAATTCTGGTCAATCGAGACGGCTCATTCAGGACTTTTGGTACAAGTCTATCACTGACACCATTCATACCTAACACTCTAACCAAAATATGTTGAGCCGTCCTACTAGAGACGTGGAGATCCTCTGATATCTTTCTAATGTCAACATGATGATTCACAAGCACTGTTTCTCATACTTTTTCGACGTTATCGCCATTATCAGAGGTGAGAGAAGGACTTACATTAGCCAGACTTTCGATGACGACTTTCACTGATTGCTTTGTGCCAGTCAAATTTTGTGTTTATGTCCAAGTAGATTTTTCAATGATTTCATAGCCCTGATTCCATTGCAAAAGCAAGCAAACTCTTTATTGAAGTCCGTGTCAAATTTGACTAGATGGTATATGTTATTATATGTGGTAGAAAGCTTAAAGTCATGCTGGTTTTTATTCTCAAAGGACAAACGAAACAATACTGATACGGAACATCCACCCTCATAGGGATTAAGCAGTATTTCAATAAGATTTATTAGTGCTGTCTAAGAATGGTACCAGAATCGAGAACTAACATAATAACTTCTAGCTATAAAAAATGGATTATGAAACAGGAAAATGTACGAGATTACCTACATTTTGAAGAGAAATCTCGGAAACTTCAAATTAAATGGGGAACGCGTATTATCTCTCGAAAGAATATTCTTTGGCACTTACTTTTTGTATAATATGTCTTTCGAACGTTTTTCTTCTTTATAGCCGAGTTAACAACAGCGCGCCAGTCGATTCTTCTTTTTACAATGTGGCGCCAGTTCGAGATTCCAAGCGAAGCTAGGTGCCTCTCCACCTGGTCTTTCCAACGAAGTGGAGGTCTTCATCTTCCTCTGCTTCATTGGAGTGTTTTCGTCCACTCGGACGTCATGACCTAGCAAGCGTAGCTGTCTATTGATTCGCTGAACTATGTGAATGTGTAGCATAAATCTTTTGCAGAACCCGTCTCTCGAAAACTCATAACGCCGACTCATTAGATGTTAGCATCGTTCATGCCTCTGCACCATATAGGTGGACGGTGATGAGGAGTGACTTGTAGAGTTTAGTCTTTCTTCGTCAAGAGAGGACTTTACTTCTCAATTGTCTACTTAATCCGAAGTAGCACCTGTTGGCTAGAGATATTCTGCGTTGGATTTCGAGGCTGACGTGGTTGTTGGTATTGATGCTGGTTTCAAGATAGACGAAATTATCTAAGTCTTCGAAGTTTTGACTGTCAACAGAGCCATCGGTGCCTAGACGTCTGTTTGTTTGATGACAGGAGATATTTAGTCTTGTACTCGTTCACTACCACGACCAATTATTTCGCTTCGTTGTACCACCTGTAGGAAGCAGAACTAACGGAGCGTTTGTTGAGGTCAATGATATGAAGATTGTCCCTTCTCTATTCAGCTTTGAAGCTCGAATTATTATCCCCAGAATTAGATTGAAGTAGTCGGACGATAAGTAGTCGCTTTTTCTGAAACCTCGTTTGATATCGATTGATTCAGAGAGTTGTTTTCGGATCCTCACGGATCTTCTGGTTTGCTTAAAGTCCGTTTATCCGGTCGTATTAGTTTTTCGAAGATTCAAAATTCATACAAAGCGGTGTGAAGACTTTCGTGATGTCAAAAGCAGCTTTGAAATCGACGAAGAGGTGGGGTGTGTCGATCCTCATTTCATAGACATTTTCCAACCCTTGGCGCATGATGAATATCTGGTAAGTTATTGATTTTCCTAGCCTGAAGTCACACTGACAATTAATTTTTTGACAGTGGGCTTTATTATTTCACAAAGAATTCGATAGGCTGTTGTGTTCTTGTCAATAGGGAAGTTTTTTTTACTTGGCGGGCCTCAAACCCATCGCTCAACTCTGGGGAGGAATGACTCGCCTTTTCACTTTAGCTCGCCTTCAAACGGACGTTTTTTGGCTGCCATCTAAGACGAAGAAGTCATGAGTTGATTGGGCCATATGTAGAAGAATCGTTTCTGGCCACTGCCGTGTGAATAGCGCCAAGAGAATTTTTCTCATTTGCCTGGAATTCTACACATGGCTTCATCCTATATTATCATATTTCTTAGATGCTTTAAGTCCTATGAAATTTATCGTTCGGTTAGTCACACAACAATAAGAAGTCTAATGAAATACGATGAAAGTAAAAGTGGTATTCCATGGCCTCATCTTTAGCAGCTTTTATTTTCAAAGTAAAGATACATTTATAAAGTTTAAAAGCTTTCATACAAGTCATAAGTATTTTTGGTGAAATTTGAAAGCTAAGACTCCATGAAACTCCGATAACTGCTGTCAATTCGTGGTGTCGTCTGTAGAAACCGAAAATTCCAGTTTGCATGCAATTACCACTCCTCACATACAAAGAAATAACCATATTTTATGCATAGCAAAAAAAATTAATTCAGAATTGACTTGAGTAAAAACAAGTGAAAGCAATAACAACAAAGTACGAGCATACAAGTATACCAGATTCTGTTCTATATGTTCCGTTGATTTTTCAAAACTTTAATCTAACTGCAATTCAATGTATTTGTCCGCCCAATCGCCTGTTTGTTGCTGCCCAGCTGCTTGTTCAGCCTTTCTTTTGCATAAGCACTTCGCATTCGCGCCAGTTATAAAAGCGTCCGCCCAAGCCGTCACACAAATTCGAAATATATTTATAAAATAGTGAGTGTGTATGTATGTGTTTGTGAATATTTCGTAATTTTTCCCTTTTTCTGCCACGTCAAGTGCGCTGTCTTTGGTTGTGTTTGCCGGCCGGCCTACTTGTCGGTCGTTGCGGTTTGTCTTCGATAACGATTCCTTGTAATTTGTTGCGTTCTCCGACTGTGGACTGTGGACTGCGGCTTACAAAGCTGGTCAACAAATACCGGTTGCTTTGCCATGCCCACACACACACACACATACGTACACAAGCGACCAGCTGACTGACCATTGCAACATGAAAGAGGTTGCAACTTTTGTTTTATGTGTGTTTTGGCCACAACAAATTGTGAGTGGAATTTTGTTTGTTTCAAGCATGAAAAACGGGATTTGTACGATTACACAATACATACATAAATACATGTGTCTGCTTGTTGCACATAAAACATATAATAAAGCGAATGTGTGTGTGATTGTTGCATAAATGCAGCGGTGACAGTGGTCACTGCAAACTGAACTGTAAGAAGCTTTTTTCTGTTGCCCCCGCACTACCCTTTCCCACAGTGGTACTTGTGCTGTTGGCAGTAAATCCTTTTAGTCGTAAAGTGAATTGTGGCATCAGTTGTAGAGATTTTCCAAATGTTCACTGTCCGTCCGTACACGACTTGCAGCCCTTCGTCCTTGTCGTTGTCGTTGTTGTCGATTTTTTCTATAAACTCTTTCAATTACACTAAACTGCTGCACAACTTTGGCTATTGAATGGGAGTTTAAGCCAGCAAATGTGTTGCTGAAGTGACGTGCACACACAAACACACACACACATTCATATGCAAGTATTTGCCAATACGAGCTTTCATATATAATTTGTACGTACTTGTGCTTCTTTTTAGCCCTCAGCTGGGACATTTAGTACTTAAATAATTTTTTGATAAACAATTGCATGTGAATACTTATGGAATTATGCATCGGAATTTATTTGGGGAGGCTTTGGTTTCTGCAGCTTCCTTAGGTGAAACTTTTTTCTATGAGAGCTACAACAAGCATTGACAGAAATTTAATGAGATTTTGTGAGATGAAAGCGCTCTCTTCATAAAGACCGAAAATGTTGTTGTACGTTATGTAGTGTATTTATAGTAATTATTTGTATATCCTTAAAAGAATGTATTAAGTTTGTCATGAAGTCTTTAATATACAATAGCAGCTCTTTAAAGCGCTTAACCTTAGTGTGCGCTATGATTTTTACAATGGACAGAAATATCGAACAAAAAATTAGTCCAAAATTTTGTATTTCCGACCAAAGTTCGGGTGTGGGATCGTTGCAAATATTGGAAGAGGCTTACGGTGCTTCAGTTTTATCAAAAACACAAGCCTACAAGCGGTACAAAGCCTTCAGAAACGGTAGAAAGATCGTTGAGAACATGCCTCGTTCTACAACTGATGAAAATATACAAAAACTGGTGCTTGAAAATCGTCAGGCAAGTGTTAGAGAGATGGCAAGAGTGCTCGACATCTCTCGCGAGTCCGTTCGAGTATTTTTGGTGCATATTTAGTATATTCAACGTGTTCTTACTCGACTCGTCCCGACAAAGTTTCATTTCATTTTCATTTCGCACCGTAAACAGGCCTCTTTGGATATGCTTCATCGACCCCACATTAATAGAGAGCTTTATATCTGCCGGGAAGACATGGGTTTATGAGTTTAACATGCAAAAAAGTCAACAATCATCAGAATGGAGGGGAAAAAACGAGCCGAAACCAAATAAAAAAAAGCAGAACAAAGCAGCTCAAAAATCAAAATGATGCCAATTTTTTTTGTATTCTTAGTTTGGTGCATGATGAATTTGTTCCGGAGCGGCAGATGACCAATAATGAATCATATTTGGCCGTATTGATGCGTTTTTGTGAGAATATCCGTTGAAAATGCCCAGAATAGTGGCAGGTCAATTCATAGATTTTACAAGATAATCATACACCAACGCATTGAGTCACGATTGTGACCGAATTTAAAGCCAAAAACGCGAATATCAACGATCAACCACCGTAATCACCATATTTGGCTGCGTTCTTGTTCTCTTATTCCCCAAACTGAAATTGCCCATCCATGGAAGCCGTTTTCAGTCTATCAAGGAGATAAATAAAATTCGCCGAAGGAGCTGAAGGCCATCCAAAAAGTGCTTATGATAAATGTTTCGAAGACTGAAAAAATCGTGGTCATAAATGTATTACATCTGGTGGGAAAAGGCAACAAAATAATATTGAGGAATATTTCAATATTTGTGTTTTATTTACAATTTCCGGGTATTTTTTTTATGTATACATGAACTAGTCCTCATAGTTTTGTGAAATCGATCTAAATTATTGCAAACACCGAACATCTATTGGATATAGCTTCCATACAAGCAGAATGATCAAAATCAAGATTATGTATAGAAAACTTTTTTGTTTGGTTAATATTATTGTTCAAAGTAACGCTATTTCCGAAGATTTGACTTAAGATATGGCTGGCTTCGTTTTTGAAGAAATATTGACCAATTACTTCCTTTGTCCATAGAGTACACCACACAGTGAGTGTTTGCAAATTTAATGGCGTCTCAACAATGGCTTGAGGATTATCATGACATGAAATGCGACATGAAACGACAAATGAGAAGTTCATCGTTGAATAAATTTTCTTGTGAAAATCGGACTCTTCGGCCGTCTTATTTTGACACCATTCACGGCACGATTGACATGCTTGCTGCTCATTCGACGAGTTGAGTTGTGTAAACCCACAAACCATGTAAATATAAATCAACTTACAGCTGTCAAAAAATACCAACTTCGAAAAGGAATTGCCTCTTTGAAAACCACACGTCTGAAAAGACACCTTTTAGTGTATAAATTTCTTTTGTTATAATTATTTTAATATACTTGTAGTTTTGAACATATGTTCCCTTTGAACTTTACGTCATAATGACATTATATATTTCAAATATATATATTTTCTTTCATTGGGTGGTAGTTACAGACGTAAAAACTCCCCAAAATTGCGGCCTTGTCAAGAATATAGCTAATAATGATGGCCTTAGTCAAAGTAGGAGACCCCTACTAGCTAAAGTCAGCCAGTCAACATTGATATATGCGGCTTCTATTATGGGAGAGAGCACTGCGCCAATAAACAAATACCAATAGGGCAAAGGCAGTGTTCAGGTTATGTGCCATTAGAATGGCCTGTGCCTTTAGAACGGTCTCACATGAAGCGGCCAGAATCATATCCGGTCTTATGCCGAGTGGCAAAGAGAATGGGATGCGTCAGAAAAAGTAAGTTGGACGCATAGGTTCATTACAAAAAATGCGCATTCTGCAGCAATGCCGATGAAGACGCCGTTCATATCTTTTTATCCTGCTCGAGATTATCGAAGGAATAATAAACAAAAGGACGCCTGAAAATATCATAAGTCACATGGTGCCATCAGAGCTGGTATGGGGGAAAATGAAAGAGTGGGCCGCTTTAGCGATCAAAGACCTCAGGATAAGAGAACGGCAGCGAACAAGCTAAATACCAGCTGAATGATCTCTCAGGGAGCTTGTGATGAGGCATTCTTGCCTACTTGGTCCTGCATAGTAATAACAAACGCCGATCTCGTAGGTGCAAATACAAGCTAAAACAGAGGTTTAATAAAAGTTAAAGTTAGATAATGCTAATTGGGCGTGATCCCGAAAGAGGTGCATCCTTAGCGGGTATTCCAATCCAATTTTTATCATTACATACCTCTGACCAACTTGACCACGTGGTAGTATAAGTGGCATGCTAGAATGTGTGGCTATTTATATTTTCATATTGTTGTTGTTATTGTGGTCATTACCATAGCGGGCAATTTGCTCGTTGGAAACTCCATTAAGAGCATAAATAGCTGGGCTGGCTTAGGCTGTTGCCACCGCTAAATACAACAACTTTCTATTGTTGTTGTAATGTAGATCTTTTTTCAACAGCCGCTTGCAGGCTAGAGCCCTTCCATCGCCATGCTTTTTTGCATTTTTATAAATTCTATTTTCCATGTCGTAATTCTTTTAAACAATTTTTCATTGGTTTTTTTCTTCATGATCCTTCCTCTGCTTGCTTGCTGGTTTAACCGTTTGTTGTCGTCCGCTCACCGCAGTTGGCAATTATTTTACGGCGCAGCAAATGTTGTAAACGTTCCGGCAACACTTGTGTCATTGGCCATTTTGTTGTTGTTGCCCAGTAAATTGTAGTGGTCAGGAGCAGCAAGTTTGTTGTTGCATGACCGTGATGCGCAAAAAGGTGCATACAACAAAAACAACGAGGCCAACTAATGCACTGAAAGAGTTGTAGAAAAATTTAAAATATTTCTGCCTTTCTGGTTGTCTTGTTTTCACTGCAGTTGTTGTTGTAATGCATGTTGCCGGCGCTGGCTTATTGCTGTGTGCCAACTTGGAGAATTTGTGTGCCCTCCATGTCCATGAGTTGTCAGAGTAGGCATTCTAAACATTTTCTACAAATTATATTTTTTTGGGAATGCAAGGCTCTTCTGCTTTTGTTGTCTATTATTATTGTTTTTGTTATTGGTACTGCCAGTCCGGGCTTGTTAAATTGCAGTTTAGCGAAAAATGTTTTATGACTCTGAAGTGACCACTCACTTTTGGGCCAAGTATGTGCAATGCACTGAAAATGTTCCGTGTTCCGAGTTTTTTTTCATAAATTCGATGTTGTTGGTTTTCTTGATTTTGTTGTTCTGTTTTTAGCTCATATTTATGTTTGTTGTTTTAGGTTTTATTGCATGTTGTAGTGTGTTTTCTTGTGCCGAGCTTTTGACAAGCATTTAGCTTTTGTGCATATCTCGTTGAATGGCCGTGTACAGTTATTAGTGTATGAGCCCTGCGGCGACGAGCTCGGAGTCTCGGATGTCTTTTGAATTTGGTCGAGTGCAATTGAAGATAATTGAATGGCGGTTGTCGGCTCAGCTGGTTAAGTGATTTGTTTTCCAATTGAATGGAGTTTTTGGCGTCTAACGTACAAGTGTTTGGGTAAGTTGTGGTCTAGACGGCTTGCAGTAGATACTCATGCTGGAGATACGATGTAAGAGTTGAGTTAATGAAAGCTTAGAAATATGAGTATGTTAAAATTAAAAATATTATTGCTTGTTGTAATCATAAATAAAGCTAATAATTCTGGTTTAAGAGCAGTACTAAGAAGAGAAGCTTCCGCTGGTGAAATGGTTGTTAAAGAGCTCTGTTGCTAGTTAAGGTACATGGAAACCTTAGTATTATGTGAAACGGTATTTGTAGGTAATACTATTATTTCACCGTATCAATTGGGTAAATAATGTTTACTCGATAATCCAAATCTCGCGAATCTTCTCATTTTTGCAATATTGTCTTTGCAGCTTTCGTAACAAAATGCATCCTAGAACTTTATATCCGTTGCTGAACACTCAAAAAACAATAATTTTTCACCTTTTCGACTGCCTTATTACAGCCAATAACAATATATCAACCCATAGTATCACAATTTTCTTTGACATATGTATATCCTGCATATCAACCCGATATTGTATTATCTCTGCAATCAGATTCCGCTGAAAATGCATCAACCTTATTCAGATTAGTTGCAGTGTCCTTGCATTATATAGGGTGATTTTTTAAGAGCTTGATAACTTTTTTAAAAAAAAAAAACGCATAAAATTTGCAAAATCTCATCGGTTCTTTATTTGAAACGTTAGATTGGTTCATGACATTTACTTTTTGAAGATAATTTCATTTAAATGTTGACCGCGGCTGCGTCTTAGGTGGTCCATTCGGAAAGTCCAATTTTGGGCAACTTTTTCGAGCATTTCGGCCGGAATAGCCCGAATTTCTTCGGAAATGTTGTCTTCCAAAGCTGGAATAGTTGCTGGCTTATTTCTGTAGACTTTAGACTTGACGTAGCCCCACAAAAAATAGTCTAAAGGCGTTAAATCGCATGATCTTGGTGGCCAACTTACGGGTCCATTTCTTGAGATGAATTGTTGTCCGAAGTTTTCCCTCAAAATGGCCATAGAATCGCGAGCTGTGTGGCATGTAGCGCCATCTTGTTGAAACCACATGTCAACCAAGTTCAGTTCTTCCATTTTTGGCAACAAAAAGTTTGTTAGCATCGAACGATAGCGATCGCCATTCACCGTAACGTTGCGTCCAACAGCATCTTTGAAAAAATACGGTCCAATGATTCCACCAGCGTACAAACCACACCAAACAGTGCATTTTTCGGGATGCATGGGCAGTTCTTGAACGGCTTCTGGTTGCTCTTCACCCCAAATGCGGCAATTTTGCTTATTTACGTAGCCATTCAACCAGAAATGAGCCTCATCGCTGAACAAAATTTGTCGATAAACACATTTCGAACCGAACACTGATTTTGGTAATAAAATTCAATGATTTGCAAGCGTTGCTCGTTAGTAAGTCTATTCATGATGAAATGTCAAAGCATACTGAGCATCTTTCTCTTTGACACCATGTCTGAAATCCCACGTGATCTGTCAAATACTAATGCATGAAAATCCTAACCTCAAAAAAATCACCCGTTATATGCTTATGGTAAGAGGCTAGCATTTATCTAGGAGCAAAGAAGAGCTTTTTTGTGTCCTTTTTGAGGCTGTCTACAATTGCTTGTCTTATTCATAATTCAATAGTTTTGCCCAGTCTCATGCAGTTCCACTTAAAGGAAGGATTATTTGAAATAACCATAATCTTTAACAAAACTTCTAATAGGATCTGTAAGTAGATCTAACCTGACACTAACCTTCAGAAGGCGCGTGTGTAAATTTGAAAGTTGTCGGATCAATGGTTTGTGAATTACATATATCATTTTAAGTTAAGCACCTTTGTTATTGTAGAAAAAATGGATAAAAGGGGATTTCGGGGGTCGATAAAATATTGCTTTTTATGAGACATAATCCAGTTGCTGCAAAAATTTTGCTTAACGGTGAGATTTCGGACACGGCCCTTAAAAAATTAGTCTTTAAGGATTGGTATGGTAAGTTTAGACGTGGTGAGATGGGCACAGAACACGGTGAATGCAATAGACACCGAAAAGAAGTTGTTACCAACCATAACATCAAAAGAGTACACAAAATCATTTTGGATGGGCGCAGCAGGCCGTGAAGTTCCTTCGAGATAGCAGATACTTCAGAAATATCAACTGAATGTGTGATATACACGTCATTCACGTATCTTTGGGTATGAGAAAACTCTATGCAAAGTGGGTACACGGCGAGCTAACTTTTGTCCAAAAACAAGGACGACTTGATGAGACGGAGCAGTGTTTGGAGATGTTCAAACGTAATAATGCCGGATTTGTACGTCGATGGTGATGAAACATGGCTCTTTCATTTCACTACAAAGTCAAATCAACAGTCATCTGTTTGGACTGCATACAATGAACCCGCTCAAAAGTCTGAGAAAACACAAGGGGGGGCTATCAAGGTTATGACGTCTAAATTTTGGTATGCGCTTGGAATCATTTTTATTTACTGTCATGAAAAAGAAATAATTATCAACAGCAACCCAATAACTCTCGAATTTGAAGAAAAAAAAAGTGTTGTTTCACCAAAACAATGCACCGACTCACAAGTCAGTGAAACGGATGACAAAAATCCATGAATTGGGCTTCAAATTGCTTCCGCATCCACCGCATTTTACATATCTGACACCCAACGACTATTTCTTGTTCTCAAATCTCAAAAAATGCTCGCTGGGAAATTTTCGTCAGATGAAGAGGTGATCGCCGATTTTGAAACAAAATCGTATCGAAAAGTTGGAAGATCATTATAAACAGTAGATGAAGAAGCAAAAACGAATTTTGTCATAAAATGTCTTTTAATATGGTAAGCCGGTATAGTAGGTTATCTCCAAAGCTAGCTGTGCAATTTCTGCTGTAGAAGACTTTACGATAGGCTTAAAGTTGATTCCGTAACAAGCGCTTTTGAGAGAGAAGAACTGCATTCTCGTTTTGATACCCAAAACTCTTATATATTGGTCAAAAAGTAAGCCCATAAATAAACAAAGCTCTTTGAGCTTAACTCTCAAGGTGGCTGTTATTAATATGGACTTTTGGTCCGCAGAAAGCATAACTTGTTTCATTTAGTCTTGAGAAAACTAAGGAACGGAGAAGAAAATGCATTTCTATCTCAGCTTTCCTAATACTAGTTTGACAATTTGCTTTCGATAATGTAAAGCAGTCGAACAAGAGCTTGTCAACACCCAAGCGTACAAACGTCACGCTCGGTCCGTAGATCCAGCGCTAGGAAGTAAGAGGACAACGGATATCTAACTGGTTCTCAATCCGATATAAGTAGAACAAAGATGCCCTCTCTCTTGTTAGCTCAACGGTTTTGCGGTTACCGGTTATTGGGCTATGACCTGCCGCTCAAACATTGTATGATAAAGAAGTAGCTTGGTGCTATTGATAGCACGTAATGACATTCCTTCACCAGATTTGATCCTCGAATACTTTATATTGCACATAGTTAGGAAACTCTTAACAAAGATACAACTGTTAAGGATCTTGGAGATTATAGAATTATTTTATTGATGCTTAGATAAAGTGTTATCTGAAAATGGCATCAATTGCGATCGGGAAACTTTCTTCGAGTGAAAAAGCGCGCAGTAACAGTAAAAGCGTTCGAAGCTGTACTCGTTGACATTACTCGAAGCTTCAGAGACACTTTCAAAGCAACAACTGATAACTGAGACATTCCACAATCCAGAGAAGAGCAGTCATTTACTAATTTACATTAACTTTTTCGCTTTAGTAACCTTCGCGTAATGAGCTAATGCATTCTAAGTGCGAGTACTCATGGAAATGAGAGATGGATTGCAGATGGAGATTGCAAATAAAAGTTGTTGCATAATTATGTAAATAAATAAGCTAAAAGTGAACAATTCGTGAGCCTTAAAAGCTAAACCGAACTACCTGAAGCTACAGCAAGCAAGCTCTCCACAAACTACTCAGGTGGAGCAAAGCAGAGGCAGAATGCAAATCGCTACAGCAGTCCAAGGCAGTTGGAGACAGTTGAAGAGTGGCGGATAATGCAATGTTTGGCATTTCTAGTTGCTGCAAGTGGACAAAGGCGCAACTGAGTAAGTGCGGCTGACTGAGTTCGAGCCATTACGGAGATGCATTGCAATGCTGAAAATATGTAAATAATGTGGTAGAGGAAATTTGCCACAGTCTCGCTGCCACAATGACAGGGAAGAGCACTTCGACTCGCTTATTTGCGCAGTGACAGCGTGAGTGGGGGTAAAGGCGTAACAGCAGTTGCTTAGCCTCCAAGTGAAGAGTCGTCGCGCAACTGTTGACAAGCGCTGGGTCAATGGCTGTCGGTTGTTGCCAGGATTGCAAGGACAACAAAGTGAACTGCTAAGGATATACAAAGGTGATTGGTTATTTGTCTGGCCGAACAACAAGTAGAACCAGAATGAGCCGCCGCTGCAAGCGTAGAATTGAAGGTGAGTTAGGTGCAACAAAAACGTAATTTCTGAAAAAAAAATCAAGTCAACATAATTGCAACAAAATTTTCCTTTAGTCTTTTAGTTGATATCTCTTTTGTTGTTGCAATTGATACCACAGTTTTTGTCTATGTCATTTTTGTTGTTGTTCACAATGTTGTCCAAGATTTTTTGGAATTTATTGCATGTCATTATGACGGGGTTGGAGCTAAGCCAAGCATTAACCGCATGCATACGGGCGACTAGACGCGCAAACAGCGAGCGGAAAAGGAAACGGATATATCGTAGATAACGGCGCGCACGATGGCAACGCTTGTGCATTTGTGATGACGACGTTGCTGAGCAGCGCTGAAGACCAAAATCTACATCAACGTAAGCGTCAGCATCAACACCAACAGCGGTGGCAAGTGGCACACACAATCAGGCACTGCAGCCGCGAGGAGGCACACTGAGCTGGACGGTCGTCGAAGTGAGCGCTAGAATTTCAGTTTTACGAGCTGGCGTTCGTTATTAAGGTCAGTGATGAATATAATGAGCAGAACGTGGTGTTTTCAAAGCAGTGAAACAAAATTAAGATAACAACGTTAAGCATGCCATTGGTAAGAATGGAGCGGATGTGAGTGTGCTGCATATACGTATGCACTTTTATATGGAATTGAGAAAAAACAAAAAAAAATCCAGAAAATAGAAAAAGTATGCAGAGCGCATAAATTTGTTTGCTTTAAACGAAATATTTTTTCACAATTGTTATTTTTGAACTTTTTGCCATTCCGAAATTTTATTTTCATTTGTGTGGTAGTTGCAACCCAGAGACTGATTTTAATTACAAACAAAGAAGAAGTTAAAAAAATAAAGTAAAAAGTTGCAGAATAAAATTTAACTTACAATTAGGAACTGCTTTGCTGTTTTATACTGGTCGAAAGTTGGGAAGGCACTGTGGTTCAATTATCAGAAATACAGAATTATACATTTAAAAACTAAAGGGAAACTATTAAAGACGCTCTTCAATTTAAACAAAATTTCGGAACTATAAAAGATAATATATTTATTATATTATAATATAAAGGGTGATTTATTTCGAAGTTCCCCATTTTTTTCAATGAAAAAAATTTCTAGGCTTCAAATTTAATGAGAAATGTTTATTATCATTCGAAAGAACATTCTTTGCCATTTATTTTTTGAAGATTATCTCTTTTAAATGTTGGCCGCGGCAACGTCTCAGATGGTCCATCTTTGAGACCAATATTCGCTGACTCGGTTGAGCATTTCGAACGACACACGCGATGTTTTGCTCCAAGGCTTGAATTGAAGTGGGATTACCCGCATTATAAATAAATCCCAACAGGAAAAAAGTCTAACGGTGTGATATCACATGATTTTGATGGCCAATCGACCGACACAAAATCTGAAATTATCTGCTCACCGAAGTGTTCTCTCCATAAATTTATTAATTGTTGCGGTGTGTGGGAAGTGGCGCTGTCCTGTTGAAACAAAATGTTATCGAGATCACGAGCTTCAATTTTAGGCATCAAATAGTCGGTTATCATGACGCGATAATGGTCGCCATTGACGGTTATGTTTTCACCGGCATCATTTTTGAAGAAATATGGGCCGATGATTCCGCTGGTTCTCAAACCAGACCAAACCGCTGTTTATTAATGACAGCTCTTGAATCACTTCAGGTTGCTATTCGTTCCAAATGTGGCAATTTTACTTCTGTACATACCTATTGAGCCAGAAATGGGCATCAGCGCTGATGCCTTGAGAGCCGAGTTGAATGTTGTTTGGATTGGTTTTTTCAGGTAAGAAAACAAAAAAGTGCAGGGGGCCCCATCTGAGTTGTAGGGCGAAGGCGGAAGCGTTGGCATGCCGGCCTTGGTTAGGTAGTTGTTCACAAGAAGGGCGGTGTGAGCCAGGTCGTTGTCGTGGTGCAATTTCCAATCGGCTGCGATGTTTTGTCCGACCTGATTGCTCCTTCGTTTGAGACTCTTGAGGACTGCTAAAACTTGGCATTGATGTCAAAAATGACAATAAGCATCGCCTTCACTTTGGATTTGCTCATTCTTCCCTTTTTTGACGGTCTTCATCAGTGTCTTCCTTCTGGTTCTCCAAAAAGATCTGGTACCGCCGAAACACAACACTTCTTGCTAAAGAATATCTGTGTCAGCCTGCTTGATCATACCAAACGTCTCTGCCGCAGATTTACCGAGTTTCACACAGAATTTAATCGCCTACATCTGCTTTAACGAACGGCACATTTTCGGCTTACACCACTCACAGAAACATGTAGCGCGAAAATGTTTGTCCTGACTCTCCAGGTGCTCGGAGACAACTCACCAGCCGCTTGTTCGTTAGCTGGGAATGTTCTCTACCGAATCCAGTTGGTGCGTCCACGCTCCGAGGTCCTATTATTTTCCGGAAAAACCCTGTATTTCTAAATTATATAGTCTTTTGAACTGCGAAGCTTTTAGATTTCGAAACGAGCTGCGGAACAGAAGCGGAGAAAGTTTTTCATTGTCTATCTCAAACCTACTTTCTTGCACTTTCTGAAGTAACATCATTTCTAATGTCTATCTGCCTTACATGTAAAGACAGTAAGTTGAGACTTGTGGCTAGGCCAATAACCGTCCTTCAGTTTTCCGGTGTAAATAAAAAGTTCACATGACTTTGGAGATCTCACATTTCCTTAATAAATTTTATCTCTACCTGCTACTCCTGTCAGCCATTTCGGAAATTTCATTGTGTAGCATCTTTTGTGACTTGTATATTTCTTGTATAAGATTACTGGACAGGCAGATTGCTTTTTTGGCAATATCATCAGCTATTTCCTTTTCCGGCTTTCCTTTGTGGCTTACAACCGTTGTCTTTCTGTGATCATCTTATCTTCTACCGACCTGCTTCTATGAATATTCTCTCCGGTTGACCATCGACTATGTATGTCGTTTATATTCTTTTCCTGATTTATAGCCATCCCAGCAGCTTTCGTTACCACAAAGACTTTAGCCAGGAAAATACTGTGGTACTCTGGTAGACTGAGATCTAGCGCCGCACAGTTGATTCCGGCGCCCATTCAACCAAAAATTTTGATCCATCTATGGAGATGATAAAAGTTCCGCAGGTGATTCACATTCTCTTGCACCACACGTATCTTTTTACTAAGATATGAAACTTTCTCTCCTTCATACAGTGTTACGGTATGTGGTCTACAGTCGACCTCAGCTTATTGAATCTAAAACCGCCATTCTTGATGTTCATTTCGCTACAGAGGTTTCCACTACAATGTCAATTGACGATAGGTTGAGTAAGCTTTTTAGTCCTGCCATGCTAGTTATTCTTAGTCCTCTCGTTATGTAGATAACAGCGAGCCGCTCTATTCGCTTCTACGGTTTCCTATAATGTTTTTTTTTTGTCATCCAGCAGGGTGCCATCCATGTTGATGTATAGTATGTATTCTGCATCACGGTATTGGTAAATTTTGAACATTTTGACCTAAGGACTATACAGAGCCGAGATATCACAAGTTCTATTACGTAATTTACGAAACGATACACACTGTAAACGAATTGCTTCACGTTAACCGAAATGAGAGGAAGAGAAAAGAAGGAAGAGAGGAAGAGGATAGCCAACCAATATGTTAATCAAAGATATTGCAAAGCAATTCATTAAACCAAAAACGAAACAAAAAATAACTCTAAAATAGTAATTACAGAAATTTATTTAAAATACTGGCTAATGAATAAATAAAATGGCATAAACCAGTAGAAGAAACAGAAACAAATGCAACAACAAATGCTTGAAAAGCAATGGAATAGAACAAAAACCGAAAATGCCAACGAATTTAATCAGCAGCCAGTGCATCAATACATTGCCAGATAAACCAAATGAATTGAGTAGAAGAGTAAGTAGAAAGTAACGGTAAAAAGGATGCTCAAGCTGCTGTTAGACACTAATTAAAACTGGAGAGCATTTCATGGCAAGTATAATGTTTGGCAGAGATGCTGAAAAGCCAATCATGAAAATCAGTGCGAGTGGCTTGGAGCGCCAGCACATGTGACCGCCGGCGGCAGCGGGATTTGAAACGGACCAATGATTAGTTGTTGTGTTGAAATAAAAGGCATTGTAGATAAAAGTTGGCGTTTAAATTATTTTGGATTGGAATGTTTTTTTTTTTTTATTCTATTTATTTTTTTATTTTTTTGCTGCGAATAGTTCGAAATGTAAGAGCAATTGAATATATTATATTAAGGCTTAAGTATTTGCAACTGAAGTAAGTTCCAGCAGTAAAGATTATTAATAAACTAAAAACTTACATAAAGCCGATCTGTGTTTAGTTGAACTTTATATCAGCTGAGATTTTCGAGAACTTCAAGCATCACTAACATCATAATTAGTTAAATATGAGAAACGAACTGTAAAATTTCCACAGTAAGCAAGGCCTCAGTGCCTTATTTTTCTGTCAAACACTTTCTAACTTATAACAGTACGAGCTTGTCATATTTTCTTGCCATCACCGTATTCTCTGTTAAAATATGTTCGATATATTCCTTTCTAATGCTTGACTTATCGAACGTGGCTTCCAATTTTTATTCTTAAAACATAAACTTATTTTAGACTATATTCGAACAACTTCTAAATTTACTTCAATTTTCCATAAAGATCCAACAGAAAAAGAATTTTAGCCATTTCGGACCGGAATCAGCAGATCGAAGATAATATCGATTTTTTTATACCCTGAACAGGGTATACTCGTATTAAGTTTGCACGAAGTTTGTAATACCCAGAAGGAAGCGTCGGAGACCCTATAAAGTATAAATATAAATAATCAGTATGTTGAGCTGAGTCGATTTAGCCATGTCTGTCTGTCTCTCGGTCCGTCTCTCCGTCCGTCTGTCTGTATATATACAGTCTAGTCCCTCAGTTTTTATGACATCGTTTTGAAATTTTGCAAACATCATTTTCTCTTCAAGAAGTTGCTCATTTGTCGAAACTGCCGCCATCGGACCACTATAACATATAGCTGCCATATAAACTGAACGACCGGAATCAAGTTCTTATATGGAAAACTTTTGCATTTGACAAGACATATTCACGAAATTTTGTATAGACTCTTTTCTAAAGCAACAATGTAGTCTCCATATAAACTGAACATATAGTTACTAAAAGAAAAGCACCTGTGACGGTTCGGTGCAGCCGAAGTTAACGTTTTTTCTTGTTTATTATGAAACACTCCTTCACTTTGTAGTTGCAGTCGATCACAAAAAGCACACAAACTCAAAAATAATTTACTATGTTGCTAAATACTTAACTGCCCTGACAACTAATAACTAAGCGCTCCAGCCAAGTCACTGTACACACACTGGTCCTAATGGCAGGTCATTTTCGCAATTTCAGTCAGTAAACGTTGCAGAAATCGCACAGCGACAAACTTGAACTTTTATCGACACCTTCACACACACAGTCATCAACACAGGCGCCCAAAAACGCACAAAGGCGAAGGCATGGTCCTTGTTTCATTGAAACATCAAAACGACACACTTTGAGATGAACTGTCAAATGCAGGCCGGCAAAGACCAACGCTGCAACAAAGCAAAACTTCCAGAAGAAGCGGTGAAAAAGAACAAAAAAAAAACCAAGTATGAAACTAACAAAGTAGCAGCAACATAATTTGATGTGTATTAAAAAGTAATTTGGTAGCCTACAAAGGCAAGTCATAGTTAAGGTCGTGTGGCCAACGAAACATAACGAAGGCAAAGCAATTACAAAGTATGAGGCGGCAAATGAGCAAATGAGTGCACAGCGGTGAGGAAGAGCGTAAGCGGTGTGAGTGACCAGTGGATGGTGGCTGCAAGTGAAGAAAGTTTTCGGTATGAGCCAACAGCTTTCAGCAGCGCTTATAAAAGTCAATATAAGTGGGAGAAAAAATGAGTGGTGGCACATAATTAAAAAACTATTTATTTTATATTTTAGTAAAAGTGAGGGAGAATATTTTTTTCTTTTTGAAACTTACATATTAAATTACATGAAAGTTTCAGGTATGAGGTGCTTTAAAGTCAGCCTTGTTGATAATAGCAAAATATAAAAAATATTTTCTCATTACTTTTTCTCATATTTGTAGCATAAAAGTAAACAAAATTAAGCTTTACAACTCATTATTAGCCGAAGTAATTAAAAACTCATTGAAGTGTGGCATAATGAACGAGTACAGGAAGGTGCTTACATACATATATTAGGGATATTAATAAATTAGTTCCTTTGAGGAAAAATTGTGCTTACATAAGTTTTTAATTAAATATCTCAGGCAGCTCAGAGTATTTTCAGCGTATTTTTTTAAGCAAAGTTTTTTATTCAGATATGATAAGCATGAATACAGTTTTGAACAGAGAGGCTTTCATTTATTGGAAGACAGTTGCAACTGCATACGAATATAATGCGTTTTAGTTTTACAGTTCTCATTCTTATTCCACTAGTGAGATTCTGAAGACCCTGGGCTCTATATGCTCCCTTCTTTGAAGTCAAGGCAATTTAGTTTCTGAGCATATTCATGGTACAGTCTGTAAATCTGACTTGCAAAGAACAGCTTCTTTGCACATTGTTTGAAAGTAGTTGGAAAACCAATTTTTAGTAAAAAAAAGAAGAAAAGTTAACTTCGGCTGCACCGAAGCTAATATACTCTTCACAGGTGCATTTATGTTAGTAACTATGTGTTCAGTTTGTATGGCAGCTATATGCTATAGTAAACCGATCTGAACAATTTCTTCGGAGATTACATTGCTGCTTTAGAAAATAATCTATACCAGATTTCGTGAAGATATCACGTCAAATGCAAAAGTTTTCCATACAAGCCCTTGATTCCGATCGTTCGGTTTGTATGGCAGCTATAAGCTATAGTGAGCCGATCTGAACAATTTCTTCCGGTATTACACTATTTCTATAAAAAATAACTCATACCAAATTTCGTGAAGATATATCTCGAATGAGAAAGTTTCCCTTGCAAGCATTTGATTCCGATCATTCAATTTGTATGGCAGCTATATGATATAATTAACCGATCTGAACAATTTCTTCGGAGATTACATAGTTGCCTTAGAAAATAATCTACACCAAATTTCGTGAAGATATCACGTTAAATGCAAACGTTTTCCATACCAGCACTAGATTCCGATCGTTCAGTTTGTATGATAGCTATATGTTATAGTGCCCGATATCGGCAGTTCCGACAAATTAGCAGCTTCTTGAAGAGAAAATGACGTTTGCAAAATTTCGAAACGTTATCTTAAAAACTAAGGGACTAGTTGGAATATATACAGACAGACAGACAGACAGGCGGACATGGCTAAATCGACTCATACTGATCATTTATATATATATGTACTTTATAGAGTCTCCGACGCTTCCTTCTGGGTGTTACAAATTTCGTGGCAAACTTAATATACCCTGTGCAGGGTATAAAAATAAATAATTATGAAAATAAAAAAATTATATATAGTATATATAGTATATATATATATATGTATACATAAAGTTAAATTTTAATTTAACATCTGAAATTAATTTCCAAATCCATTGCAATGGCAGTTCTTTTGAAACAGTCTGTCTGTGTCTTTAATCTCTACACGCTTGCATACGCCAGTGCGTATACGTAACCTTCCAAAAATAAGCCGTACACCTACTCAGTCACATTGTTGTCTGCGGCTGATTGGCTGGTTGCCCTTGGTTATCAATTTTAATGATGAATATTTATCAAGCTCATCAGCAACATTGATTATAATCCACACGCACGCATATGTAAGAGCTCGAAAGCAATGCGTGCTGGAACGAATCAAAGAATTTTCAGCAGTCAGAGTTTTAATCAAGCCAAGTGGATACTTCAGTGTCATATATATGTGTGCGTGTGTGTTAAGTATGTTTGCAAGTGTGTTTGTGTATGGTAATCCATCAGCGTAATGAACCATATTGTTACAAGCCAAGCCACTTTCAAGTGTCTACTCACGACTTGGTAATGAGTCTATCAGTGGGAGATTTATGTGCGATATGCATACATACAGACATATGAGTATGTAATGGGTGGGACAAAAATGTATTACTTAAAGAAAAATATTAAAAAAATTATTAAAGGAAAATTATTTCATTGCTATATTTTTAGACTTTTCTTAAAAGTTTTTGTTTATGGATGGATTACAATATATATAAATCATCATGGTCTCTCATATATTGACTTATGAGCCTACTTGAATTATGTTTTGACGATTATTTTCTATTTAATATTTTTATTTTTAGCACCACCCTATCTGAGGGTCTATATTAACTTAATAACAACACACGTCTTCATATACATACATAGCTATCTACCCCTAATCAGCGCAAATTATAATACCTCAACAAAGGCTCAAGCATTTTTATTCAAAAACGAAGTGCTTATGCAGTCTTGCTGTTAGCTTCCTTAGCACACATGCAGGTATATTACTAAGCATTAGAACACACGCCAATAAAACGACCTTCAGGCACGTAGTCTCCACCCCCTACTTAGTTAACCACTAAATTATCGCTACTTTGATTTTGTATATGCGGCATGAGGTTTATTGATGAAGCACTCTTGCGTGTATGCTTATGTAAGTAGTTACCTATACCAAGGTACGACCTTAACTCCACTCACTTGAAGCCAACAGCCCTTGCTTAGTGTTAATACCCATCGGCCGGATTATGTTGCAACAGATCGTTATGTATATAAGTATATACCCATAGCTTCAAATGGCAGCTATTGCTTGGAGAAATAATTATAATCAGCATTATTGCAATCAACCGTTATTAGTCACATGGAGTTGAGTGCGTAGTTGAGGTTTAAAAATGAAGAGTTTATGTTTGAAATTTGCAAGTGAAGACTCAGAAAGGGCTTTACGCTTTCTTAATCTCTCTTTCATAACCTTCGTGTAGGACTTTAAGATTAATAAGAATTGTCAATGGATGTCGTTGCAGTCGCATATCTCCAGTGCTACCAATCACATTATGCCTTACCATATAGTGTTTGGAAGATGAGGTTAAGCTTCACTTAAACAAAAAAAAAAAAAAATCGGAAAAGTTGAAAAAAAGTTGCAGCTGTTCAAAAATGAGTGAAAATAATGAAGAAATTCGCTATATTTTGATATTTTTGTATAAAAAAGGGAAGAATACCACACAAGCCACCAATAAAATTTGTGAATTTTACGGAGACGATGCTGTCTTAGTTTGTGTAGCACAACAATGGCTTGCTCGCTTTCATTCTAGAAATTTCGATGTGAAATATACTCCTCTCTCTGGTCGACCTATCGTTCGAAAAGTCGATGAAATTATGGAAAAGATTGACGAGGATCGTCACATAAGTAGCCATGACATCGCTAAGGAACTTAGCATTAATCATCAAACGATTTTGAACCATTTAAAAAAGGCTGGTTACAAAAAGAGATTACAGTGCTCGATGCTTGGGTACCACATGAATTGTCTGTGAAAAATTTAATGGACCGAATTAACATCTGCGATTCCCTGCTGAAACGAAATCAAATTGAACCATTTCTGAAGCGAATATTAACAGGAGACGAAAAGTGGATCAAATACGACAATAATGTGCGAAAAAATCATGGTCCAAGCGTGATGAAGCTCAACAAATGGTCGCAAAGTCAAGATTGACACCTCGAAAGGTTATGCTGAGTGTTTGGTGGAATTGGAAAGCAAACATCCACTTTGATTCACATTTGAAGCAAGCAATCGAAAAAACGGCCAGAAATGATCAACAGAAAGGGCTTCGTCTTCCATTAGAACAACGTTAGACCACACACATCTTTGCTGACTCGATAAATACTGGCAGTGCTTTTCTGGAAGGTTTTGATGTATCCAACATATAGCCCTGATTTTGCACCATCGGACTACCATTTGTTTCGGTCAAAGCAGAACTCTCTTAATGAAGTAAAGTTGGCTTCAAGAGAGGCCTGTAAAAATTACCGAGAGACCAGAAAAGTTTTACACACATGAAATAATGTCTCTAGCAGGAAAATGGCAAAAAGTGGTCGAACAAAATGGTACAAATTTAGTTCATTAAAGTTCATAATATAAAAAAATAAGTTGAAGTTTGAGTAGAAATACGAAAAGACTTTTTCGAAATGAATATTGTATTCATGTAGAAGAGAAGATTCTCCAATTCCAGTACAACTCGTGCGAACTTAGAACCTCTTGGAAAAAATATCAAAAAATCCGGGCAATCTTTATCAAGGCTTTGACGACAACATCCGTTCAAGTCGACGGAAAGATGTTTAATGGAATTCTTATATGCTTCCAAAGATTTTCTGGGTATATCGTTAAAATTTCCAAGCAAAACTCAAAAACTGCGCACATATTTAGGCACTCTGGCAATATATGGAGCCTTTTATGACTACTATGTGGATATTAATCGAACAAGCGATCTTGAATGAGACTTCCGTTTTGAGGCGTAAGAGCTTAAGAGAGATCTACTTTGTATAAAAAGATATTAGTTTAATGACTGTCCAGTAGTTGACCAGGGGTTTTCATAAAAAGTATTCAATATTTAACTGATGTCCTATTTCAGTATGATTTAAGGGCCCACTATGACAACCTTTAACTCAAAAAAATTATATGTAAAGCCTGACCAACCCGCCGAATCAACGACAATGCCTTATATACATGACGCCAAGGTAATGCTTTATATTTCGTGAGACCAGAAGGGTATGCTGTAAGTTTCTAAAACCAGGTGGAAACATTAAGTGTGGTTGCTACAGACAATAACTCAACAAATTGAAGAAGCGGTTGTACTGAATTCGCGACTAGATACGGAATGACAATGCTCGCTGTTATGTTTTAAGATCGGTTAAAAACTATTTGGAAAACAGCGACTGCGACTGCGAAATTTTGCCTCACACATCTTATAGACCAGATTTTCTCCTTACTGACTACCATTTGTTCTGATCGATGCAGAACGTCCTCATTGGATTACAGTTTACATTAAAACAGGGTAACAAAAATCGGCCTAACTCATTATTGACCGGCAAGCCAAGAGTTTTGAAATGGAACACAAAAATTACAGAAAAACCTTCAAATTAAAATAAAAAAATGCGCGAATAAAGTACCAATAAAAGCCGAGAATGTGATCTCTCATGATTTATTTGAATTTATCAGAATTTTTAAAATCTAATATTTTCATTTGATAAATTTTAAGTATTTTTTTTTTTCTTAATTTTATCTATTTAACAAAATTATTTCTCAAATTTTTTCCTTATGTCCTTCGACTTTTTTAAAGCGCCAAAAATTACACGATCTTCACTAATTCCAGACACATGCATATACATATGTATACACATCAGCACTTCAACCTTTAACTTGCCTGTCACAACATCTTATCCGATATCCACTCCGCACTCCACATAGCATAATGTGATTGAGCGATGTCTCTGCCGCTTTATTTGCCCACATTCCGTTTGATTTATCGCCAGAGGCCACCGACTGCCGCCGACAAACGTTCAATTAGTTATGACACAGCAACACGCAAACACCACTCAAATATCCTTTGGCCCGATCATCCACCAAGTATGCAGAGTTTAGCTGCGCTCTGTCACTTCACTTTGCCCTTGCAATGTATTTGTTATGCAATAATATCGACAATCTCTATTGACAATGCCGTCACTGTTGTTAATGACAAAGCTTTGCGTAATGCGAGTGAGCGGGTGTGGTTGCTTGCTGTTATTGGTGTTGGCGTTGTTGTAAAGCATTAATACTCTTTATCTTGCTTACGTTCAGAAAGGACCAACCTTTTTCGCTTATTTGGCTAGGCTTGAAAAGGCTGCGCTGACGGCTCTTTTGTTAAGGTCGATGATGTTAATACCATCACATATCCCAGTAGTATTGTACTTTTAGAGTAGACAGTGCCATTGCGGTTCAGATTAGCGCGTGGCGCGTACTAATTTTTCCAACTTTATACTGATACACGAGAGAAAATCACTCTGCCTAAAACCACGTTTGGTGTCGAATAACTCGGAGAGGTCCTTACCAATTTTAGCGGAGCTGAAGGTTGTCATTCTGCATAGTCGTATGAATTTCGCAGGGATACCAAATCAAGATATTGTGTCGAAAAAGCAGCTCCTATCAGTGCTGTCGAAAGCGGCGTTGAAATAGACAAAAAGATGACGGATGTCGATCTGTTTGTCAGAAGTCTTCTACAGGATGTGAGATATTGTAAAAATCTGGTCTATGGTGGATTTGCCAGGTCAAAAGCTACACTGATAAGGTCCAAATGGTTTTTTCGGCAAAATCAATTTATTTTATTCAAAATAGTCTCCTGCTGCTTCAACGCAGCTTTTTGCACGGTTCAAAAGCCTGTCGAACGAGTGTTTTAGCTCGTTGACCGATATGGCCGCCAGTATGCCGGTGCAAGCCCTTTGAATGGCCTCTACGTCTGCATAACGCTTTCCTTTTATGGGAAAATGCATTTTTCCGAAAAGAAAGAAGTCGCACGGTGCCATATCAGGTGAATACGGGAAGTGTTTAATGGTTAAGTTGTGATTTTTGGTCAAATAATCGGTCCTTCGAAAATTGGATTCTGAGCAATTTTTGTTCGTCAGTCAATTTTTGCGGAACAAACCGTGCACACACCTTTCGTACGCCCAAATGTTCGGTCAAAATGCGATAAATCGATGCTTTGGAGATGTTCAATTCCCTTTCCATGACTTTCGATGATGATTTCGACTGATTTTTGTTGAATTCACGCACAGTTTTGATGGAATTTCCGGTGATCATGGATTTTGATGGGCCTGATAGTATATGGCGCCACCAGGGGGCGCTAGATTCAAAAAGTCCTGTTTACTTTGGAAATCTCCTTATACGCGTATTACAGTTTTGCTGGGAAAAATATCGAAGATTATATATAAGTATGTACATTATGTAAAACCTGTACATTATAAGCATTCATATGTATATGTATATTATATGTATATATCCATATCTCTAATTGCACATCCTCATTTGACTGCTTGACGGACAGCACATCAGACGCATAGCTCACACAAACACGCGAATACAGACATACACATAGCTCATAGAAGTGTGCATTTGCCCGCGCAATTGATGAAATGATGTGACACAAATGAAGGCATGAATTGACAGTAGAGCCAGGGCAATTGATTAGCTTGACTAGACGACTGGCGAGCGCACGGAAAGCCTCTTTGGCTAATAACTACTCTGCGGCCTGGCTGCCACTCCATGGCAGCGTGTTATCGAGCACCGGCGCCTCGCATGCTGTTTGCATTGGCAAAGTTCGGCTTGACATTGCCTGCTAATAATTAAGCGCTCCAACACACACATACACACACACGCTCATATAATAGTGTGGAAAATGAAAATAACTCTTGGCATAGAATATACTCACTCGTTTGGCTAACTGCTAGCATTTGTTGTTCTGTTTGCTGAGCTTAATAGGAGCGTTCGCAAAGCGTTCAATTGTGAAAATCCGATTTGCTTGATTAATTCCCGGCATTGGACGTGTGATCAAGGTACACTGTGCTTGAGATAACATTGGTGTACGGGCACATAACAGGAAATAGGTTATGTAACCATTTTCATATATGTTCATGCGTTATAAGTAACAGCAAAAGGGACCTGTTTCGATATTGGATACATGGCAACTTTGTCAGCCATACACTTTTCGGCGATGTTTAAGATGGCGTTAAGTGGCAATGGTTGGAGTGTTGAACGCTCTCGAGTTTCTTTGCAAGTGTGTTATTTTCTAGAACCTTCCATCACACAAAGACTCCATAGACCATAATGGGCTTGACTATGGTGTCGAAGATCCAGAGAACCACTTTCGGTGAGAGACCCTACCTTTTGCCAATGGCTTCTCTACATCGGTGTAAAACAACAATCGATGCCTTTTTTGCTTTCTCTTCGATAAGCGGCTTTAGTGAAAGCTTCCTTCCATTGATGAGCCCTAGATATTTCACTGTATCCGATGGTTGCTAACGGATACCTCTCATTTGGGATCTTATCTCTTCCAGCGAATAAAACCATCTCGAGTGACCATAGCTACCCAATTTGTTAGAATGCTAAGCTACCTTTGCGTCAAATCATAAACGCTACTCAGAAACTTTCCAAAGAAGATGAGAGAAAACTCCACCTTGTAAGGACGTAGAGAAGACTGAAAATGAGGTGAGTCACGACTGCTTCCGGCAGGTCGTTATTAAAAGCTCTCTCTATATCAAAGAGGGATCCAACAGCGAGTTCCTTAACCCTAATTGCTTCTTAAACCATGACATCATAGTATGTAGGGCAGCATTCACTAGCTTGCCCTTGCAATAAGCGTGTTGGGCTCTTGATAAATGATCTCTCGAGGTGCGCCCCCTTTTTGATCATTTTATCGGTCTTTCCAGAGTTTTTAGTAATACTGAGGAGGGGCTGATATGCCTAAAGTCCTTGGCCGTGACGTGGGAGTCCCGCTAGCTTTTGGGATGAACGCGACTCTGAATCGTCTCCAGGCCCCCGGAATGTAACTCAGTTTTATGCAGTTCGCATGGATAGGTGCCAATCACTTGCATGATGCTTTAACGGACGGTTGCAGATCGCTGGTATGATGCGATCCAGTAGCATCGACTTGAAAGGTTTGAACGAATTGATCGCCCAGGTGAAGTGCTGTTCAACCAGAAGGTCGAAAAGGGCCGCGCAATCGTCTTACATAACTCTCAGAGAGAAATCCCTGTAGAGCACTTGTGAGTATCAAGGAGCATCCAAAGTGTATCTTCACAACTGAGGGCCCACTTCCAATTTTCATCCTTAAAGTAATCCGGGGAGACGGAGTTCTTTGCGAAAATTTTCCAAGAGGTCCTCTTTGTCTTCTTTAACTCGGAGTTGTGTATTGCAAGTCCCATTTTATACAACGCCCAGTCGTTTTTTGACCTATTCCTACGGGTTTTGTTGAATAACCATCTGCAGGACGCTCTGATTTCCGAGAAATTTGTAGTTCGCCAGAGTGATTTCGCCCTGCCCTTCGGTCTTTTCAGTGCACAGGAGCTCTCCAGTCTATTATATACCAACATTTCCCGCAAAAGTGTAAAAAATCATATTTTGATGGAATAAATATCATTTTAACCTCACTTCACAGTCCCGCAACGGTTCCATAATTTGTATGTATAGTCCATTCTAAATTTGCTATTTAAGCGCCTGCCATGAATTGTTTTTGCAAAATCGCTGCAAATAACCGCTGTTACTGTGACATAACATTATTAAAGCAAACAGCTAAAAGTTGATGCAGCAACCTCTGCCTCCCTCCCTCCAGGCGAAGTCAACCTCGATTGCCGCTATCACCACAAAGATTGATAATAATAAAGCTGCCGACAACAAAAACATTGTGGCGGAAACTAAAACAAATTTTACTGTTGGCATTCAAGTTGCTCGCTGTCTTCCGCACTGACGCTAACTTCTGCTGACGATAGCCACTGCACCGCTGCCAACGTCGGTGAATAGCCGCAACATGCGCTGGCTGAAATAATAATGATGAAGCGGGTGATAGTGGCGATGAAATATGCTCGGCTGTGCGTGCTGGCTGGCTAAATTTCCGCGCGTAAGGCAATGATATTATTGGTGGGTGAGGGTGGTGGTGAGTTGGTGGTGTTGTTGGTGGTGTTGTTGGTGATGTTCGAGCTGTTGTTCGTGTTGCTTGTGCTGTTGGTGTTAGTAGTCATGCTGCTGGTGTGGGTGGCTGTGGTGTATTAAATGTCAATGCCAGCATTTAATGATGAACTTCTTATGACACACACAAATATGCCACCACCAACAGCAATGAAAACAACAACGACAGCAACAACAAAAACCTGACATAATAACAACAACTACAACATGGAATGACAGATAAGACTTGTGCTAAATTTATTTTATCTTCAGCAAGCGAAAGATGAGCGTAAAACAAGTTTGCAGACATGACGGAAGATAGTCGACATAAACACACAAATCTATGGCAGGATGTGTGCGGAGGTTGGAGGGAGCAATAGCGTTATGAAATTATGTGAAATAAAACTTGCGTTGACACAGAAATTTATATGTAGTTAAGGTCATAAACTATAATGTGCAGAAATGTATGAATCTTCGTACGTTATGTGATATTTTATATTAGGTATTGAGTTGAAAACTTTTGCTGGTATTAAATTGCAGAAATTGAGGAAAAATATTTAGTGAACTTTCTTGTGTTGAGGAATTATTATACAAGCATGTGTGTATTTGCTTTTAGATATTCGATATACGAGGGCTGTCCGATAAATAACCGACCTAACCATGATGCACGCGACTTTTTCAAAATTTTTTTTTTTTCTACATAGTCTCCTTGTAACTCCACACACTTCTCCCAGCGATGCTCCCATCTCTGCAACCCTTCCAAATAGTACTTGGTGTCTTTGTCTGCAAAATACGAGTTCACGAAAGAGATTGCCTCCTCATTTGACGAAAATCTCCGGCCGCTGAGCGCAGTTTTAAGTTGAGAAAACAAAAAAAAGTCGCTTGGGGCTAGATCCGGTGAATAAGGTGGATGGTCAAGCAGTTCGAACCGCAATTCTTGGATTTTCGCCATGGCGACTGTTGAGGTGTGAGATGGTGCGTTGTCTTGGTGGAACAAGACTTTCTTTTTTTGCAAATGTGGCCGATTTTTCGAATTTTCTTCCTTTAGCTTGTCCAATAATGATGCGTAGTATGCTCCTGTTATAGTTTTACCTTTTTCAAGATAGTCGATAAAAATAATTCCATGGCTGTCCCAAAAAAAAAATCGCCATCACTTTCCCAGCCGAATACACAACTTTAAGTTTTTTTGGGCCTGGTTCCCCCTTTTCAATCCACTGTTTAGATTGGATTTTTGTTTCGGGCGTATAATGATGAATCCAAGTTTCGTCTACAGTTATCAATCGGCGCCAAAAACGGGTTTTATTGCCTCTAAACTGAGCCAACAGAGCGCTGGAAATGTTCATGCGCGCACGTTTGTGGTCTAGCGTAAGCAAACGCGGCACCCAACGCGCGGACAGCTTTCTCATGCCCAAATCTTGGTTTAATATGTGACAAACAGTTTCTTTTGACATCTTCATAATCTCAGCTATTTCCCTAACTTTTATCCGGCGGTCGTCTAGTACCAATTGATGAACATTAGCGATGTTATCGTTAGTGGTTACAGTTTTTGGACGCCCAGGACGTTCATCATCTTCCAAGCTCCTGCGACCTTTAAACGTTCAGCTGCCCAAAATTTTACGGTGGTAAACGATGGTGCAGAGTCACCACACACAGAGTCCAACTCATCTTTGATTTGTGAAGGCGGATTGCCTTTCAAAAATAAAAATTTAATTACAGCTCGATATTCAATTTTTTCCATTTTGGGGAAATCACCGAAATAGACTCACAAAAACGACTGTCAACAGATAATTGCGCAAGATAAATTTCTGAAATTTTGGCGAGTAGCTATTATAATATGCACAATTTGAAGTAGAAACTTTTTTTTCAGATGTGCCGCTAGCTTCACGTTGAGGTCGGTTATTTATCGGACAGCCCTCGTAGTTTAATTTGGAATATTTTTGTGATTTTGAGAAATTAAACAATATATTTATGTACTTATAAGCAAAATCTATGTTTCCTTGCGTATATTTGAGTATAACAATTAAATAAATTTTTGATTAATTTGCTTCTCAATGCGTACTCGTCGCCCAGAGTGCTCGATAATCGACCACACTTGCATTATGTAACTTTTAAAAACACTTTTTTAAAAACTCATTTGAGAACACAAAAATATTTTCGTTGTATTTTAAGCATTTCTTGTAATTATCATGCACTCCTATGTACCCTGTAATAATGACACTCAAAAATGTTACTCATACGCCATGTCACTCTTGCATTCTTTAGTAAATTTACCGATATTTTGTACTTGAGAGATGGCAATAAGAACGAAATCCACCTCAAATACAGGCAAAAGTATTTCAGAACTGTTTCTGATCATGATAAAGAGTTTACTAAATAATTACAGACACATGGGGTTATACATATGTTACTTCCCTGCAGCGGAAAAGGTAGGTTCATGTTTATCGCATTAAAATTTCAGCTTTGAAATAACATCCATTATACTTCTTATTCTTATGCTATATAATCGTCGGTTGGTCTGCGCCGAGAACACAAAACTTCAGCAGTTGCTTCTATGTTTCGTGTGGTCATGTCAGTTTTACATCACTAGTACAGAGAGGTTGCGGTTCACCCATGGTTCTCGAGTACCATGTAAAGGACATTTTGCTGAAGCATCATCTTTGATGCGAACAATATGGCCTAATAAGCGCATTTGCTGGGGTTTTATGCGCTTACCCACATTAATCCATGTCGCTGTAGAGCACATTTTTCTTGGATTTTTTTCTTATACTTATAGAACGTAATTTTTGTACGTCGAGGGATTTGCTTCTCAAACGCACAGAAATTCCAAAGTAGCGCCTGTTGGCAAGAGTTATTCTGTGCTTGATCTTCTAGCTTAGATTAGTAATGGAATTTATGCCGATTCCAATATACTATCACCTAAAATAAACGAGATAGATATAAGGTTATGTAAGAGTATGTATAAAAGATTAAGATGGCAAGACGAGTTGAAATCCGTACATTTGTATTATCCTTAATTAATTTCTTTAAATTAAATATGTATGAGGTATTCCAAATATGATGATACTCAATATTAATTTTTCCTTTCTGTATATGCATTGGTAACTAAAATAAAAAAAAAAGTTATGATTGATATTTTCCGATCTTCCACACATATGGGATGATTGAAATTAAGTAATCGGATAATGCAGAAAAAATTTTCATATGTATCATATTATACGCATATTCGTGTGTACATTTAAATTTAACTTATTTTCTGTTTTACTCAAAACATGGATGTAGAATAATTTCATAAATCGCACGGTATTTTCATTCCTACATTTTGTTTATAAAATAAAATTTCATTTATTTTATTTATGTATATATATATTATACAAGCATATATACCTGTATGAACGCAAATCATTGTACATGAATTGTATGGTACAACAACTATTGTTTGCAATATTTCGCACTCTATTTTTATGGCCACACACCATTTCCGGCTTTTAATTATACCAAAATGTGAGTAATTGCGAGCGCACATGTCTATAACTTCCGCTAATTAGAGCTTTTATATGGCATCTTACACATCTATTATTATGCAAAGGCGAATAAGCAATTAAAAGCTAAACTGGCGAAAATGAACCGGCAAAATAGTATTTAGAATGCCAGTTTATATAAAAAAAGTTTACAGAAATTATGTGGGTTCTACACTCTCATATTAAATTATTTGTAGGTTACTCTTTATACATATTTCGGAATTCGAGAACAAACTGATCTGTCTTCGGGGGTTGGTATATTTGATTTCTTAAAAGACAACTGGCAAACAAATGGTTGTGCATTAATCAGAAGTTACTGTTCTGTTTTTCCAAAAAAAAGACAACAATTTACTTGGAAGAGCTTCGTTAGCGAACAACTTTTATTGGATTAGGCTCATCTTGAAACACCCATACAGTCGACTGCCACCATTCATGATCTATCACGATGTTATAGACGTATTTGGAAGCACCGCTATTTTGTTAACATTTCTTTTAAATAAACGACGCGATTCTTTGTTTGAGCGATTTACGTAAGATCTAAAGTAAACAACTTTATTTTACAGTTTAATGTTATGCAATATGGAATGTATGCTAGTCCGCCTAATGCTCATAGTTGTTTCAATCTTACGATAGGTCACGAAGCGATCTGGCAATATTAGTTTGCGCACAGCAATTATAGTTTCCGGAACAAAAACTGATTTTAGACGACCTTTCCGAAATTCGTTCTGGAGGTTCTGCGATCTGGATTGGATTCACCATCGTTATATACTGGTCCTCAATGAAGCTTCATCTACAAAAATTTAATTAAGTTCATCTATGCACTCTTGAAGAGTTAATCCTAGTCTGAATAACTGACGACCCAATTTATTGGGGAATACAAACCACTGGTCACTTACACTCGCGCGAGTGTTTAAAATGAAAAAAATTATATATGTATTTAAAAAGTATATTTTATTCAAAGTTATCCGTTTGCATTACAATGGTTTGCTTACGAGTATTAATATATCGCGCTGAAGGATGTGTTGGACCGCTGTCGGCGCGGGTGGAAGGATGACGACCGAAAGCAAGTGGGAATTCCGCGGCGCAGTACAGAAGAGAAAGTATGAAACGATTGTGTCCGGGCGGCTTGTCTAGAACGAATTGTATCTGCTTTCTCCTTGTCCATCCTTTTTTATGAGTGGGTGTATAAGTATGGTGAGTTGTGTTGGTGTCATCAGCTGTGGTGAATCAAGCTATCTTATTAGGGTGAGTCAGTTTTCCCGAGTAGAGTGGGCGGATGCTTAACTCATTTAAACATCCTGGGCCCCCTAGGCGAATATTTTGCCTAGTATTGCGTATATACAAGTATGTTGCATTTATGTATTTCGGCGTACTGCTGGTAGAACAGCCAAAGCGCGGAATACGTTCTGACAGCAGATGGAGTTGTAATACATTCGTATTTATCCGTGTGTGTAGAGAACGGATTTTGGTTTTAAACATGCCACATATATTTGAATGTGCATTTTAATATGCGGGTAGGTGCTTAAGAGAAGCAACTATATTTGCGGGTTTATTTGATTTGACTGACAACCTTTTGTGTTTGCGGTTTTTTGTTTTATCGTTCTATTAAGTGGATTATTTGTTATTTGCCTTTTCTGTACGATCGGCAATTGTTTGCATTTAATTTATTCTGGGCTTATGAAGGATAGTAACTCCACGCCTGGCTCAGATATAGCCAGAATGGGTACTCCTTAGCCCTGGAGTTCGGACTGTGACGGATGTGGATTATTTGTTATTTGCCTTTTCTGTACGATCGGCAATTGTTTGCATTTAATTTATTCTGGGCTTATGAAGGATAGTAACTCCACGCCTGGCTCAGATATAGCCAGAATGGGTACTCCTTAGCCCTGGAGTTCGGACTGTGACAATAGAGGGATCTTGCGAGAGAGTGGCCGGTAATTGCGAACGGCTTCATTAGAATTAAAATTTTTTAAGTGGGATGTTCATGCTTTACAACAGATTCTCACCAACTACCCTTATGAGGAGCGCTTCTGTAGGGGATATCGCTCTTATCTGCTTTTTTTTAGTTTTTTTTCTATTTTACAATTTAGGCCTCTGTGGGGCAATATTGTATGAAAAGTGTCGATTTTTTTGTGTTTTTACTTTTCGAGACACTTTTGTTTTATTTTATGTTTAAGTGCTTATGCACTAATTTGGCGTTTAGTAGCCCGCCACCGCTCTAGGATTTATTCAGGATTGTGTTTTTTCCATTATTGGCGAAAGCCATCCTGCGGGGTCGAAAAGTAACATATATTTGAGTTTTTAATATTGTTAGACCGAAATTTTACTTTGTTTTTCCTACCAATATGTGAGGTATTGGAAAATTGTGGCTCTAGTGGTAGTCGTACGACGTACCGGCCATTATTTGGTCGAGTAGTTGTGGCTTTGGAGAAGTCTTCACAATACTGACCTTCGAGAGTTTTGTTTATTATAGGGAAAATTTTCCTTGACTTTTGAAATTTCCTTAATTGTGAATTAAGGCATTTGTTATTATAGTGACCTTGTTTTGGTATGGTGGTAACTAGTTTTGAAACTGGTCCACTTTGTGTTTCGCTGTGCAGCGTTTGAACTTTTTGTGCCTTTGAGCAACATGGTGTCTCTTGGCTATTTTTAAAATTTTGGTTTTCTGGATTTGTGTTTGCAATTAATCCCGTGGTTATTGATTTATTAGCGCTTTTATAGGGTGAGATGGGATAGTTATTAAAGTGCAACATAGAATGATGCCTTTTGTGGCAATAGATGCAATTGAATTTGCTTTTGCAATTTTTATATGTGTGCGCATGTGAGAGGCAATTTGTGCAAAGTCTTTTTGACCTGACAAAATTATTTCGTTCGTTAACTTTTAAGTCTTTAAACTTTTCGCAAGATATAAGCCTATGCCCTCTTTTACATAGTTCGCATGACGTTTGTTTTCTTTGTTCTGAAATGAACGTTTGCGTTTTGTAATAGCTTTTGATTAAATTTTTGTTGCTTCTAGCTTGGGGTCTATTTAAGCTTCCGTTTTGGTCGTGTTTGTTCTTAGTTCTGAGTATTTTTTCTTCTAACCTTTCCGCAATTTCATATTGGGTGGTGAGAAAATCTTTCATTTGTTGCCACGTTGGGCACTTTCTTCGTGATGAGAGCGATTGCTCCCATAGAAGTAACGACTTTTCTGGTAATGCGGCGGTGCAAATGTTTACCAGAATTGGGTCCCAGCTGTCTGTGGGAATATTTAATGTCGATAGAATCGACAAACAATTTGAAACAGTGGATTGTAGTGTTACAAATTCTTCACTTGTTTCTTTCTTGATTTTAGGCAAGTTTAATAATGTCGTTACTTGCTTATCGACCAGTATTCTTTGGTTTTCATATCTCGCTTTAAGAGCTTCCCAAGCAAAATTGAAATTTTCGTCATTGAGAGCGAACTGTTTGACTATTATGCCTGCTTGACCTTTTGTTTTGTATCGGAGATGATACAATTTTTGCGCTTGTGATAATTGAGGATGGTTTATGTACACGGCCGTGAACATGTCCCGGAAGGACGGCCATTCTTCATAACCTCCGTAAAAGGTATCTGTGTCACATGCGGGCAACTCGAGTTGGATGCCTGAACTTGCCTTCTGACTGTATTCTTGTGGCAGCTCTACTCTACTGTGGGGAGTAGGTGCAATTGCTGTTATTAGCTTTAATTGATCGGAGATCATAGCTTTCGTTTCTTCATATTGGTCCAAGCAGTTTTCGTAAATATCGTAAGCAGATAATTTAAAATTTTGTGGTAGATCTGAATCGTCAGAATCTACAATCGCGTCATAAGCCGCTTGGAGGCGAATCCAAAAATTTTTTAGATTTTGATTTTTTATTTCTAGTAACGATTCCGAGTTTTCGTGAATCGGTGAGGAGGCAAATCTAGTGCAGTATCTTATTAAACTGTCACTTTGTGAAATGAATTTAGCAACCTGATTTGAGCGTGTAGCTCCTGCAGGTGTATTTTGATTGGTGTCGTTATTAACCATTTTTGCGAAATAATATTTTTTATTTATATTTTAGTTCGAAAATATATTTGAATAATGAACTGTTATTAAAAACCGCGCTTTTTATTAATTACAATATTTGATGTCCGAATGATTTGTATTTAGGTACACCCTAATACTTGGACTTGTATGTGCTTATGTTTTGTGCAATTGAGAGCTCGTTGAAGAGATCAATGCGCTATTTACATAAGTATGCACGAATTGTTTGTGTGATTTTATGATAAAGTTTTTGTTCTTAAGCAATTGAGAGCTCGTTAAAGAGATCAATTCGCTTTGTGCCTAAGTATGCACGAACTGTTAGTATGTATTTCTGATTTATTTTCTTAAGCAATTGAGAGCTCGTTAGAGAGATCAATTCGCTTTTGTACGCAATCCTGCTTGTTTTTGTTTGCCAAAAAACAAGGGGTATTGCCGGATGTTTGCCGATGTGGGCTTTGAGTATAATTATGTAATGTATAGGAATATAGGTGCAATTGTAGGTGTACCAATGATATATTTATGTGTATATAATGTTCATAAACTTAGTTATATTTTGTGAAACTGATTCTTTTTTTTTTTGTATTTGCACCAAATTAACGTATTTTGTGAGTTTAATTACCGTTCCGTTTAGTTATTTACGGAAATTATGAGAACTTTTGTCTTTGAAAATTAAATAAGATTTAATAATTTGATATGTCGTACCCAGTGTAGGGTATGCAATCATATGCTGTTTCGTAAATAAACTTATTTTGTTTTTGTTTGGTAATTACTTGGCAGATTGTATGTCTTATGCTTGAGTATACTTGTACTTATGTTTTTTCGCACAGGCGAGAGAGAGAGAAACGGGAATGGAAAAAAGGTATTCTCCTTTGTTAAAAAATTACATAGGCACTTTTGTATGTAAGTATGTGCATGAATAGAATATTATTTTTTGCCTTCTATTGTTTGTTTTTTTTTTTTTTTATGTTATGTATCTAATTTATGTTGTATATTAACCAAGCGGATTTTTTATTACAGGTTTTATAATATGATTACATATATAAAACTGTAACGTTAGGCATACATACAAACGTGAATAAAATGCAACAATAATAAATGGAAACGATACAACTCACTTTATCTTCCCGCAAGGGTTTTTTGGGGGGTATAATACATATGTGTAATTGTATACATAAATTTATCGCCAATCCCTCTTCTGACAGTCTTCCAATTGGCTGGCTTCTTCGTTTCTCCTCCTGTGCTCCAGCTACCTTCTCATACTTTTTTGTTTGTTTGTATATTTGTTTTAATTATCGCGCCCGTTTGTTTTTTCCTTTTTTTTTTTTTTTTTTTTTTTTTTGGTGCTTTAGTTTTTCGCGCCCGATTTATCGTTTATTCTTAGGTTTCGCGCGTTTGTGTTCTTTGGTTTTTTTTTTTTTGTTTTTTGTTTATTGAAATTGTTTTGTATATTTTGTTTTGTAAGTTTATGCTCTTGTCACTGCAGCTTTGTTTTTTTTTTTTATCTCTCGTAGCACTGCACTTTCTTTTTTTTTTTTTTTGTTCGTTTGTTGACACTGTTTGCTTGTTTAATTTTGTAAATGCACTCCTGTTTTCCTTTTCTCCACTCTCTTCACAGTCATACGTACATATATGTATCGTTTTTTTTTTGTTTTTTGGTTTGTTTGTGAACTGCACCTTCGTTGATTTCTTTTTTGTTTATTATGTACATATGTATATGTATGTATGTATGTTATATAGGGATGTTGTTATTTTTTTGAGTTTTGTTCAGTTGGTCACTGCACTTTGTTGCACTGCACTGATTTTTGTTTTGTTTTAGTTTTAGTTTGTGGTTTGTACCGTCTTTTTTTTTTTTAATTTTGTCACCAAAATTTTAATTTTTTTTTCTTTGACGTAACCAATAGTGCCATTCGGAATGGCTCGAAGGACCATGACTAACTGACGACCCAATTTATTGGGGAATACAAACCACTGGTCACTTACACTCGCGCGAGTGTTTAAAATGAAAAAAATTATATATGTATTTAAAAAGTATATTTTATTCAAAGTTATCCGTTTGCATTACAATGGTTTGCTTACGAGTATTAATATATCGCGCTGAAGGATGTGTTGGACCGCTATCGGCGCGGGTGGAAGGATGACGACCGAAAGCAAGTGGGAATTCCGCGGCGCAGTACAGAAGAGAAAGTATGAAACGATTGTGTCCGGGCGGCTTGTCTAGAACGAATTGTATCTGCTTTCTCCTTGTCCATCCTTTTTTATGAGTGGGTGTATAAGTATGGTGAGTTGTGTTGGTGTCATCAGCTGTGGTGAATCAAGCTATCTTATTAGGGTGAGTCAGTTTTCCCGAGTAGAGTGGGCGGATGCTTAACTCATTTAAACATAGTCAAAAGATGTAAAAAGTAATCTTGTGAAAATGTTCGAGATTTAAATCTATACTTTGGTCGAAAAGAACATTTTAAGTTACTGTAAACAACACAAATAGCGCTCGTATGTCAAAACGTTCTGAGTATGCATACTATCAAAAATGTCAAACTTTAGGATAAAATTGTTAGTTTCGAGTTTGCAGCACTAGTGTTGCCACTGCAATTTGACTTTTCAACCAGGAGGGTATTTAAGTTCACGACATATATTGTTGAGAGATAAATTAAAAAAAAAAAATATTTTATTCAATTTTAGTTTTTAACTTTATTTTATCTCAAACTTTTTTTTTAATTTTATGCAAAGAAAAATTCGCACATTTACCTAAAAAATTGTTAGGCATGTTTACTTATATCTTCTTCTATAAAGAAAAATATTAACAAATGGATTTATCTGCTATGATAGCAAATTTAATAAACTTAAGAAGCTTTGTGGTGTCCTATAAACCAGGTGGTCCCTTTGATATCAATAGCTGACCAGTATACATATCATACATAATAATTAAACGAAATTTTTGGTGGCTATCAGGCTACTAGGTTAAAAAATTTTAAATTTTTAAATACATATTTTGTCTCCTGTCGCTTTTATGGTTGTTATTTAGAGTAAGTAAACATATTCAAATGGGTTGCTCATACGTCATGTCTAACTTGCATTTTGTTGATTTTAGATATTATTCAAAAAATTAATATTTTTAGTGAAATCTAGATCAAGGATTAATGAAAAAATGTTTTCTGAGGTGTTTTTTAAAAATTTCCACAGGGTCATACCAAGAAGATTGAAATGTTCACACTACTTTGTTAAGTATGTATATTTGCCGAATCGTAATCTAAGAAGTAAGATTTTTCTTCATTTGTCATATAGGGATCGAATAATAAGATTTTTGAGAATATTCTCCCCTTTTTAAGCTATTCTTAAAAGATTTTTTTTTTTCAAAAAACGATTTTTTTTTTTGGAAAGGCACCATTTTGTTTGAAATCAAAGTTGTGATTAGTATTTAATCATTACTGGTTTTCATTAATAATTTTAATATTTTTTTATCATTTGAATTTTATATAATTTTAAGAAGAGATATTTTTCTCGCCGCCAGATAATTTTTTCCGAGGTTTTTTTTAACTCTCACCGCCAGACACCTTGTTTGGAATGTTTGGCTCAAATCGATACGGGATAAATGGAGTCCAAACTTTTCCAAAAATCAATTGGTGACTATTGAAATACTTTCAGTTATGTAAATGCACATTTTCAATGTTTGTTCATTAAGAAAAATACTTCTTCAAACAAAATATTAAAAAAAAATAATACTTTTTCGAAGTTTCAACTGGATATAGTCCCTTGATAAGACTTTTCAGTGATAACTTCTAGCTTAAGACAGCACACAGCATATTCTAGGCTAGCAGATTGGCCTTTAGTATTATATCCGAAAGTTCTTTCTTCAAAGTCTTCTCATCATTGGCAACAAAAGCAAATCTGTCACAAGAAGGCAATCATATCGCATTATAGTATACACTCAAGTTTTTGTCACTTTTACGCTTCATTGAAATAACTTCTTACTTGTTCATATATTAAGCTCCGCATATGAATTCCACTTAAGTCTTTAGTGAAGCAAGGAAACATTTCGTGCTCACATCATTCTACTAAGCATATCGGAAAAATCAAACAATAACAGAAGTTTTGCGCACCCTCAAGGCCTTGGCACCGACTACCAATCACGCGGAAAATCTGCATGTCAATGCTGAGCTGAAACAATTACGCGCTCCCCAATTTGTGGCGAAATACTCGCATTGCAAGCAACGCGCTTATCAAGAAATCAACAACACGTTCAATGGAAACGATGGAGCGAGTGCTTTTGTTTTCGCTGCAGGAGCAGCAGCAACAACAAACACACAAACAACAACCACAACAGCGGCAACACAACACACCTTCCCTCAGGAAGCATATATTGAAGCAATTGAAGCGGAAGACAGCAGCAGTGATGAACAGCGCGCAGCTTGTGAAGAGAGCAAGGAAGGAGGAAGAAAGAGGGGAGCTTCGAATTTGAGTAGCCTGAAGGCAGCAGGAACGCTTGACGTAAGATTGAATGCATTGCCGGATGAGAAGGAAGTGAAAAACATAAAACATAAATATATTGTGCAGAGTTCGCACAGACAACAATAACAACAACAACAATGACAATAGGAACAACTGGAAGCACATTGTTGATGAGGCAGTTGCAAGAACAACGACGCACTCACAAGTATACACATATTGACAGCCTGACAGTTCGGTTGACTTACTGGCTTCCATCATACGCATGCATACAGCAGCAACAACAACAAGCGCTCATCATCAACAGCGGAGTGGTGAGAAGTGAAAACAAGCACGCCATAAAAACAAAGTCCAACGGAAGATAAGCGTGGCAGCACGACGGTGTGTGTGTGTGTGTGTATTGTTGGGGAAACAAGTTGGCCGAAGGGCGAATAGTGCAAGAGGATGCTGAAACTTACAACAGGAAAATTATATATCTTTCTGCGACGAAGGAAACATGCAAGCCGGCGCAAAGCGGGAAAAAATAACGACGAAAACGAATCAACATTTCGGCTGCTATGACTTCGCATCAGGGCAAATAGAGTAAAAATCAGGGAATGTGGAACGCTGTACTAGCTGTTGGCACACGTCTGGGAACAGGGTGGTGATTTAAGTATTTTAGAGTTAGAAGTTTGAAGGAAGGAATGATCATTTTCATTCAAACTTTCCATATGGGAGATTAGGTAAATATCCAACGCAGAAATAAGAGAGGGATTTTAGCGGATTTCTGGGACTGTGGACTCTACTAGGTAACCAACGAAATCGTATTTGCAATTTAGTGGTTTCTTCAATCAAATATAACAATAGGAGCTCCCGTACCCCACTCACATCGCAGTGAGGACCTCTGTTGTTATCTTGCTTGCTCGCAATGAACCTACGGAACTTTTGATCTAGAGTAGAACGTAGAACATTGGCTTGCATCTAGCAAAGAACTATCTCTTGTCACAATCGTAAGAGTTCTTACTAAACGTTGTCAAAATCTGGTGGGTATGGGCATCAGCTGGACTGACGGACGTTTAGATGTTAGCGGTATGAGCTACAATAGTCGAAATGCCGAACAGTTAGGGTCGTTTGTGCGCAGGTTAAGTGGCGAAGCCGTTTAACTGAGAATTAAGGTTGCTTCTTGTGTGAATGGTGTGTGTTTGTAATGTGCGCCTGGGGTCCAACCCCTGGTCACCAGTCCAGAGCAGTATGGAAGCTCAACTAGTAGTAGTTTCGGCTACGATGTCTGTCCGGAGACTTAATTCTGGTACTCTTGGATTTCGCTCCAACCTGCTCATGCGGACTGGTCCATTGGGGAGTATCGTGATGGTTGTGGTTAAAACCCGAATGCGGCAATAATTGACACTTTATCATTTGAATGTGGAGTTGCGTTGGAACCGGTTGCCGGACCCAGAGTAAGGCAGAGGTTTTAGGTAGGACTCGAATCCTACCAAGGTGGTTAGTGTGTCCATTCCACTCTGCGAATTGATACTGCAAATGCCTGACATGAGTAGATACCCACGTTGAACACACGTTCACGTGACGTTGAATGCTGTAAGGTTGAAAATCTAGTCAAAGGCAAATATTCATAGGTTGTATGGCCAAGTTGATGTGCAAATATTAAACACTTTCTACGCCAGTGTTCAGCGGAAGCTAACATTGGCCGCCTCAACAAACTTGTGCTTGACTCAAAGCGCTTTGTCAGTTTATGAGGGTTTTAAAATCAATTTTATAGCAGTTCTATGTAATACAATGGACCGGCGTTATAAGCTGTCGAAGTCAGATATCTATTAGATCGACCATTTAACCGAACGCAACCTTATTCGAATATATTAAAACACAAGCTTTGTTCAACGAACTGCCAAAAGACTGTTGACGCAAATTATAAAACCAAGAATATGTATAAATATAAAAGCTAAAATTCTTCTCCACTTAAGAAGTTTCACATAAGAACCTTCCAAATAGCTAGATTAAATTATCTTTGTATTTCTGAGAGAAAGATTATGCGGATTGCTCTAATGGAGTCTCGCTTTCTGCTGGTGTGACCTATGTCCATGTAGCTTTCAGATCGTACTGTTTCTAGTTTATGGTTACCAATTTTCAAAATGACTCAGGCTCAATTGAATTAAGCTATTTCGTGATTAACTTTGTTTGAGTTCTCAGCCTCACTAGAAACTGTGAAGCTGACGAACCTGCAAATCAGTGCCTACTTCGTAAGCTGGGAATATGTTGGAGCTCACTGGAGTGCCTTTTAACATTGGCTGGGGACCATCTCGTAGATAAAAAATAGGCAGAAAAACTATACGGGTAGAATAGGAGACTACAAATCTTGCCGCATGGTAAGAGAGGAAGAGATAGTGAAACGTGTCAACAATCCAAGTGAAAAATTAGTTTAGAAAAGAACTAAAATCACTACAATAAATATAAAAACTATTACTATTATTCCTTTTGCACCACCCTGTATGGGATGTACCCATGCACCCGTATAGTTGCTTCCTTTTGAATTGAGTGCACATCCTTACACAAATAAATCTCTTGCTGCAGTCATGTCTCGAAATTTAGGGAACAACCTACTTTTGGGAGCTCCCAATAAAGCGGCGCTCGTTATTGTCTTTTGCTACCAAAATCCAATATTCACATGCACATGTACTTACATACACATACGCACACACACACACACTTACGGTTGTTGTGTTGGTATAATATTTTTGATTGCAGGCAACAGAGAGTGTTGCACTCTCAAACAAGTGAAATTACTTGCGATGACGTGATGATGAAATTTTTGATCGTCGAAAGCATTGGCTTAATTTTTGTTAAAAAATTTTAGATTTTTTAATCCAATTTTCGGTTGATAAACTTAATGGAATTAATTTAAATTAAAAATTAGTTTTTACTTCAGTTATGAGTTATATTCTTTGAGTTTATATTTTTGCTGCCCTCTCAAAACTTTTCGTATTTTTTTAATTTTGAATTTTAGGTAATTTTTGAAGAGTCGTAAAAAATTAACTTTATATTTTCTTTTTTTAATAGTTTTATTTACTAGCATTACAATAATACATAAAATCAAAAAAATAGAAAAGGTAAATATTTTAAAAATTATCAGTTGATTAAATAGGGCGTCTCAAAGAATATGCACGTCACTATATCCACGATTTCAACCATCCAATTTGGAAAGCAATCTAAAACTGAGTCTACAAAAGAGGCTCTCCAAAAAGTTCAGGAAAATCAATAATGTAGAACCTGAGAAATCCTGCGTACCGTTTAAAAAAAAACAGCGTGAACCCGAAGCAGTTTGAATACCGGGTCAGCAAAATACCAAATATTCGAAAATAATTTGAATTTTGAAAAAACATCTTTTAGACATTTTAAAAAGTTATTAAACGTGAATCGCTACGCGTATTAAAGACTATTCCGAAAATTGGCACAAGTGTCGAGTATAAGCGGGATTGTTCGGATAGATTTTAGACTTCACATATCGTTACAGAAAAAAGTCGACCGCCCAAAAACGCTCACCGAAGCGTTCTCTCAATAATTATAACTTTTGGCTCGAAAACGTCGGTCTCCTTGGAACTTTTCAAGAGCCCATAAAGCGAAGCGATGTCACTTGAGAAGGTCAAGCGGCTTCAGTTCTTGCAAAAACTGTATTTTGTACGCTTTCAATTTTAGATCTCGTCGTAAAACGCGCAAAGTCGTTCCAGTCGTCAGTCTAAGCTACTGTGAAAGGCACTGAATCGACTCTCCACAGTCTTCGTGTACCATACACTCTTAGCTAAGGTTGCTATATTTTCTTCACTACGTGCAGGACGTTATCTATTCCGTCGAACATAATCCGGTAAAGAGTATTGGGTCTCAAGATGGGTGATGGCGGTGCGAATAGTACGCTTAGTAGACCGATTATGTTGACCACAAATTGAGCGAAACGCGCGAAACCCATTCATTATAGAACGTGAATTTCACTTACACTCGCGCGAGTGTTTAAAATGAAAAAGGGTTATTTGGTTAAAAGGTAAAATTTATTTAAAATTATCGTTTGTTTATAGTGCAATGGTTTGCGAAAATATCTCGCATGTATATAGTAGGTAGAAGCGTTGGATCGCTGTAGGCGTAGACGGAACGATGATGAAGCAAAAAGTGGGAAATCCGTGGCGCAGTGTAGAATCGAAAATATGAAGCGATCGTTGATGCGCGGCTTGTATAGATCATGACAAGTGCGGCACAGTGTCGAAAAGCAAGTCCAAAAAAGGATGTTGACGTGCGAAATGTTAAAACCGAATGTGTCCGCTTTCCCTTTTACCAATCCTTTTAGTTGAGTGGGTTGATTGATGTAGAGGTGTGGTGAGTTGTGTTAAGTGGTAATGTATTAATATGGTGTCATCAGATGGTGAATTGAGCTGTTTTTGATTAGTGTGCGCCAGTTGTCCCGGATAGAGTGGGGACAGGCTGAACTCATTTAAACAAAGTTGAATGTTTGTAAACGTTGTTCAGAGGTAAGTTTTTGCATGATGTAATAAAAAATACTAAAAAAAATAATTGAATATATTACATCTACTTCGATCACCCGTTATTAGCGCTATGATTTTTTTCACAGAGCTCGGATCGCTGCAAAATGTTAAACAATGCGTTGGTTCGAAATATCAAAAATTATTGGCTATTAAAAATGCTGACTGAATGAGGAAGACAACAAGTAATCTCGAAAAAAAGCCAGACTTCAACAGCTAATTTCACTGATTGTCAGCAACAGATGTTACACAAAATTAAATAACAATTTAAGATATTCCCAACCAGCAGCCACAAACCGAACTTTAGAGTGTGCCATATTCTATTGGAATTAAATATTAGCAGGCATAGTACAAATGCGTAAATAATCTTGCAGCTTGTATCTGCTACTAAGAACCCTCTGAACTAAGAACAGCCTCGACGCAAGCAAGCAATTATCAAAGTAGCAGGCGCTTTAAATACGCATTAGGAAATTAAATTTCCATTAGAAAAATTTGCATTCAATGATATTTGGGACAGATGTGGTGAGTGGGTGAGCATGAGAGCGGCAGTGGGGTGCAGAGAATCACCGCAAATGTGACAGACAGTGTTCCAGCAGCTGTGTTTAAATATAGATTTGCTTATATGTAAAGTTTACATGAAATGCGGGTAGCTTGTAGGCGACGCCCTGTGTGTGTGGTGAACTGTGGTGAATATTATTGAAATGAATGAAATGGATTGATATATTATTCAATGCAAATCCAAAGGCTGTTGCTGCAACAATTTTGCACAAAATCTCTACCAACACGCTTCTCAGTTGCCGCACAGTTTGTTGTTGTCTTGCGCAGGAAATGACCTTCAGCTCGTGTGCAATGTAGACGCTTCTGTGTAATGTAAATGTAGTGGTTTATTGCTTTTGTTGCAACTTGCAGGATTTATGCTATATATCTACTGCTGTCTATGTAAGTGTGAATAACTGGAAATTAGGATGACAAGTCAAGGCACTTAAGCGATTTATAATAGCTTTGTCATTGCCATTGACACATACAAGGCAAGAGGACGCACCCACACAACAGATGCTTGGGTAGAAGCTGCATTATGTCGTCAATGTGAACTCAGCCACCTTGTATACGTGCATATAACTACTAACTAGAGTAGTCCGATAGATCCGAGAGCGATTTTTGCTCAACATAGTCTCCTCTTAGCGCGATACAGTCGATCCAATGACGCTGCCACTTCGTTAACCCGAGTAAAAAAGTCCATTTTTGAAGGCTCTGGAAAACTCTAAGTATGCGTCACATTTTTCGCCAATTGGGACCAACTTTTCTGCAGTTCGGCAGCGAGCCGGCTTAAGTACCCGCCACAATAGATCACGGTAAGCATTTTCTTCTCTTCCAGGTAGTCGATCTAGATCCCACTGAAAACGAGTTCCAAAGATCTGTTACCTTCACATTGCCGGCTACTATTAGCCACCGTCGTTTTCTTCGAAATAGGTTCTGCAGATCCTTGATGTAGGTTCTCTAGGTGAAGTTCCCCGTTTCAACTATTTCTTGGTTTCTCGTGTGTTCCAAGGGTTCAAGTTTTGGACGACGGTCACAAAATGTGGAAGAAACGCCTTCAAATTGCGCCTAAAGAGCATCGCCCACGGCTGTGTAATGAATTCGCGTTTCCGCTCGTTGTTTGGAGTAGGGAAGCGCGGCTCCCATCGTACTGACAACCTACTCATGCCTAATACAAGTAAGTGTAAGTCCTCGCAGGATAATTCCATTTTCTGCACATAAATGTCAAACACAAGTGTTTACTTTGACAGTTCGTTTGACAGCTGGCGACTTTTCTAAGAATTTATATGCCTCCCAAAAGTTCACCTTATATTTCCATGTTTCCTTTATTGCATAATTATAATTTTATTTAAACAGTTAAATTTATTTGAATAGTACTATGGTTTCAGATCTGCTTCAAAATACCTCAACCTTTGCCACCAAATCGATACGAGTTACCTATCCTTCTATTAGAAAGTTGACTTTGCATATAGTGATATGGCACACTATCCGATTCATCAGATTGCACAGCGCCACCATTATTGTCGGAAACTTCGGAGTTTTCAGAGCTTTTCTGATTCGCGTCATTCATCAAGTTCTCTAAATTATCTAAATCCTTTTGTCCAGGTTCTTTAAGTATCGTGGTGATACCCTGACCTAGATGACTTTGCATATAGTGATATGACACTCTATCCGATTCATCAGATTCATCAGATTGCACAGCGCCACCATTATTGTCGGAAACTACAGGGTTTTCAGGGCTTTTTTGATTCGCAGCATTCATCAAGTTCTCTAAATTATCGAAATCCTTTTGTGCAGGTTCTTTAAGTATCGTGGTGATACCTTGACCTATACCAGCGGTTTTGTCGCGAATTTCGCCGACAAGCTTCAATGGATGCAGTCTGCCGAAGACGGCTGGAATTGCGGTATCTTCAGCATTGTTGTTTGGGTTGTCGGCACAAGAAAAATCTTAAAGGTAATTATAATTACAATATGTAAATTAAATATGCATGTGAACTAAGTATGGTAATACTCACCAATACAAAAGATGACTATAAAGCTGAAAATAGCAAGCGCTTGCCTTCGACGACATTGAAAATGTTCGGATTGACGCAGCATTTCAAAGACTCGGTCTGGTTGCAACTGCCGTGCTGCAACTGTCGTTCTAAATTAACTGTACTATCATTTTGAATTCCATTTATTGCTACCACTGTGACTAATACCCCATTATTCTGCAACGAATCGAATATGGATATTTTGCTTCGGTTTTTATAACACCGACATTGATGAGGTAGAGCAGATGGAATGCGATCGCTTTGACAATTGAAACGAATCAACTGAGGCTGCTATTCTTTGATAATTACAAATAGATTTTTAATATTATACAGGGTTCCTGTGTAGGTATATTATAATGTATATTATTTGTATTAGCTAATCCTCGTTTGCAGGAGGTGTATATAACAACTCCATCCGTTTGGTTCGTGAAAGTGTTCTGAAATATGTGAAACCCTCTTAGCGGTATCTCATGGTTGTCTTTATGAAACAAACCGTGGAATATGGGATAGGCAGTAGATTTTACTTGATCTGTCAAGCAATGAGGTGTTAATCTAATCATTGAAGTTGACTTCCTAAGCTCTTCCAAATATGATAGCTAAAGCTATCGATGCAATATCGATTATATGAAAATTAGCAAAGGTAACAATTTTTGATATTTATTTGCAGGTACATTCAAAAAGCTCCAAATTTCTGACATCTTCATCATTATTGGTTAGAAGTCTCGGAAACCTATGCTTGTTATAGTTTTGACCTATATCATACCTACAAATAACGAAAGTTATAGATTTCACATGAGATCTGTGTTTTAAATTTGAAAATTAATCGATATCTTTTTTGGTAACTCAAGCTCTTTTCGATCATTTTGGACCAATTATGAAAAATTTGTAAACGATAAACGGTCAATAATGAATTAAAAATATATCGATTGTTATATTTTTTTGATAAGATTCGATAGTGAATTGAAAATATATCGATAGTTAGGTTTTTTTTCGATAAGATTCGATATTAAATTGAAACTATATCGATAGTTCTATTTTTTCGATAAGATTCGATAATGCGTTGAAAATATATCGATAGTTCTATAATATCAGCCAATTTCTACGATTGAAAAAGTTGGGCTTTTATATTTAATTATCAATATCTCCACATATTCTTTTCTCTCTCTATCCGTCTACCGAACTCGGCTAGCATCTTCCAAGCGGAATTACTAAGTATAAAGAAGGCCTGCGAAGCCCTATTGAAAAACTTCAAGAGTTTACATAAAGCAGCAATATACACTGATAGCCAGCCAGCGCTCTTGATCTTGTCGTCGCCCATGACAAATTCCGGCAGAGTCCTTAATTGTAAGATAGCACTGAGCTCACAAAGGGACAAGCTCCGCCTAGACTTGATCTGGGTTCCCGGCCACAGAAACAATTTCGTCAACGAAAAATCAGACGAGATGGCAAAGGCAGGAGCTTTCCGAAAGGAATCCGTGGCAGAGCTAATACCAAGTCGCGAGGATCGATCAAAGGAGAGATCAATATACAATTTCAATAAGTTGCAAACAACAGATGAAAAAACAAAATGCAATATAACTAAACAGTTATGGCCAACTTCTTCTTCTTCTTTACTGGCGTAGACACCGCTTACGCGATTATAGCCGAGTCAACAACAGCGCGCCAATCGTTTCTTCTCTTCGCTACGTGGCGCCAATTGGATATTCCAAGCGAGGCCAGAACTTTTCTCTCGAAAACTCGCAACGTCGACTCATCGGTTGTTGTCATCGTCCAAGCCTCTGCACCATATAGCAGGACGGGAATTATGAGCGACTTATAGAGTTTGGTTTTTGTTCGTCGAGAGAGGACTTTACTTTTCAATTGCCTACTCAGTCCGAAGTAGTACCTGTTGGCAAGAGTAATCCTGCGTTGGATTTCTAGGCTGACATTGTTGGTGGTGTTAATGCTGGTTCCTAAATAGACGAAATTATCTACAACTTCAAAGTTATGACTGTCAACAGTGACGTGAGTGCCAAGTCGCGAGTGCGACGACTGTTTGTTTGATGACAGGAGATATTTCGTCTTGCCCTCGTTCACTGCCAGACCCATTTGCGTTTCTTCCTTGTTCAGTCTGGAGAAAGCAGAACTAACGGCGCGGGTGTTGAGACCGATGATATCAATATCATCGGCATACGCCAGCAGCTGTACACTCTTATAAAAGATTGTACCTGCTCGATTCAGTTCTGCAGCTCTAATAATTTTCTCCATCAGCAGATTGAAAAAGTCGCACGATAGGGTGTCGCCTTGTCTGAAACCTCGTTTGGTATCGAACGGCTCGGAGTGGTTCTTCCCGATCCTGACGGAGCTTTTTGTGCCGCTCAAATTGCAGCTTCTCGACGTCGAACCTTCCTTGTGTTTGTTGGCGTGCGTTTTTTGCTGCACAGAGGCGGGTGCGAATCTTGGCTGCAACAAGGTAGTGGTCCGAGTCGATGTTAGAACCTCGGAGCGCACGCACATCTAAAACACTGGAGACGTGTCTTCCGTCTATCACAACATGGAGGATGGAGTCATGTGTAGAAGTTCACGCAAGTGAGGAAAGTTCTCTGATCAATGAAAAAGCAAACACAGCCTCGGACCCCCCTTTTGATGACGACCATGGCAAACGAAATAAGGACTATGATTTGAGGGCATGCACCTGGAATGTCCGGTCCCTTAATTGGGAAGGTGCCGCTACCAAGCTGGTAGATGTCCTCGTAAAGATAAAGGCTGACATCACCGCCGTCCAAGAAATGCGATGGACGGGACAAGGACAGTTATGGCCAACATATGACAAAAAAAGAACTAACAACTTATTAAGTCCAGGAAGAGTATCTACAGACTAACGACTACCATAACAGGGCACTGGCCATTCAGAGAACATGCGTTCAAAATGAGTATACCTTACTAGTAGGGAATAAGGAAACAATTTTCCACTTTCTCTGTGAATGCCTAGCCCCATCGCAGATTCGACACAAAATACTTGGAATCCATCAAGTATAAAACCTTGAATGGATGTCTACAAAAAGCATATCGGACATTAGTACCTGCATCAGAACCAAAAAATGGCTTGAAAGAGAAGGTGAAAAGTGATAGCAAATATAAAAAGGTCTACGACTAGTGCATCAAAATGGCATAGTCACTGCTAATTGAACCCGAAAGACCACAGGGCTGCACTTCTACCCACCTACCTACCTCTACATATATTTTCTTTAAGTTGTATTTCGTCTATTACCAATAACTATATAAAGGGCCAAACAGTAAACTAGAAATGTTTCTAACAATGCCAAGTTTTTCCTAAAGGGTACTCCTTTCTACATATAACATACCTTATGGTTTTTCCACAAAAGTAGTAATAATAGTAATTCCCAAGCCTCTTTTTGTACTTACAAAAAATTACAAGTTATTTAAAAGCTATAAATAATGCAGTGCTGTCACCTCAAGTGCCAAATACTACAGCAAGTACATTCGTCACTTTAATTAGACCCTCAATGATGAGCGCAATTGTCTTGTCGATCATAAATGTGCGAAAAGTAACACTTCGTTTAATTAATATGCAGTTTGAAGTAATTGTTTCTGGATATTCAACTTTTTTTTAACGACTGTCGATGGAATGATTTATTTCCTCAACCATTTCTTATGAATTTTACTATACCAAGCCTCGAGTTGCGGTTTGAAGGTAATATTAGAGATCGTAGAGCAAAAAGTATATTTGCGGGTTTCTATATGAATTCTAGATCTTTTCTCTCTCTACCAGAGTATTTGTTCTTAATGCTTGGAGCCAGTTCGATAAAAAAAGGTTTTATAATATCGAAAGTAGGAATTTCAAGATTCTCGGGCCTTTCTGTTTCGCGTAAACCAGGATAATTAATGCTTGAGCTCATTTTTCCCTCTGTCATAATTAAGCAAAGCATATGTTTGATTTTTGGAGAAAAAGATGTTTTTTGGAAAATAATTTCATTTAAATATTTTAACCCGTACATAAAATCTACAATAATTATATTTTAGTAATAATATTCTTCCAAACAACCCCCGAAATGGTCCCATTACTATTCGAATATTTTCTAAGACACTATCCTAAACAAAAACAAGCCTCGTTGTAGCCTAAAAATAGCGCTGAACTAGTCCCAAACTGAATCTACTTTTCTATGGGATCCTTATAACTATATGGACAAGAACCGGATATATTAGTTTTGCCACGAAGTTTATAACAACCAAAAGAAAGCGGCGGAGACCCTATAAAGTATGTACATAATTGATCAGCGTGTCAAGCTGAGCCGATTTAGCTGTGTGTGTCCTTCTATCAGTCTGTCCATCTATCTGTCTGTATATTCAGTTTTGGAGATATTGATCTGAAACTTTGCATACATCCTTTCTTCTTTCAGAAGCTGCTCATTTTTCGGCAACGCCAAAGTGGAATCATTATAACATACAGCTACCATACAAACTAATCGGTTTAACCCGATTACTTGTATGGACAAATTTTTTTGTTGACAACGCTTCAAAGCCCAAAAGTCCGAAAAAAATATTTTCTTGTTTCTTTCTTTTTATTTACTTTTATAACTGATGAAATAAATTCGAATCAACAAGCACGAAAATGAATTCATTTTAAATTTTTTTTGTAATGTCTTTATTCTCGTGTTTCAACTCAGATGCTTTCCTGCCTTATGGGGTTACATGGGTTTATGAGTTTCAAAACATCGATTGTTTTAATGTCTTATTGAATTATACAACACCTCTAGAATTTTGTGCTGAAATTTTCAATTTGATCCGAGTAATAGTCTCGGAGATACAGCCTTGAGAACTTGTACGCTTGAGGCTAGCTAGGCTAAGTGCGTCGTCTTAAAGAGCGTTTTTCTGAAAACTGTGTTTTTGAAGTCAATTGGCAAGATTTCTCGAGAACTATTCAGCCGAACTTCATGAATTTTTACACAGGTCTTTGAGATACTATTCTTAAAGACTTGAACGATGATTTTTTTCGATTACAACTATTTGAAAAAATTGTTGCGAATATTTTACTGAAATTTTCATATTTTTGTAAAAATGTCTGCCGAAAATTCAATTTTCAGTTGTTTTTCCTTCGTCCAAGTTCTGCGTTAAGGTTTTAACAGAAGCACGTATTTTTCATTTTCGGTGATGCTGCAAGGAGTTATACTGCCTACGCGGGCGCATATTTTTTTCGAGGTGTCACTGGAAATGACGTCGCAATGGCCCAGCTTAAAATATTTTTTTCCAAAAATGACAGTATTTCTTTGTTAATAGTGTACGTTTGTAACAATAAAAAATTCTAATAATTTTTTTTTTTTTATGAGAAAAAATTGTATGAAAAAATGCTGTTTTTTACTCGACGAAATCCGTGTAATCTCTTATGAAATCTCAAGCTTAATTGGATGGTCAGCACAAGACTTCAGACTTAAGACTTCTTTTCTGCTTTTAAGTAAAATTTTTAATCCTTAAGCAACAGACGACTTCTCTCGTATATCACTTCCTTGAGCTCCTTGAGTGAAAACATCTTAATACAATTTTGTAATAGAAAGCTCTACTTGTTATACAGAAATTATTCCCTTTTCCAAAACAACAAAAATTAGCAGTACAACTACAATTATTGCACTCTTGACACAGGCGAAGCGATCTTACACTTCTATGAAGACTTTGGAATAGTATTTTTTCCATTTTCAGTTATTTAGTTCCGTTTTCTTTCCGACTAAACATGTGAAATTTCCGCGAAAGTTTATTCAGAATATGCAATATTCAAATCTAATAGCGAACTGTATTCATTTGTTTATGTTTATGTGATCAGCGAGATGTCTTATCTGATTTAGCTAATTGAGGTGAGTGCAATGCAAATGCAAAGCACGCTTTCTGAAGTATCGCTGTGTGGTTATCTTCGAAGAGCGCAGAGACGTCACAATGCTAATTACACCGCACGTCGCCAAGCGAGCTATGTACCAACCAAGAAAATGCACATATGAGTATAACACTGTATTTGTTGGTGTTGTAAGAGGTTATCAAGTTGTACGAATTGCTTGCTATACTTACTGAAACTACACATGTTTATATATGTATATGTAAATTATATATTTATTTGCTTACCCGCTCATGTTCTTAGGAGTGACTATATTACTAGTATTAAGTACGTTACGTTTATTGCCGGATGCTAATTGATCTGTGAACACTTGTTATGGCAAATTAGCGTATTTTGCATTAGAACATACATATGTATGTAAATATTTTGAGTTTCTGTTTTTGAAATTTTTGGATTTTCCATTTTCATTGTAAATCACTGGGGAAACACAAATTTTACTATTTGAAAATAGAAAATAATAAATTTTCGATTGATGGCGTCACTTAACAACTAACCGTCTAGCCGAATATATTCACCAACTAATAATTCTAATTTAAATCTCACATTAATTACTTGCTTAATCAAAAGTCAGCTTCCTATCCATATTGTCTCTGAATTCTGTGAATTCACTTCACTTCACCTTTACACATCGCCACAGGTATTCCCGTTTGAAATTGAATAATATTTCCGATTCAATACTAATTTAATTACAATGCATACCTTAAGTACAATAATTACAACGCTAATCGTTGGTTTCCACAATTTAATTATATGCAAAAAATATTTATTATTTTTTAATTGTGCCTTTGGGGTTAAGTTTTGTAATTTAATATGCGGTAAAACTGAAAGTATGGAATTATTGCCACTAAAAACGAATTATGAAGCATTTGACATTTAATAGTATTTTGGTTATGTAGCTGAAAATGCCGTGATATTTTGAAGTATTTGTAATTTTTTTTTCGTTTCGAAGGTAATATACTTATTTTGGGGCAAATCACATTCGATGGATGAAGTTGTTTTTGAAACTAATTTTAGAAGTCATATATATATTTTTTTTAAAGAAAAAACACAGAAACTTCAAATTTAATTTTATTGTCATTAGATAGAATATTCCTTGGCATTTATTTTTTGAAGATTATCTCTTTCAAATGTCGGCTGCGGCTACGTCTCAGATGGTCCATCCAATGAATCCAATTATGAAAATTAGTCGAGCATTTCGAATGATAACTGGCGTATGACACCCATGATTTTTGCTTCAAGACCTTCGCATAGACTTTGGACTTCACATATTCCCACAGGAAATCGTCTCACGGTGGCCAATCAACCGGCCCCAAACATGAAATTAACTGCCCACCGAAGCGTTTTCTCAATAAATCCATTGAATGATGCGTGGTGTCCGAAGTGACGCCGTCTTATAGAACGCAAATGTCGCCAAGATGCCGAACTTCAATTTTACGAGTAGTTATGAAATACTCGGTTACCATGCCGATCGCCTTTGATGATTAGTCTTTGTCCTTAGCTAATATGGGTGAATGACTTCAAAGGCCTAAAATGGAGATTTCATACAGTATCACAGATGAAAATACTTCAAAGGCCTTTTCAAAAATGTATATAAAAATATACATAAGTCAAAACTTTTGAAGAAGTTATGTATATGTTTTCATAAGCATCCATATTTCATTATCCACCACTGTACGTTAAGCACATATAGGTATTTTTTCATATGAGGAAAGCAATTAAACACTCGTATTATTCAATTGTTTCATTATGTCGCTAGTGATATTGAAATTATACAGTTTTATGACTAGACAATTTTTCAATTACACCCACCACCAGATGGGATTACATAATAGGATTTTAAATTATAAGTACTTATTCAGAAGGTTGGGGTGTTAAACATTAAGCACGTCATGAACATGCACTTGTTGAAGGCTGAAACAATATTTGAGGGAGGAGATCACTAAGGGGGGAAAGTGTTGGCAAATACTAAACGAGGTTTGCTAAGATTTTTATTTTCAATTAATTATAATTAATATAATAATTACCGAATTTTTTAAATAAAGGGGTCAGTAGAGTAATCTGGCCTATTTTTTTTTGACATTTTTTTTCATAGACATTTTTTTTCTACGATAGCACTTTTTTTTTGTATGATCTTATACTCAAATGCGGTTCAAGATTAATCGATGTGCAAAGTTCGAAGGGCAATAAATTTAAGAAAGACAATGGTTAGCATTTTGTGGATATTTTAACCACGTATTCTGTTTTTTGTAGTGGGGATGAGTTTAGTGCAGGATGAGCAAGTGTAGTCAAAATCGAGCCAGTCGTTCTTGAGTTATAACTAGTCTAATAAACCCTCCTTTTTTACATATATGTATTTATTTTAAGTCCACCAACATTTTTTTCTTATTTTTTGAAATTGAATAGATCTTTTAATACTGCTTAAGACTTCTGACGTTTCCATTATATTTCTCATTTTTCCATTATTTTTTTCTTTTATTCACACTTTTGCAACTTAAGCTTCGGTGCTTTTTTGCGCGAAAACAATTATTTTTTTTGCCGAGAACACGAAACTGGTTTTCGTACTCAAAACGATTTGCTCAAACACGATTTTTGCTATTATATTTGTATGCCTAGTTATTGTGTATTTTTTTGTGTCTCCATATTCGTTAATTATTATCAATTTGTTTATGTAATCTTCTCGGATTTAAAAATATTACAATTTAAAGGCAATAAAATTAAACAGAAGATAATTTACAAGTATTAAGTGAAATGATTTTTAAGCGCCTACTGTTGTCTATTGATAGGCTTTTGTTAATCCGCTGAGTGCTAAAAACTCTTGCTCTGAATAATATTTATGGTAATGAAGTCAAAATAGACTACTGATTGGAATAAAACTATGCCAATGACCGACCGAGTTTCTATTTTTATACTCTTGCAACCTGTTGCTACAGAATATAGTAGTTTTGTTCATCTAACGGTTGTATGTATGACCTAAAACTAAGCGAGATACTGATTTCAACCAAATTTAGTATGTGACATTGCTCTGGCGTTTTTATAACTATTACAGTTGGAGAAATCGGAGGATAACCCCGCTCACGAGAGCATCATGGGAGCCGGTGTGAAAATTGGACGTTGGGCGACCGCAGGCGTTAGCTCTTTCTTACCTTTTGTTTTTATTTTTAATTTTTCTCCATAAAATTAAATACATTTTGCCTTTGATTTTATGCTTTCTTTATTTTCTTTAACTCCAATTTTTGTTATCGTTATATAACTAGATTTTTGATGGTGAATGCTCATATTCATCTACGAGTTATCCATATTTTGATAGATTTTTCGCAGAATTCGGTTTGTTTCTCTCCGCTTGTTGCTATTGTTTAGCGGCATAAAACATTATCCAATATTTTTGAAAAATACTTTCGAGTTGACAATTCTTTGGGACAAAAACCGGTTAAGGACCAGTTACGTAGATTCAAGGGCCACTTAACCAGTGGGTTCAGTTTAAGTCTTCTCTGTAGATATCAGAGCATCGAGAGAGGAAAGAATCACAAAGAGTTTTATCGGCTTCTCGACGTAGATACCTCCAAAAGTAATGCGACCTAAATTCGATATATCCTATCGAATGGCGCACATACTCAGAGACGACGTATACTGCACACTGAAGTCGCTATAGCTGTTGTGAAGTGGAGTATCGAAGAAGACCCGACTGAGTTCATCCGCTATCGCGTACAACAATTGGGCCGCACATTCCACTGAATGGGTCTAAATAGAGATGGTCGCCGATCTTGAATTTCAAGAGAAAGTTTTGCTAATCGATGAAGCTTACTTTGGTTGGTACGTTGATAAGCAAAGTTGTCGCATTTAGTGCTATGCTAATCCACAAGCGATTGTTGAGACGCCCTTACATTCTCAAAACTTAATTTTTGGTGGGCTCTATCAGCAGAAAGAATCATTAGTCGATAGTTTTTCAAAAATGAATCCAGGAATAATGTCCTAAGCAATGGATAATGCTATAAAGCCAGAATTAATGACCGTTTCAATTAAAAGACGACCTTTGGTTCCAATAAAATGGTCCTACATGCCATACAGCCAATGATATATTCAATTTATTGAAGGACATTTTCGACGAGAGTATCTCGAGTCGTGGGTCAGTTGTATGGTCTCCGATTTAACAATCTGTATTATTTTGTGTGGAGTTATGTAAAAGCGTTTGTCTACGCAGATAAATCGGAAACGATTGACGCCTTGGAAGAGAATATTGCTGCAAAAACTAGATTACAACTAGGTACAACTTTCACCACCCAGCTTGAATTTATTCGAGCCAGCCGGGGTGGTCACTTGTTCGAAACCATTTTTTAAATCATAATTGCAAAACCTTTTCTTTGTAATAAAGCTAAATTCGTGGCCATAACAATATATTATAACCCTTTTATTTTTTCTTCAAAACAAAGTGTCCAAAAGACAGCATTTTTATATCAACCATTTTAAAAATTTAAGTAATTTTAGTATTAGCAAAAGTTATATATTTTTGACGAAAGAGTCGAAAAACTACATGCAGCAAAGCAAATATTGAAACCTGTAGATATAACAAGTATTATGTTTTTAAATAATAGAACTTGAATTACTACGAATTAGGAGAATCGTATACATTTGGGGGATCACCTTAAAGTCTTCTGACGTGTATCTTGCTTTAATAACACTTTTATTCCAAGAAATGGAAATATTGAATATGATGTCTGCAGAAGAGTATACCCAATCGTAAATTTACATGCATTAAATTTTTTTAAGAATTTTCTTCATTTTTAGATTAATAACTATTTGTACATATATTTTATCTAATGTCAAATTGCGACTGTTATGTTAGAGACTGTTTTCTGCTAATTTTGGGTTGCTAAATCCGCAAATGATAATAAAAATGTCTTAACCCAAAGGATTTTTTGTGTTGTAATCAGGGATGTAGAGGTCAAACCACTACCGTCTAGTAAAAAGACAAAAATAGCTGTAGTACTGTATTGAAGTAAAGTTTTTGAATTCGTAATCGGGACACCCCAAATACCCCACATACATCTTAGCACATAGGTCCCAAATTTTTCCTGCTGATTTTTAGAGTAGTGCTACTATCTGTAGTCTTGATTGCATTTTTAGAGATGAATCTAAGGTTATTCAAATTTAATGCAGTTCATGGCGGTATAGTATATTGTTCATAAAGTATATGTTTATATTTTAAAACCCCCTCTTTTTTCCATACTATTTACTACCATTCCTTACCTACAACATGTTGGATTTCCAATAATCTTGGTAAAAAGAATTTTTCACTTAATAAAATCCCCAGTAGATCGAAATAAAAGTCATATAAAATAAAACACTAAAATAATTTAACAAAATTCTACCAAAGTTATGCGATTTTTTACGCTCCCGTTGTTTCGCCTAAATTATTTTGCTGACGTGCGAGCGTCACATCCAGTTAGTGCGGACAATCGAAGCAGTAGTTAGTAGCGCAGAGCAAAGAATAGAAGTTGTTAAAAGCGTATAAAAAATATATTGGAGAAAACAAGCAATAAGCTATAAAAAATTTACTATGTCGTATTTTGTATTTTGTGCGGCTTGTTTACAAATGTCCATTTAAGCGTAAATTATGTCTGCAATTTAATGGCGATTCGCTTAATGAAGAGATAAAAACAAAAGAATCTAGTTTCAAAAAAAAAAAAAAAAAAAATAATAATAAATAAAAAAATCAAAAAATGCTCCTAGAATTAAAAACGCTACTTAATGGAAGTCATCATTCATCGGTAATATGACGATGTTTTGTCTTCTGGTTCTGAGAATCAAATAGGTAACTAATTTCATAATTAATCATTTGAAATTTGTTTATTTTATTTGTTGACTTTGTTTTGGTTTTCCTACTTTTATTTGTGATTTAAAAAATCCTGGGTGGTCACTAGTTATGTACAAAATTTTAACCACATTTCCCTGTTTAGTATGGTATTGGTGTCTGAATCAAATCCAAAGAGAGAGAGAGAGCGAAATATAGATATATAAACTGTACGGTATGTACGAGAGATCTTTGTGTATGGTTTCAGATAAAAGTCTTTTAAATATATAGAAAATAATGTTTTTCGGTTCCGTTCCCAAGAGGGTAAGCTTTGAGTTTAATTTGATCGGGTTGTCTAGAGATAGATAATAACTGTTATAAAGTCAGCTTAAAGGATCACAATGAGAGTTCCCACAACAGCCGGTTCTACGCACCGGAATTGACTCGGATTTTATCCGGCCAAGAGCTGTTATTTTGGAGATGTAACACCGTTTAGATCGGTAAGTCTTAGTTTAACCTTGTTGCTAAAAGGCTCCACCTAAACTCCACCTCGGTCGGGTGTAATAGATGCAACGCATGAGCCATCTTAAGACCTGCTCTGGCCACTCCCAGTGTAGTGAACCTACGCTGCCAGCGCTCCACTGCGACCTTTTCCTCTACGGCTATGCAATTTGCACTTATTTCGCACACTGCGCCAGCACTCCACCCGAGTGGCCATCAGAGGACCTCCAGGCTCCATAGGAGCTCAAATAGGCAGCATGACTCCCATAACGATCAGTATAGTGCGACAATCGCCTCTGCAGGTTTTACAGCTGCAACAACCACCACCTACATGCCACTCCCAGGATCACCCACGGCCATCCGCGACAAACTTGGATTTTACAATTCAACTGCAACAGACTCCAGAGCAAGTTCGAGAATATACATAGTTGCATTTATGAACCGACTTTATATTTATTATAGGCGACTTTGGCGCGCACCACGAACTTTGGAATTTCTGATCGTAGGGAAATGGAGCTGGTCGGCTTCAAAGAATTTACCGAGGCACTTTCATAGTTTTACCCATCCTTACGGATGTAATCGTTGCCGAATATCAACTCCGCAAGGTGATCGCAGCAGCTATTGCTCACTTCTTCCCGACTGGAAGAATCGCGAGACTCCGGCCTATCCCTGTGATCTCCGAATAAAGAATCTCAATTTTGAGATCCGGTAAATGGTAAACAAATACAAGCGGATAAAATGAAAAGAGCACTTGAAGTCCTCTAACCTCTCCACCGATGGGTGTAAGCTTTGGATTACTGTCAAGGCTTTGTCATCAACAAGTTAAAATCGTCCAAATCCATTGTCCCTGATGGAACAAATATGATGATGATAAAGCAAGACGCACCGTGTCAAAAGTCATTGAAAACGATATAAAAAATCCATAAATTGGGCTTCGAACTGCTTCCGCATTCTTGAGATCTGGAACCAGTAACTATTTTCTATTCTCAGATGTCAAAAGAATGTTCACTGGGAACAAATTTTCATGAAATGAAGAGCTGATCGCTGAAACTGAGGCAAAAGACAAATCCCAGTACAAAAATTATATCGAAAAGTTGGAATGTCACTTAATAAGTGTAGCAATCCCAAATGAAACCACGTTAAGTCGTCTCCGTTGCTTACTCTTCCAGTACAAACTTGAAGTAAGATAAGCAAAACAGTCGAAATTAATTTTAATAAAATTACACAAAATTCTTATTGACTTATCGATAGAAGAGACCGTAGACACATGATCGGAACACTAACTGGTCACTGTTCGGTGGCAACACATGAGTTTGAGTTCAACTTTACATCAACCAGGGCGTTCGCCATGGACAGGATTAGGTGGTAATTACTTGGCGTTATGTTCGGGATATATAGTGGAAGCGATAAAACCTCCCATCCGAGCTCCAGTAGCTTCTGACGAGTCATCAACGAAGTGTGTGGTCTGGCTTTGGCCTGGTGAAACACTACACCCTTCCAGTTGGCTAATTCTGGACACTTCTGGTCGATCGCCTGCTTCAAGCGGTCCAGTTGTTCGCCGTAGATGGTAGAATTAAGCGTCTGGCCATATGAGAGCAGCTTATAGTGGATGATACCCTTCCAAATCCACCAAACAAATAGCAAAACCTTCCTGGCCATCAATCCCGGCTTGGCCACTGTTTTTGACGATTCACCGGCCTTCGACCACGACCGTTTTGGCTTGATATGTCATTCATCGCCAGTCACCATCCGCTTCAAAAATGGGTCGAGTTCGTTCCATTTCAGCAGCATATCGCAGGCTTCGGTTCGGTCTAGAAGGTTTTTTTTATGTCAAATCATGCGGCACCTGAACATCAAGCTTCTTTGTATATCCAGCCTTCTGCAGATGGTTTCAAATGGTTTTGTGACTAACTCTTCATTTTCTGGTCGATGTCACGAGGTGCCACATGCCGGTATAACTGGATGTTTTCCATGATTTGATCGGTATTCGTCGTCACAGTTATTTGGGCTTGAGAGTGGTTCGATAGTAGTCCACATTATAGGCACATTGTTATAAGTTACTAGTCGAAAATGGTAAAAAAAATTGACCAAAATTTTTAGAAACGAAATGAGTATGCTAAAATTTTTCAAACAATAGATTTTTTTATAGAAATGATAGAAATCATGTTTATTAATTTATTAAATCCTAACACAAGTTCCACCTACATCAGCTATGGATTTGATAGATATACTCGCAATGCGTTCGCGAAACCACGAAACAAAGCTTTAAGAACGTGACTGTCTGCCAGAAAAAATATTTAATATTCTTAGGAAAAAAGTGAAAATAATCAAAAATATTTAATGCCTTCATTTTGATTTAAATTACACAAGTTGAATAGCTGGGAAATCCATTAATTTAGAAATTACGAATAAGCATTCAAATCATATCGATGTCTCAATAAGCTTTTATAACAAAGTGATTTGTCAAAATTTTAATACTTTTTGGCGAACACGTTCATTGTCGTAAACGTATGTGGAACTACTTATAAGTGGGTATGTACCTACATCTATACCAATGACGATGATTAATCAAAAGCACTACGTCACTGATAGCAGCAACAATAGCAAAAGGTGAGCTGGTAAAACCGGCTGAACAATATTTTCTAGGCACGCAACAAAGTGGCGAGAATATTTTGCATTCACACATGATCGCTAATAAAACATATAAATCTACATATACTATGTATGTAGCTATATGCTTTAGAGAGTAATGCTGACAGAGCGCAGGCCCACAAAATTAAAAAACTGTGATTGATCGGCGAGGTCCAATGTCAGCAGTAAACATACATTCATTATTGAAACAAATAAGTTTAAAATTTCGATAAAAAGAATATGGCCTCAGGTTTCTTCCGTCGATGGAACCAAATCTTATGAGCTGTTATTATTTTCACCCGTGATTCTACATTTGTAGATTTCTGTCTATGTTTCTGTAGCTAAATGATTTTGTTTGTATTTTTTATGGCTTGTAATTCCATATCGTTTGTACATGTATTCTTATCTGTATGTATGTGTGCATTTTGCCGGTTATAAAATTTCTATTTTTGTTCCCACTTCTTCTTAATTGTTTTTATTTTGTTAATTTCGTAGCGTAATTTGTTGATGTTGAAAGTGGCATCTGGTTTGGTGTCGTTAAATTTCATATGGAATAAAAAATCCAGAAAACCTGTTTCGCATACAAATTACGAGCGCTCGCTGTCGCTACGAATAGGTTATGGGACGCGTGCGCTACAAAAAAGTAAATAACTACTTCGGTTCTAGAAAATGTAGAGGAACGACGACTTTTAGTGATAGTGAGTATAATGATGATACTTTTATTACTTAGTAGATGGTTGTCAAGGGGTTAAAATATGTATATTTATTCTGCTTACCTTAGTTCGTTCAAAACCTAGAACAGCACAAGGTTTGGAACACCGCTTAGGGAAAAGTTTCAAAACCTGGAACAACACAAGGTTTGGAACACCGCTAAGACAAAAATTTGAAAAGCAAGAAAAAACATTGACTTCGTTTGAACCAAAGCTATAACACGCTTCAGACATTCAAAAATTACCGTAGAAGGACTTTTATCGTTCAGTTTCTATGACAGCTATATCTATGTATGTATATTGGCTCGATCTACACAGTGTGAGCGCAGATCGCATCGTTTTTTGGTCTATATTCCATGCCAAATATCTTGATGACATCTTGTCAGATGAAAAAGTTTTCCATACAAGCACTTGATTGTGATTGTTCACTTTGTATGACAGCTGGATACTATAGTGATCCGATCTCGGCGGTTTCTACAAATGGCGATTATTTTAAATCATTTTAGATTGACATCTCAAAAACTGATGGAATAGTTTGTGTATATACAAAGGATGTAGATAAGTCGAATTAGCTCGTCATGCTGGTCCTTTATATGTGGTATATACTTTATTACTTTACAGGGTCTCCGACGTTTCCTTCTGAGTGTTACATATTTCATGCCAAATTTGGGATATTAAGGACTCTACTTTTAGGAAAGAGCTACATTTTTATAGGCATGACAGTGCATTTATCTCTGAGGTCATCTAAAATAAGAAGAATTCATGGTATGTACGAGGACATAGAAACATTAGATCATTAGCTCTGATATAGATAAGAAGGTCCACGTTCTATGAAGATCACTTTGTATGTCGATCTAAGCTCGCTCCGACAAGTGTTATTGCATCTTTCATATTTTTCTGCTGTGTTGAGAGATCTGTTCGATATGTTTTTCTACTTAGGATTTGGTTTCAAACAGACTTTAACACGATATTCACGGAAAAGCATAAATATTTCCAAAATGTAATAAATCCAGCTTAAAGGATCCCAATGACAAAAGAAACTTGAGCACAAATGAGATCGACAGCCAATGAAATATTAAAAATATACTGACTGAGGTAGTGTTTAAAAGAATTATGGTCTGACGGTCCAACTTCGACTTGAAAATCTATCAGAAACAAATGCTTTGCATTAAAACAAAAATATATATTTTCAAAATAAATGATAGACTAGAACACAAGTTCTCAAGACATGACGGAAAACTGCACATAGTCAATAATTACATGCATCTCGGTTTCTAATAATCCAACAGTATTAACCATAGAGCAAATTCAGACGGGAGGCCAATATGTTGACTTGCTGTCATATGCTACAAAAGAAGCTTCTGTGGATTGCTTTAAAATTATATAGAGACAGTAAACCAAGAATCGTTTTAAACATTAGCCCCAGATTTTTCAAAGAATTATCACATCTAAAAAAGTACAAATCAAAAATCTGACAACTGATGTATTAAAACCGAGTGTAGGGTGCATTCCGAAAGAAAACAAAAAGTAAGAAAGCGCAATTGTTGATTGGGAGAAGAACAATTTCGCACATCTGAATTTCATGCCTCAATAATATGCAAAGTAATCAGTGAGCACATCGACTGGTTGACGGGGATTGAGGTTTCCCCCAAACGTGCGGTTTACACTGATATACATATCTATACTATATATGTATATAATATAGTAAAAGTAGGTTTGTACATGCACAAGTAAGTTGAATGTTATTATGAGTGAATTATCGGTTAATCCACGATCAAGAATCGCTGAATGTTGTCTTTTGTAGCAGCGGCATTTTAATTGGCGCCTAGAATGGGTTCTATATAAGCGCATCAGCGGGTATTGAGCGCAACATTTGAGTTCTGATCATGCGAGCGTTTGCAGTGTTTAGTTTGTTAGCAGTTTCACTGGCCTTGAGCAACGGTAAGGATGACGAAGTGAATTTACTTTAGAGTGTGTTCACGAAGTTTGACATTTCTTTTGCAGGCTATGGAGTATCACATAGCGGTGGAGGGTCCGGTGGACTAGGTTTAGGCCTTGGACTTGATATTGGTGGTAAAGGCGGCCTTTTGGGTCTTGGCTTAGGCGGTGGCGCTAGTTTGAGTTCGGCATCCGCTAATGCGGCAAGCAGTTCCGGTTCCGGTTCAGGTTATGGTGGAAGTGGAGCTGGTGGCGCAAGTGCTGGTGGTTCTGCATCGAGCGGGCTTGGACTGGGTCTAGGCCTTGGCGCTGGTCTGGGTGGCAGTGGTGGTGCTGGTGCTGGAGGTTCATCTGGTGGAGGCGGCTTTGATGGAGGTGCTGGCGGTTCAGGCGGCGCTGGTGGTTATGGTGGCGGTAAAGGCGCATCTGGTGGATACGGTTCATATGGTGCTTCCGCTGGTAGTTCAGCCAGTGCTGGCGCAGGCGGCGGCGCCGGTGGTGGATTTGATGGAGGCCTTGGCGGTGGACTCGGTGGCGGTTCAGGCGGCGCTGGTGGTTTTGGCGGCGGTAAAGGTGGTGCCGGAGGACAAGGTTCAGCTGGTGGTTCAGCCAATGCTGGCGCCGGAGGTGGATTTGATGGAGGCTTTGGCGGTGGACTCGGTGGCGGTTCAGGCGGTGCTGGTGGTTATGGCGGCGGTAAAGGTGGTGCCGGAGGATATGGTTCAGCTGGTGGGTCCGCTAGTGGTTCAGCCGGTGCAGGAGGCTTTGGCGGTGGACTAGGTGGTGGTGCTGGTGGTTCAGGCAGTGCTGGCGGTTATGGTGGCGGCAAAGGTAACGCCGGCGGATATGGTTCAGCTGGTGGATCCGCTGGTGGCTCAGCCGGTTCCGGTGCCGGTGGTGGATTTGATGGAGGCTTCGGAGGTGGACCTGGAGGTTTTGGCGGCGGTCAAGGTAGCGCCGGCGGACATGGATCAGCATCGGCCGGTGGTTCGGCTAACTCTGGCGCAGGAGGTTTCGGAGGTGGACTTGGTGGTGGCTCTGGCGGTGCTGGTGGTTTTGGCGGTGGTAAAGGTGGTGCCGGAGGACATGGTTCAGCTGGTGGTTCTGCTAACGCTGGTGCCGGAGGTGGATTTGATGGAGGCTTTGGAGGTGGACTAGGTGGCGGTTCAGGCGGCGCTGGTGGTTATGGCGGTGGTAAAGGTGGTGCCGGAGGACAAGGTTCAGCTGGTGGCTCAGCCGGTTCCGGCGCAGGTGGTGGTTTTGATGGAGGCTTCGGAGGTGGACCTGGCGGTTTTGGCGGCGGTCCAGGTAGCGCCGGCGGACATGGATCAGCATCGGCCGGTAGCTCGGCTAACTCCGGCGCCGGAGGTTTCGGAGGTGGACTTGGTGGTGGCTCTGGCGGTCCAGGATCCGGTGGTGGTTATGGCGGCGGTAAAGGTGGTGCCGGAGGACAAGGTTCAGCTGGTGGTCCAGCCGGTGCTGGTGGCGGATTTGACGGAGGCTTTGGAGGTGGATTAGGTGGAGGAGCTGGTGGTGCTGGAGGTTTCGGTGGCGGAAAAGGTGGAGCTGGAGCACAAGGTTCAGCATCCGCAGGTGGTTCTGCTGGAAGTGGATTTGGTGCCGGTGGAGCCGGTGGTTATGGCGGCGGTAAAGGCGGTCCTGGTGGATTTGGATCTGCAGGCTCCGGCGGAGGTGCCGGTTTCGATGGCGGCTTTGGTGGTGGATTTGGTGGTGGTGCTGGCGGCCAAGGTGGTGGCGGTCACGGTCACGGTCATAGAAAACACGGACAACATGGCCATGGCGCCGGCGGTCCTGGTATAGGTCTCGGTCTTGGTCTTGGCCTAGGTGGAGGTTTGGGCGGTCCTGGCGGTTTCGCTGGCCCCGGCGGTTTTGGTGGCGGTGGTGCTGGTAGTGCCGGTGGTTTTGGCGGCAGTGGTGCTGGTGGAGCTGGTGGTTTCGGCGGCAGTGGTGCTGGTGGAGCCGGTGGTGCCGGTGGCTATGGCGCTGGTGGCCGTGGCGGTGCAGGTGGTTATGGCGGCAGTGGAGGTTATGGCGGTGCGAGTAGTTCAGCTCATTCATCAGCATCATCGTCTGCATCAGCTTCAGCATCGGCATCAGCATCGTCAGGTTCCTTCAAAACAGGATATGGCCGATAAGCAACACTTAGCTTTCCCATTTACTCGCATATAAGTACTATACTATATAAGTTTTTTAGAAAAGCAGAGATTTTTTGTGTTCTATTATAGGTAGAAATAGCATTATAAATTCGCATTGTGATTGAGAAGTAAACGAAACAAATGAAATAATTTTCAATAAAGTAATTTTTAACGATATTCAAAACCGGTTTGTCTGTATGCAAATATCAAAATTGCTGATTACGAAATATTGAGTTATGGCAATTATTGCAGTGGATTTTTTACGAGAATATTTAATGCCTAGTAATTTTGTGAGGTGATCAAGATGTTTTCAATGAGTGAAAAAAAAACTAAAAGCTTATCTCTAGTGATTTTGTAATATCATTACACAACTGAAAATTAATTAACTTATGGAAAATATGACTGGGTATTATGAAGGCTAATGATATTAACACTTTTTTATCAAAACCATAAAATGTTAGTATAAACTTCGATACATGAAGATAGCTTCAGCAGTAATTTAAGGTTTTACATGGAAGAAAGCGGCTACACTCTCTAGATTATGCAGACCGGATGCGAGTTTACGGTTCTGAAAATATTATCTACGTTACTACAAGGTGATAGTCCAAAATTTTGTATGAATATGTAAAGAAGTTTTAGACAAGTAGAGAGAAAGAACATGATGATTCATGAAAAGAACCTCCAAACTCTTCACACTCCTGCTCAACAAGTCCTTGAACCAAGTCGGCACATTGCAAACTGAATATCAAATTAACCAATAACTGCAATAATAAATCAAATTGAAAAGACCGCAGTTCACAAGAAACATTTGTTGACCGAACGTTGACAGCAAAATTTACGACAAAAAGGAAACAACGAATTTAATAAATAAACAAGAGAAGAGAGCCAAGAAATTCGGTGGCAACGCAGAAATGTCGTCCAGCGCACACACAGCGCAATCGTGACTACTCAAGCGGCGAATTATTGCAGGTGAAAAGTCGCATGTCTAACACACACACACACACATACATGTTGTGTGCGCCAAATCGCATTGCATAAAATCAAATGTCACCAATACTTGAGGAAGCCATGAGCAGCGACATGGCGGTGTGGTGCTGCCATCAATTTGCTGTGTGCCTTGCGCTGTCTTTCGCTATATGCTGTTGGAACGCTGCACCGCTAGGAGGCCACACACACACACACCTGTTTGGTAATGGTTGGGTGGTCAGCGCATGTCCGAGGAAATATTTAGTAGCAAGGAAATATATTAGTGCACGCAAATGCAGTGCACACGTCGCTCATGAACGCCGGTTGCGGAGCGAAAATCGCAAGAAAGCCAGAAACAAAGCACTTAAAAGACAACAAAATGCAACAAGGAGCACGACAAAAAGTGTAGGAAAGCACAGGGAAACTCAGCATCGTCCAAAGCAATATTTCAAAGGACACGAGCCACAAGCGACACATGCCCCGCTGTTGTCGTTGTTGAATTGCACTCTGTGCAGCTGATTTTTGTTTTATTTTCAGGTGTGGTTTTGTTGCTCTTTTTTAAATATCCTTCTTTGCTTAACGGTTGTTTGGTTTTTATAAAATTTGCTGTCGTTGCAAGCTTAAGGAACCTCCACTGTTTGCCACATAAAAATTTCGTGCTTCAAATCGCTTTCTTCTATTGGTCGGTGGGTAGAGCTGACCTGACCAAATAAAAGTCTTGCATTTGAAAGGAGGGGAATTTGTTAGTAGACGCACGTGCCGGAGACAAAACTATAATATATTTTTAACTAAAAGGTAATGAAACAAGCTACACTTCGCTTGAACTTATATGCTTTCTTCTTAATTTTCTTTTTTCATCCAACCCAAAAGCTCGTAGTATATAAAGGCAGGGCCGTAGCGTTAAGACCGAGACTCGGGAATGATTATCCTGAGTTTTTGGAGAAAAAATTTGAAAAAAAAAATTGAAAAAAAAAATTTGCAAGACACAAGACCGCCCTAAGAACTCCAGGCTCGGAATTTCTTCCGATCTCTGATCTGAGATGTGTCTGATCTCCCGCCCTGTCTAGCTCACTGCATACAATACTTTTGTACTACAACATCCCGTTATATGAAGTCTAAGGTTTCAAAACTTCTTCCATAATCAATGTTAATTTCAACTCGCAAATAATCTAGAATTCTCTTTGATCCTAATACATCACTTTGCTTTACCAAAATTACAGCTTGTGGACTCAGCGGTTTCCCTACTTATATCTGCGATTGATTGATTATACGAGGGCTGGATGTTTTATACTACTTGACTAGTCCATCGCTTTCTGGATCGACTGCGGTATTCGCAGTTGTCAATTTGCAAAGGACCATAAATCTTGTGCAGAACCTTTCTCTCACAAACTCGTAACGTCGACTCATCTGATAATGTCATCGTCCACGCCCCTGCACCATATAGCAGGACGGGAATAATGAGTGACTTATACAGGTTTGCTTTTGTTCGTAGAGAGAGAGGACTTTACTTCTCAATTGCCTACTCTGTCAAAAGTAGCACCTTCTCTATTCTGACCTGCCTCGAATTTTTTCTCCAGTATTAGATTCAAGAAGTCACATGATAGATAGTCGCTTTGTCTGAAACCTCGTTTGGTATCGAACAACTTGGAGAGGTCATTCCCGATCCTCACGGAGCTTTTAGTATTGATAAAACCTTATATGCCACGTAAGGGTGGTTTATCTCACTGTAGTTGGCGCAGTTTGTAGGTTCTCGCTGTTTGTGAATTGAGCAGAGCACACTTCGGTACAAATCGTTGGGCATGCTTTCGTCCGGCCATATTCTGCAAATTAGCTGATGTATGCTCCTAATCAGTTCTCCGCCGCCATACTTGAATAGCTCAGCTGGCTCTCCATCGGTCCCCGTCGCTTTGTTGTTCTGTAGATGGCTAATTGCTGAACGAACTTCTTCATAGTCGCGCAATGGAACGTCCGCTCCATCGTCATCGATTGGGGAATCGGATTCAGCTATCTTCTATCGTTAGTCGTTCACTAGACCACCTCAGGGGTTCTACAAGAGTATGCTCCGGTGTTGAAACCTGCATCTTTTCGTAGAATTTTCGAACGTCATCCCTGTCGGCTGTCAAGCTCTTCATACATAAGCATTTCGGCCAATGGTTTCGGTAGCAGCTGTTTTCAAGGAGCTTGAATTGTCGTCCCACAGTTCCTTTAAATTCACCTGCAGAAAGCAGGAGTGCAAGTCGAGTATAAAACCGTTCGGCTATCGGTTGTGATTGCAGCTTCTCCACGTCGAATCTTCCTTGTTTAGAGGACCGAGTCGATCCTAGGACTTCGTCTAGAACTTGAGTTGTGTCTTCCGTTTATCACAACATGATCGACGACCACTCTGTAGCATCTTTGGTTACTTTGTTCTTCTTTTGCGTCGAGGCGAAGACGCAAATCGACGATATGCTGAAGAGCTTCGCCTTGTTACGGATTGTGGCTAGCCGTTCATACCCGGACTCGGTGGCGGAGTCTCCCCCACCACGAATCCCACACCGAATTTGCAGTTCTTTATATGGCCACTGTAGTAAATGCCACAAGGGCCAACTTGTCTCAGTCCTTGTCCCGTCTATCGCACTGAGCATTGACACCAACCAGCTGGGCACTGGCACCTTCCAAATTAAGGGACGGGCAATCCATGTGCATGCCCTTAAATCGTAATCCTTAATACTTTTGCAGGGGTCGTCATTAAAAGGGGGGTCTCTCATCCGACTCTGTTCATTGGGGCGGGACCCAAAACCAGCCACAGCACAGAATGTTTCGCGTTTTCACTTTAGCTCGCCATCAAACGCATGTTCTTTGTCTACCCAGAGGATACTTTGTCAAAGACCGGAAATCGTGAGCTGCTTCAGCCATATGTAAAATAATCGTTTCTGGCCACTCCCAAGTGAATTTTTGACACTAGCGTAATTTCTGCACATAACTCCATCCATTACATTGCAAAATATTACAAAAAAAGAAATCGCTTCTTCTTATATTGTCACCAGTGTACATACCAGTATATAAGATCAGAAAAAAATTAACCTTAACACCGGCAATGGTATTTCCAAATAGCCGATATGAGGAAACCATTACAAAATAAACAACTTCCGTGGCGTATGAGGGTCCTAACGGCATTTACATACCATATATATGTGCACATATATCAATGCCCGACTGCATCGCCTTTTGCTGTTGCTTTTTATATCTAACGCAGCCTTGTAAAAATCCATTTCGTCTCACAGCTCCAGCTCACTTCCACTTACACACATACACCCCCAAACACACATATATGCACTTTATTTTTCTAACTGTAAAAATTTGAAAAAGGAATGTTTATAAACAAAAGTTAGCGAGTCAAAACGATTTCCGATTGTTACGTGCACTCATACCAACACATGGACACCCAGGCATACACACATGCATAACATTTGTTGCAACACAAAGTATCGCATTTTGGTTTATTTAGCCAAACTTTTCACTAAGTTTTTGCATTTTAATGCAATGTTTTTTGGGAACTGCGGCATGTTGCATGTTTTCCGCATATCTTTTGTTGTTGTTTTTTTTTAATTTTTGTTTAGTTTCTAATGCTTTTCAGCGGTATTTTATTATGCCCACTGCTTTGCGGTTTCCATTGTCTAATAAATGTCCTGCGGTGGCGGATCGTGACCGGCTCGGCCGCTTTGTTTCGTTTCAGATCGCGGTGCTGCGTTAGGATTTTCTGTGTTTTATTTTGATTTTTATTTATGTTTTTATTTAGATTTTTTATTTGCGTTTTTTATTTTATTACCTAAAAATGTCAAAGCAATGAAGAATTGAACTGCAGCGGAGTGCTCGTAAATAATTGAAATTACTCGAAATATTGCAGTTCTTTGAATTTATTGTTGAAATGAAAAATTGTCTCGGAAATAACGGTTCATGAGTTTTGTGACACTCGAAAAATAACAGAAGTGATATTTATGGAAATAAAAGCTTTTATTGAACTGTTCATAGTCTCAGGACAGTTGTGGCTGTTCTTGCTGTTAGCCATACTGAGCTAATATCACAAGTCACTTATTATCTAACCAGATTTTATGAGATTGTAGAGTTAATATAGTGAATAAGCAGAATTTTAATAGAACATAAAAATTTATGGCTAGGCGATCTATGTATGAAGAATTATGCATTTGGTTTAAGATTTAAAAAAAAATTACTTATGATCAAAGTAACTGCTTTAGAACTGAGAACGGATACAGAAGGCGATATATAAAGGGTGATTTTTTAAGAGCTTGATAACTTTTTTTAAAAAAAAAACGCATAAAATTTGCAAAATCTCATCGGTTCTTTATTTGAAACGTTAGATTGGTTCATGACATTTACTTTTTGAAGATAATTTCATTTAAATGTTGACCGCGGCTGCGTCTTAGGTGGTCCATTCGGAAAGTCCAATTTTGGGCAACTTTTTCGAGCATTTCGGCCGGAATAGCCCGAATTTCTTCGGAAATGTTGTCTTCCAAAGCTGGAATAGTTGCTGGCTTATTTCTGTAGACTTTAGACTTGACGTAGCCCCACAAAAAATAGTCTAAAGGCGTTAAATCGCATGATCTTGGTGGCCAACTTACGGGTCCATTTCTTGAGATGAATTGTTGTCCGAAGTTTTCCCTCAAAATGGCCATAGAATCGCGAGCTGTGTGGCATGTAGCGCCATCTTGTTGAAACCACATGTCAACCAAGTTCAGTTCTTCCATTTTTGGCAACAAAAAGTTTGTTAGCATCGAACGATAGCGATCGCCATTCACCGTAACGTTGCGTCCAACAGCATCTTTGAAAAAATACGGTCCAATGATTCCACCAGCGTACAAACCACACCAAACAGTGCATTTTTCGGGATGCATGGGCAGTTCTTGAACGGCTTCTGGTTGCTCTTCACCCCAAATGCGGCAATTTTGCTTATTTACGTAGCCATTCAACCAGAAATGAGCCTCATCGCTGAACAAAATTTGTCGATAAAAAAAAAAATTGTCGAACACTGATTTTGGTAATAAAATTCAATGATTTGCAAGCGTTGCTCGTTAGTAAGTCTATTCATGATGAAATGTCAAAGCATACTGAGCATCTTTCTCTTTGACACCATGTCTGAAATCCCACGTGATCTGTCAAATACTAATGCATGAAAATCCTAACCTCAAAAAAATCACCCGTTATTTGTAGATTTTTTGAGGTCTAGTGCTCTAAATGACGTGGAAAATTCTTTAATTCCACCCACTAACACAAAAGATCACTATAGTTATCACGCTCGCGTTTTGAAAGGTTTACAATCGAAAATCCTGTTTGAGTCATTAGAGTCTAAGAAAGTGGAGGATTATACGAAAAATTCCCATTGAAGGTTCCATCCATCTTCAGAATAAGGTAAAAACCAACAGATTCAGTGAAACCGAAGGCGACAGCCTAGGGATAATTGCTCTAGGTGGCATCCAAGTAAGATTTAAGTCACTAACAGTTTCGGTGCGACAGTGGCACGGATTCTAGAGGTCCCAAGCCGGCCATCAAAACAAAACTCATCAACAACCATTACAGTAAGATAATCATGTACAGAAACAAAAGAAAGAAAATAAAAAAAACTTCCCGAGCCAGGTAAATGACTCCGAATACAAGAGGGAACTAAAAGTTTAAAAAGAGCGAAATTTCATGACACTTGCTAGGCGGGTTGGCAATATAATAGCAGTGATTGAGAAGAAAAAAAACGCTAATGAAACGCGAACAGTAAGTCTTACTCAGAGTTCTTGTTCTTTCAAAAGTGCTATAATTACATTGACAGACCTGGAGGAAGTATGTTGACGGAAATTCAATTCAATTTCAAAAACATCATAATCACATTGGCGGACTCTTATTTGACACGTTGGTCTAATGGAACTAATTCCGTCGTCATTCTGTGGTTGTTCTTATAGCGGCAGAAAAATTCCCTGATTTATGTGAATTCTGACGAGTTAACAGTCTCTGGTCGTATAAAACTCCGAGTCCGTTCCAGTTATGTAAGCTCGAGTGTCGTAAGAATAAGTCAATTTGTCGTCCTCGAATAGGTCGGTGTTCGAAATTAACATTGTAGCAGAGAAAGCTATACACTTAAGCAAGTCCATAACATTTAGCTTTTTCAAGGGCTTCTTAAAGCAACGGACTGCAATACTGGAAAAGCCAAAAAAGTTTGTACTATAAAGGGTTACATGGGTTTTCTCGGGTAAGAAACAAACTTTCTTCAAAAATTTTTTCATATAAAAAATTGAAATATTTTATTGTTACAAATATGCACTATAAGCAAATAAATTCTGAAATTTTAGGATAAAAATATTTTAAGCTCGGCCACATCGACGTCGGTGCCTGCGTTGGCAGGATAACTCCTTGCAGGATCGTCTGAAGTGAAAAATATTCGTGTTTTAGCTAAAATCTTAACTTAGAACTTGGGCGAGGGTGAAAAAACTGAAAAATAGATTTTTGGTAGATATTTTTTACAAAAAACTAAAAATTTTGTTGAAAGTATTGCGACCCTTCGTTCCTTCGTTCAAGATTTTAAAAATTGTATCTCAAAGATCTGTGAAAAATTTCAAGAAGAACGGTTGAGTAGTTCTCACGAAATCTTGCCAACCGACTTCAAAAACACAGTTTCGAGAAAAACGCGTTTAAAGACTGTGCACTTAGCCTAGCTAGCCTCGAGCGCACAAGCTATCAAGGCTGTATCTCCGAAACTATTAGTCGAATCGACTTGGAAATGTATGACAATATTCTAGAAGTGTTGTAGAATTTTTTAAGACAGTAAAAAAAACAATTTTTGAAATCCGTAAACCCATGTAACCCCTTAAAGTAAGAGGAAACTAGGTAAATATGTAGGGGTCTTTACCTTCAAGGTTTCATATTCAGAAACATGCAGGAAACGCAGGCACGAAGGAACGCTTGAATGCACGAGTATGTATGTAAGAGTCAAAACTCGTCGACTTTGTTCAAAAACTAAATTTTATGTTTAGTTTTTATTTGGGAATATAAAATTTTACAATTTTAAAAACAAAAATTTTCGAAATGTTTATTATGTAAATCAGAGGGGAGATTATAGAGACCTCAAACAGCTAATAAACGGAATTTCATATTTCCCACTGGTATTGGACTTCAAACGAAGTTTATTTTGACGACCAGTTTTATTTATTTCATTTAATATATTCGTATATTAAGGTTTATATAATAACACATTCCTACATACTAATGAATTTACATACAAACACTTAAGCTCAGCTAAGCATTTGGAAATGTAATTCAAACAATTATGCCAAAGGTGAGCAAGTAATTAAATTCATAACAGTTTAGTGGAGAGTTCACCACATTTCGATGAAAACCGCAAAATCCATAACAACAACAATAGCAATTCAGAAATTTGGTTAACAAAATATTGTGATAGTCATATCAATTTGAACTAAAGAGGCCAACTAATAAATCAAGTGATTTGAGGCCTATCGTTTACCGTTAAACAAATCTACAAATAAGCATACGCACATATTCAAATATATTTATTTTGCTTGCGACATAATACCATGTTTGTAACTTCGCCAATACTAGTGTTGGTCTTGAACTAGTGTCGTCGGTAATCGCTTTTTAGAACTTCTTCTCATCTCTCTCACTTTTTTCCTTCAACTTTAATAAATAGGTTTTCGACTTTTCACGCACTTTTTGCAAAAATGCTATTATTTATCGCAAATTACCTGCAGTTGCCAATATTATTCTATTCTTGACTTGCGTCAATTATACCGATCTCAGTATACGCCTTACATACAAGTATGTCGTTAAGGTCTGGCAGTCTGACCGGTATGTAATCTTAAATACTCTAGAAGGTCTTTGATTTTAAGAGAGAACGCTATCACAATTTTTACGGAGCGAAAATTATGAAGTTGAATCGAAAAAAAATTCATCTCACTTCAGTATACATAAGTATTTGATAATCAGCTTTCAAAGTTGCGATTTTCAATTTAATACTTGATGAACTGAAAAAAACCTTTTATTTAGTAATTCATATATAGGGCATACAGTCGCAAATACCATATTCAATTACTTTCATAAGCGAGCATGGTATGTATTTATGTGAGCTGTGTTAACTGCCTGTGGCCGTGTGCTTGTGGTTCGTAATTTCAATTACGCTCTACGGCAAATTAATCATTGTTGGCAATGTGATGTGAATAGCGAATTGTAATGCGGTTGCGGCTTAACAGCAATGCCAAATATATGTATACATACGTACATATACATGTACTTGTAGATACAAAAATATAGCATATCAGAGATTCAAATGCAGGTGGAGCGGGCAGTATTATGTCGTTATGTAACAAATTAATTGTGTTGATATGAAAATTTGAGACAAATTAGAATATATACATATATGTATGTATGTATGTATGTAAATGAAAAGAAAATTTGACAGACACATTGTAAAATAGATTTTAAGCACATAATGTGAGCGTCTGCTTCAAGATTGAATTATAGTAATGTAAAAATATTTGGATATATCAGACCAGATGTTATAGTCTATGATGTAAAATATAGAATTCATAGAAAATCTCTTCAAAATCTAAGAAAAATTACAAGAATTTTAGGCCAACGTATATTTACGGCAAAAAACCTATCCAGTTTGTAAAGTTTTTGCCGTTCCTCTCAAATTTATCTTTTTGGCCTCAATACATTTGTGCCAACTTTTTTTTTGCGATTCACGTTTGATGTCTTCAATTGACTCAAAACGGTTCTCCCGGAGAAATCATACGAAGCTAAATCAGGCACAATATTGAAAATTTAGTGAAAAACTCACGAAGAATCAATGCAGTACGCGACGGTAAATTATCACGGTTCAAAAAACAAGAATTTTGTCTCATAATTCCAGTCTCTTTTTAATAATAGCTTCGCGCACACGACGCATAACGAAAAGGAGAATTCAGAGTTCACCACATCTCCATGATTGAAGAAACCTGTCTAGCTAAATGAGTATAGAAGTCAAAACACATTCGCATTCACCACACCGAAACACACCAATCACCACTTAACATAAAGCACAACACTGAAACGCTACATCCACCTCTTCATTACACAAATGATAGTCGGAAATCATTGGTCCACAGACGTTAACGCGATACTGTTTTTCGAAAAAATTTGGATATTTTAGAACCAGTCGTGCTTTACATTTTTATGCCCAAATGATCTTTCAAAAAGGTTTTCACTGATTTTTCCGATATTCCAACGATTCTGATAAGATCTATGACTGTTAATCGTCGATTCTCAAGCACCAATTCCTTTATTTTATTGACGCTTTGCTCACAGAATTAAATTTATTTAAAGTATCTTCATTTTCCATCTTTGCAGAGCACATATTCGTAGTTCTACGCTGTGTTCTCATTTTGAAGCTCGCTATGCTTCATTTACAAAAATTATTGCTTTTTCTAGCCATCATATTACCACATAAATATTCCCAAAATTTCATAGTAAAAGTAATAATGTTCAGTCAGAAAGTAGTTTTTATTAATTTGTCATTATTTTTGCATAACTATTTTTTTTATGGTTTCAAGAAAAGGACATATTAGCAGATGGGAATATACTATCCTCTTAATTCTTTAGTATCGGTCTCAAAATGCGGTCTTCATGACAGTAATATTCTGGTTTTACCCACATTTCTGCTCTGCGGGTGCTGATGTTTAGTTCGTAGCCTACTTTGATAATATCATTATCTTTCACCATGCGCACTTTTTTCTTAACCAAATGTGTAAATTTCCTGTAATAATTTGGCATAATGGATCCACGTTTCTCGCTACGTAGCCAACGCAGTTTCCATCTTGTGAATCGCGAAAAAAGCAGATATTCCTTCGGATTGCATATAAATAGCATCAAACACTGACTGGATGCAGCACACGTGGTATCTATCGCCTTGGTAATTTCCTCATGTCCAATAGTTCATACAGAATATAACCCGTGCCACTAAGCACGAGATACCTAGGCCTCACATTCAATCGGCGGTCTGTGGTGAACTTGCGTCCATGTTGAGAATTGCCGAAGAAGTTTTTCAGTTGCCATCGAATAAGAAAAGTATACACATATATGGTTTTCTCTTCAGAACAATAATCCAATCTACATACTATGTAATCTGATTGGAAGTGATTCAAACTTTTTTAAATTAAACTCTTGTCAATGTCTAATTATATAATTGAAATCAATCCAAATTTCTTGAAAATTTTTGTGATAACCATTCTTAGCCCCTTTCTTGAAATCTTTTAAGATTAAATTTTTACGAAAATTGTTGCTTTTACCTACCTTAGCCTTAAACCCAAGACTTGTCTCATGTCCACACATTTACGCATTTGATCTTTACAGCTAATTTCCATAATCAAATGTCATTTACATGCAAATCTTGCAATTGACTTTCAATGAAAATTGCTAATCATGCTATGTCTTAAATTAGAACGTTTTCAATTAAAATTCAGACAAACACACGTACAAAGCTATACAAACGTGCAACTGTGCATAACTAAACTGCAAGATAACAGTTAGGTAAGAGCTCGCAAGCTTGTTATCTCGCCGTCGACAGCATTGTGCTTTAGTAGCTGTAGTGCCTAACTACCGCAAGTGATGTTATCTGTCTAATAATATCATCTTATCATCTAGTGACGTTATCTGTCTAATAATATCATCTTAACGGCCTGCAACAACAAACATAATAACCTGCTACTCGATCAACATATCACACCGTTTACATACAAATATTGCTCGTCACTGACACGCCGCTAATTGTGGCTCATTGGAGCTCGATTTCGTTGCATGAGCCTACACGCGGTCTTTAACTGCTTTCGAATTGAGTATTTTACGGCTTAGCGGACTTAAAAAGCTCTGAGAGGCTTGCATTCAATATTGCATTTGAAATGTCCATGATTCAGCCAACTTTTATCTAACGGAATTTATGGTACATCTTAGTTAATCGAGCTAATTTTGGTTCACAAGATGATACGACAGTTGCAATGTTCGACTGCATATCGCACGTAGTCGACATTGTTTGGCATTTTATCATGGAAAGACCTACGTCAACATGGCCATTAACTTATGGTCAACATAATCGGTCTATTCAGCGTACCATTCACAACATTATCAACCATCTTGAGACCCAGCATTCATTTTTGGATAATATTCGACCGAATAGATCAGGTTAAGCACGCAGTGAAGCAAATATAGCAGTCATACTCGAAAGCGTACAAGAAGACCGTGAAGAGTCGATCTGGTGCAGCTCACAGCAACTCGGACTGACGTATGGAACGACTTAGCGCATTTTAAGTCGAGATCTTAAAGTGAAAGCGTACAAAATACAGCTTGTGTAAGAAATAGAGCCGCTCGACTTTCCCAAACCACATCACTGTTGGTGTGACTTCACATCGTTAGACCTTTCCTTGTGGGGATATGTGGAATCTACTGTCAATGCGGACAATGCGGCTTCGATTCAGGTCTGGGAGCAAAAGATCACGCGTCTCATTCGCCAGTTACTAGTCGAAATGCTCGAGCGAGTCATCAAAAATTGGACTCAAGGGTGGACCATTCGTGACGTAGCTGCGATCAACATTTGAAAGAGGTAATCTTCAAAAATAAAATGCCAAAGAATGTTCTTTCGAATGATAATAAAGATTCACTATTAAATTTGAAGTGCCTGTGTTTTTTTTAAGTAAAAAACCCCGAAATCGATAACCCTTCACTGTGACTTCATAAAGTCTGGGTTCGATCCGAGTTGCCAACCAGTAATAAACAATGCTAGGCATCCGGGTGCTGCAGATATACTGAGAATATTTCTATGTTGAAAACCCTCTCCTAAAGTATGTCTAGCATTTGAAGACGATTGAGAACTTATAGAACTCTCTGCTGACCGGCGAGTATCAAAAATGGCAGGAGAAGTTCATCGAACAATCTAGAAAAGAGTATAATCCATAAAATGTTAATATGAAGGTAAATTAATGATGTAAAAAGTAGAGACTTAATAGGAATTGGTGAGGATATTGCTGATATAATGGTTGAACGGTGAGAGACTTCGAGAACCACCATATCCATATTCAGGACAGAAATTCGCGCCAATCTTGTGGCTAGAGAGGCTAGAAAGCTATAGAGGAAAGTCGGAAAAATGATTGCCATAGAGTTGATGTGGTTGGTAGGGATCAATTATATACCAAGCATCGGCAGTCGGATTAGTTATTACGAACTGGAATAGAGCGTACCTCGCAGTACCCACGACTATTTGGTGCTGACTGCCAAACAGAATACTAACTTCATTGTCGAAGGTTGGGCTAAAACAGAAAATAGTAAACTTGTGTGGTCTCTTTTGGTAGTCATACGAGTCGAAAAGTGGGTGTTATGGGAACCGCTGACTTTGAAAAAAATCCAACTTTGCTCGCAAGTCTAAGTAAATATGGGCCAATAACAAGCTGAATTTATGCCCTACTTTTTTTCAAGAACATACTCCATAAGAGAGGGACACTGTGAGGTTAAGTAAACTTTTTAGAGAAAACAAGCTTTATGAATTCCCGTCATTTGCGATTTTCGAAGATCGTATGAATTCATTGTGCTTTAAAACCACTAGCCGAAAGCTTTCACTAATAGCAATTCAAATAATCGCATTCGTAATGAATCTACTCCAAATTATTCGACGCATACATCGACAAACACGCAAATCCATGTATATAGTTTGAAATGACTGTGTGCGAGACAGACTGAATGCCACTGCTGGGCAATTGCGTAAATTTGCATATATACACATACTCACACATATTCACACACATCAATATGCGCTTGCAATCACAAATCTGTCTTTATGCTCATAAGTTTGTTTGCATTACATCAAGTACTTTGCATATCTTAAGTTGGATTTACGTCAGACCCCGGTCGCCCAAGGCAGCGGTGATACGCCACGTCGACGCATTAAGGCCTCAAAGTGCACGAGCGCGGAAATGAGCTTTTGCGGGCGCACGACGGGTCGATACTTCGGGTAGCCGCACCAGCTTAGCAGTGGAGCGCGGCGAGCATTTCAGGCGCCCGACTTATGCGTGTGCGTTTACGCAGCGGTGACATTTCGCACTAATGCAGGCATGCACTTAAGCATATATGCGGCACCATGTTGGCATGCATGTGTGTGTGCGCGTGTGCGATTGTGATTTTATCGTGTGACATTTTGGACCACAAATTCAAATGATGAATGATGCATGATGTGAGATGTTGCATGTAGCGCGTTTGATTATGTTAGTGAGTTGGATTTGCTTGGATATGTAAGTAAGCTGGTGAGTACGAGTATGTAAGTACAAGTATATAACTGTTAGTATATACTCGTAAGTATTTGTTTAAATATATATTGAGTATGTAATTTTGTTTTGGATATATATAGTATGTTGTTTTCTACGGAGGGGAAGCATTGAAAGACAGAACCTCAAGCTAGCATTGAACCTTAAAAATCAACCTAGTCGTATGATCTATTTAGCATACTCGTAGATACACTTCGATTGACTTCCCATCGTTGTTGGTAGTCCTTCCACTTCGTCGCCAGATAGAGCGACAAACTTCAAAACATCAGCCTGGAGTCTCGTGCTATTTTGCTTTGCTCCAAATCAATGCATGGACATTCATACATCACCCACTCTCATAAGAATGAGATCTCAAGGCGGATCATCATCATAGCAGCGGCACTATTAGTTGACAGCAAATTCTCGGGTAGAGTGGTGGGTTTCATAGAAGAGGTCTAATTCAGAAGTTTTGGTTCGCCGGAACATCATGCAAGGATCGGTACATTTTACCGTATGTGGGCGTCATTTATTCCAGATAAAGGGTGTTTTTTCTTCAAGTGGGTCTCTAGAAGAAATAAAACTCATTTTAGCTATGTTATAAGGATAAGACCTCGCCAGCACTTTTAAAATTTATTTCAGGCAATTTTAGATAAATTTTTGAAGCAATAACGTGCCGAATATTCTCTGTACAGGCTTTAGTCGTCTCCGGCTTATTTGTGCAGACTAGCGACTTTACATAGCCTCAAAAATAATCTCGTGAAGTTAAAACGCACGATTTGGGAGGAAACGCCACAGGCTTGCGACCCAAGACAATGCACTCACAAAAAAAATTTCCTTGAATGAATTTATTGTTTCTTTAGCTTTGTGGCATGTAACGCGGTCTTGTTGGAACTAAAGGTCATCCGTATTAAAATTATTTAATTCAGGCACGAAAAATTAAGTGTCATGACTGTAACTTATGACCGGATTCATGCTCGAAGAAATATGAGTCAATAATCACGTTTTGGTTCTATTCACCGTATGTACGAAGCGCTAGGATTGAATTGACTTGAATTTTGTAAACCTGCAAACTAATATTCTTTTACAAAATCTTCCAAAGTTGTTGGACACAGTTCTTAATGTTGCGCGCTATGGCAGATGTTCTAATTCGGATCTAGAGGATATATTGTTAAAATATATAAAAAGAATCAGGATAGCGAGACGAGTTGAAATCCTTGAGAAATCTTGATGAAACTTGGAATGCCTGGACTTTAGCAAAATGAAAGGTACGAGTTCGTAGATGGGAAAAATCAGGTTACTGACAAGCCCATACATCGCCATTAACCGAAGACCTATAAAGAGCCACAACTAAGCACTAATTCGAGATATAAAACTCTAATTTGGCACAGAAGGTTACAGTAACAAGGGGGAGCTGCGTATCTATACAGCCGCTGCATGAAGTGCAGTGGTTCTGGCGCCTTTTTCTTCGAAAATATTCGGAGTAAACCAATGAAACTTTGGGACTATATTTTTGAATAGTTTTACAATTAATTAAGGGCGAAATTTTTTTTTTTGAATATTCTAGAGGTATCTCTCCCCTTAAAGCTTTCCTTAGCCCTCATGTACAAAGATTATCAAACTATCGCGTAACTTTGTTTGTTTATGGTTTACAGCTCTAAATCTGTATGTACAAGAACAGTTTGTATGTATTTAAATATGAAAATTTGTAAGCTCGAAACAATTTTTCGTGTTGAATGTGGTATTTATGTTCAGTGAACGAACTCGTTCTGCTTAGTCGGCTTACAAATTTAGTCTAATTTGTCCAACGAAAGAATAGTTGTTTTCTTTTTCCACATTGTTTGCTATTGGATGTTGAAATAAATCACGAAAATCAAATAAATCAGAACAACTAATGAAATATACTAAACAGACCTGAGTAAAATGGATTAACAATTTTTTATTAAAATAAAATATTAACAAGCTATTAAAGAAATTAATTAAAATGGACAAATATAAGTACATAAAACCATATATTCACTTACATACCTATACCTAAATACAAATATATATACATATATACAGATATACATATATATCGATATACTTATGAGTATATATGTGTGTATAAATATATCATAAACTATTTAATGACACAAATACTTCAAATGCACTCACAGAAAACAACAACAATGTGAAAATGTGTGTACAAAAGTATGTTGCAAAATAAACTCATTTGCATACTAAAATTAAATGCCATAAATAAAATACACACACATTATTTAATTGCACATGAGTGAACATAAAACTATTTTATGAGCATTTCACTTCTTTTTTTCGGTTTGAAAGATAATTAAACGAAGTTTACTATTTTTTTTAAGTAAATAGTGCCAACTACAAAGTAATTTAAATTTTTAATTTTTTATAAACGATTTTTTTTGTCGACTAAATTCTTACTAATTTTATTGCAAATATTTGAAATTTATTCACACAATAAAATAAATAGTTCGAGCGCGCCAATGTCATTAATTTATGAAGTACAAATAAATTCATTTAGCGGGTTATTAGTTATACGAGGGGAAAAAAATAAAAATAAAATATTTATGTGAAATGTTATGATAGCGGTTAAGGAAAAAAATTAAAAAAAAAATAGCAATAAAGCATAGGAATGATATATTTATTTAATATATATGAGCTGATTTATATTAATGAGTTGAAGTAGGCTTAAAATTAAAATACGAAAAATAAATATAAAAAAGAAGTTTAGTTAATAAAATAATTTAAAATTTTCCTCGACAAGGCTCCATAACAGGGGGGGTAACTCCACTAAAAATTTAAAATTTTTTCTCTGCAATAAAGATCGTCTCAATTGTGCTTGAAAAACACTTCTTATTTCACTTCCTCCCTAGAATCCCATAATTCCATCCTTGAAAGCAACGAGTCAAACAAATTTTCAAAACCCACTGACTGCACTTCTAGCATTAGGCGTTTGCTTTACTTGAAAATCCACTCAAATAAAATTCACACATGCTTCTTAGTTCCCTCACACACACACACAGCGGAAAGTGGTTGCGTATTCTTCAAAATGCTGGCACTCGCTTGCATTTTTGATGTTGCACGCTTCAAAGCAAATCGCATTCACATGCAACTCCTCTTCCTGTCTTCTGCTTTATTTATATATTTTTCGGTTGCGTAAGTGTATGGGTGTGTGTGCTTTGCTTTCGTTGTATGCAAACAATGCAAACGACTGCTTAAAGCCGAAAAGTATGCTACAGCGAAACAGTAGCATAAAATAAACAATAGCGACGCGTAGTCAAAACGCTGATAGAATCTTCTGACGTTGCACTCTGCAGCAGGGGAAGTGGTTTAATGCGCTTGTTTCCTTAAGCAGCCGACAGCAGACGGAGGTTACTGGAAATATACAATTTTGGAAACAAACTTGCAAAATTCCAGCTAACTGGGTAACTGATATACCATATAGGAGTAGTGTAGTCAGTATAATGCTCCAACAGTTTCAACTTTTGTACAAGTAGTCAGCAGTAAGATTAGAGTAGATAAATAAATGAGGATTGCACCGTGAGCTAAGGTGTATTGTGTTCTCTCTTGAGTATTCTGGAGAGTCAGGCTCCATGTCGCAAAACCGGCAATTCGCACAAGAAGCTACGCCCATGCTATATTAAGTGCTTCTTGAGCTTACAATTAACTGTGAGAAGGCGACAAGAAGCCTGATTTTGCCCTTGGTAAGTTGATATTTAAACCTTTCAAGGTTGTAACCACCCATTAGCAATTTGGTATGGCGCATGTTTTGTTGTTGTTGCCAATACCCCTCCCTACTCATTCCTTCGTACTTGCTGAGCAGTTCCTTTATAGTATGGGGCGAGCTCATCCGCCAGTTTATTCCTGACTTTACTTTTGTGACCAGGCACCCAGATATGTTGCACTTGGTTACGTTTCGTTAGACTATTCATCCGTTCTCTACACCCCAGTACTAGTAGCTATTTGAGGCAGAGATTGCTTTAAGTGCCGCTTTAATTTCATTGCGATAGTTCCGTTGGAAGTTTATCTCTACGCACCGACTTATTGCAATGACCTTTGCTTTGCCTTCCGAAAACGACCCATTGCTATGGAGTGTTTGGTGCGTGGTCCTGTGACTCTTGCGTTAGATCCCTCCGACTTAGCCTTATTGCTAAGGGTAACCTTGAACTTCTTAATGAGTTTTACACTTTTGGTAATACAGTCCCTTGGTAGAAGAGTCAGTGGTATTTCATTACTTAAGTCCTTTATGCGCTGGAAGAATATTACCTTACCCCTACCAAACCCTTCTACTGTCGTTTGGTGCATAGTGTATTTGGCAACTTAACCGATTACTAGGTGAGCGGTGTGAGATTCAGCATGACATCAAGTGCCGCCGTCGAACATTGGCGACACGCAGATGCAGACGAGTTGTTGCAGCTTCGATAAATGAAATCCTACCGAAGTCTGCGGTGCTTTCGAGGCCAAGGCCATCACTCCATATGTGATAATCGCATAGCACGATCATGGTGTTCAATCATCTGACAGACCTTCACTTGCAGCCCCAGGATTTACCAGCTAGCCGATTGCACACCATAAATGCTTTAGTAGCTTTGGCCATGGTCAGGTCAACAAACTGTTTCCACCGCAGAGTGGAATCAAGCGTGAGACCAATGTATTTGACCATATTACTCATCTATATCTCTCTGCCCGAAAAGCTGGGTTCCTGACGCCAGGCAGAGACCTGCTTCGCGTAAACGGTACGATGGTGGTCTTCGAGAGGCTGATGTTTAGTCTAATCCCTCTGCAAAATCCCTTATATAGGCTTAGTCCCCTTTGTACGATATCGCAGAGAGTGTTCTCAAATTTTCCTTTCTCCTCTAGCTATGATAACAATGTCGTCCGTTAGTTAGCAAATCGAGCAATTCGTCCACGACTAAAACCCGATTTATTAGATTTCAGACTAAATAAAAGTCCACGACTGCTTAACGAAAAACTTCACCAATATTAAATTCGGAGGGAAATCTTCAGAAGAGACCATCGTATCGATTCATCAACTCATCCGGAGTCATGGAATCGAGTTAAAAATGGAACAAGACTCTTGGCACAGCCCACCTTAAAATTAATCCCACCCGAACTTAAGCCACTTCTACTTCTTATATAGTTCAAGTTTAAGTCACGCTCCCAAGAGGATACCTAATATAACCAATTTTTTGGTCTTTTGAGGTTACGAAAATATTCTAACAATGATCGAAATGTGTATCTTTTCAGGACCCTTGATGAAATATAGGACCATGTTGTTGTTATATCGGCAGGAAATATTCCCCAAATAATTTTGGGGAATGTTAACGAGTTGAAAGACCATGGCCGGATAAAATTCGAGTCTGTTCCAGATAGGTAAGCCCGAATCTCGTGTGAATTAGCTTGTTTCGGTATATTAGCTAATCAAAAAAATGTTAGCTGTAGTCCAGAAACTCAGAATGAATGGATGAGAATGCATCTGGTGGTCAAGTAAGAGTAATTATATTATTATTAAAAAGAATTTCACATTCGTAAACAATTGTATACTTATTTAAGCTAGAAATCATCTATAACTTCATATTAGTTTAGTTATTTATTAAAGTTTTCCTTATGTCAACAGGAGCTTTATTTGAATTAACGGTGCTAAGGACGAATAAGAACATGCTTTGCGAATCCTATGTCCCGTGTAGACGAAGTTACTTTACGTTTATTCAATGATAGCAAGAAGTAATGGAAAGACATTATGAGGTTTTCTGAATGATATAGCTAAGGCTCTACTGGTTAAGAGATATCTTTTGACACTTCGTAGAACATTCAGCTCTAGAAGCAGTCAGTAATAGGAAAAGGCGAACCGGCTGGGGAGTAGGGTTCATAGCAACCATTTTAATTTGTCAGATTTGTATTTTACACTAAACCCAAGTACAACTTGTTTTACTAAAGGGTTTTATTTGCGTACACTTTCCGGCAAAAAAATGTAACGAAAGTGCATATGCGTATACTAATGCCATCATCTGCGCATTTCCGCATAGTTTTCCACGAAAGTAAACATAAAATGGAAATGACAGCGCCACGGGAAATCCCAAAAAAGTGAGCGCAAGCCAAAGTGACTGGCCATAAACAAGCCAAAATGAAGAAAAACACGCAAAAAAATGTAAAATTAAATAAAAAACAAAGGAAGGAAAAGAAAAAAGAGAAATAAAGAAACTAAAAAATTAAAGAAAGAAACTAAAAAAGGAAACAAATAATTTAAAAAGAAAAGGGAGAACTGAATAGAAGAAAAAACAAAATATCAGAATATAGAAGAAAACACTAAAAAAGTGAAGGAAAAAATTAAAAGCTTAAAGGAAAAAACACCAGAAAATAAGAGCAAGAAACTAGAATTTTAAAAGAAAAAATGAAGAAACCAAAAAAAAAGCGAAAAATTGAAATAAAGCTGCTATGAAAAAAGGCGAGCGCTGATAAAATGAGGATTTAAGAAGCGGAGTGCATTTCTGTCTGCAAAGTTAGTAGACACATACAGAGAGGTAAAGGAGTGTATGTATATACTTATGTATATCTGTGTGTATGTCTGCGTATGGTTTATGAAGCAATTTGTGTGACTATATGTGCTACAACTCATATATGTATGTGTGTTTATGCCTTGATATTGACAATGAAGCAGTTGAAAAGTTAGTCACACACATTCACAACCACTTAAACATATGTATACCTACACACACACACACACACTCACACTCACTCACAGCATAGTTGGTGTGAAAAACTTTGGCCACATTGACTTTGGCAACAGTTGAAGTGAATGAGCCAGCTAAATGTCGAGCGAAATTAACTAACTAAATAAGCAACGCAGCTGCCGAGCGTGTGCGAAATTGAAGTGCCGTCATAGTTTTGTGTCACAGGCGACAAATTAAAAAAAGGAAAATGAAGAAAAAAAGAAGAAAATTTACTGTTGATATTCTGCTTCGCCTTGTCATTACCCCAACCAAGAGCTGGTGAGGCATTGTGAGCTGCTACTTATCAGCTTTTTTGTTGTCGTACTCAAATATGCTTTTTGTTGTAGTTTTTCTACCTTTTTTTGCTATTGTTGTTGTTGTTTTTCTTCTTTTTTTGATGTTGTTGTTTCTTTTCTTCATTGTTTGCTTTTGTTGTTGTTACTTTTTCTCTTCTACACTCATATGACAATGCAATTGTTCGTTGCTGCCACATGTCTGTACTTCTACTAATACTATTATGCGCGTGCCACATGCGTGTATAAGTGGCATGCATGCAAAACACAACAAAATCCAAACAACAACAACAAAAGGGAGTAGAAAACTTTAACATTGAATTACTTCAGGGATAGTTGGGGTCCTTTGTGACTGGCAAAGCTGAAAAGCAGCTAAAGTAGTTAGACTCAAAAAGCTGGAATAAACGCCAAGAAGTAGACAACGAAGCGGAAGCGGAAAAGACACACAAGTACCCACATATATTAATATATACATATCAAATATGTTAATAGTTACATATGTGTGCGTGCAAGACACAAAATAAGTAATAATAAATAATAAAATAGCGAAATAAAATATCACAGCGCATGGGGCATGAAAATAAATTTGCAACACCAGGCGAATTATTAATACACACACACGCTTCGTCGCGTCTTCTCGGCCACCTTACTTCTTGTACTCTTGCCACCAAGTTTTCACGAGCATTCTATTGTATATTTGTATTTGTATGCATCGCTTATTTGCTTCGTGTATGCTTTGGTGGGTGGTTGGGCGTCGCGTGCCTTAGTCCGCTTGACACGTTGACAAATGATGCATCTTGGCAGGCAAATCATTCATGTCATATCACAGAACACATTGTACGCATTGTCTGCTCAAAGCAGCAGCCAGCGCAGCAACAACAAGCAGTTAGAGCAGTTCACATTCATATGTGTTGTTGCTTTGTGTTTTCGTGTAGCACATCTTGAGGCGCGTGCAATTGCTTTTTTTATCGGCAATGGAAGCGTGCGGGTATTGTAATTGCTTAGTCGAAATGTAGTTTCTTTCTTCTGCTTTGATTTCTTTATGCTGCACATGCATATATTTTTTTGTTAATTATATTTATTATTTGGATTAGATTTTTTTACTTATAAATAAGTGTCACGATTAGGCACTTGTTGATTGCTTTTTTTTGGTGCAATTCTTTGGTCATATGGTAAGCAGTAGATTAATAGAAACAGAATATTCTTAGATGTTCCTTATACGGAACTATATCCTTTAGCGATTCTTTTGCAAGTATCCTCTTACTAGCCCAAAACATCCATTGGAAGGCGAGCTAGAGTGCGAAGCTTCCTCGGATGATAACCGCTTGAGTGATGTCTATGTCAATAAAGAAGGAAATCCCGTAGCTACTTATCTAAGTAGTGAATCGTATCCTTAGAGTTCCAGGAAACGGGACTTTACTCGATTGTTCTTTGGTATCTGGTGTGGCACAGTGGATCAATGTTTCACCGTCGGCCATAAAACGATACTGAAACTTTTTCGAATCGTGCTTAAATAGTATCATACACAACTGAGAAATGTTCCGAAAGATTGCTTTGCTGCCTTAGAATGAGCAAGCAATGCACCCGCAGCAGTCGGCCCTGCTGTCTCTGTCTGAAATTTTATTTTATGCTGGATTAAACCTGAGCGGTTTTCTAAGGTGCGTCTAAGTCAGCTAAATCGCACAAGTTCAATGACTAGAATACCTTGAAACTCATTTAACCAATACGTTGATGATACCATTGAAAGATGAGCCTAGGCATTACTCTTCTAGATAATGCCCTCGCACTATTAATTAGGTGACAGTTTAGGTCCTCCGCAAACTGATTTGAAAGATTTTGAAAATTATTCGAAACACATTTGAAGTAAAGCTGAGAATCACTCTACTTAGAGATTAACTCTTCAGAGATTAAATCTTCAGGTCAGGGTTTTGGAGAAGTGAATCGAAATGTGTTATTGTTATAGTCAGTTGACCTATCCGAGCCAACAGAGTGCCAAGAAGTTCCAAACTATTCGGACATCTTATTCTACGCAAACCGAACGGGCCCAGGTTTTATCCAGTCAAAAACTGTTAACTCGGCAGCATTCTTCAAAATTACAGTCGCAGAAACAGTACTAGAACAGTGTTCCTACCAAGCATTCTTGATCTTTCTTTATTTCCTTCTTATACGAATACTGAAATTATTCGACGGAGAAGACGCCATAGGAAGCAGAGGAAAACCTCCACTCCAATGGAAAGACCAATCGCCTGGAATCTCCAATTGGCACCACATTGCGAAAAGAAGAAACGACTGTCGCGCTGCTGTTAACTCGGCTGTATATACTACATCGAATGGCTCCGCGGAAGAGTTAGGAGCCACAATTACTGATTCATTTATTTCAGTCTTGCGCTATCCTCTCGATTTGGCTCTAACTTTTTTGAATCTTTGATGTTTTGATGTCCAAATTCCTTCGCCTAGTTGAGCGGGTCAGTCCTTCCGTCGGCTGCCTTGTGGATTCCAAGCGATAGCATTTCGGGTGATTGTGTCTGGATCTCGCTTCAAACCCCATTTTCTTTTGACAATATTTGTATTTTGGTACGCCGCGTAATGATCGAGGAGCTCCAGACCACATTGAGGGCGCCGGAAGCATGCTTGGTCTTCTTAATACTTTCACATTTTCTTGATTTATGCCATCGACTTGAAAGTCCAACTTATTCCTTACGTTTCAGGCGTGTTTTTTTATACCCAATACGATGATGAACATAAGCAGTGACAGAACGCAGCTCTGATAGACGCCTACCTCTACTTTGCGCTTACAAAGATCTTTAACGGTAATAAATTGAAATTATTATAAAACATCAAATGTATTAACTTCCATGCCCGCAACCCTTTTTCCTATAATTTTTACACGGAATTCAATCTAATATCTTTGGGTGCGATAACAAAAGCCACTTCTGACAATGACCCAAGGTTTTCCATCCGAAGCGACCATTTTACTGCATTTTGATTTACATAATAACAGGCAATTATCCTTGCACAAGGTTATTAATCATTTCGCTTGCCTATATAGTATACCATATATTAGAAGTATAACCTCTTAGAAAACCCGCCTTAGTAAATACTGTGAATAAATCTGCCGGCAATAAATGGAATTTCCTTAACGCTTATTCTGGCTGTCAAGCCATTTGTGGCTATGCAAATTGATTTTCACATCATTACCTACATGGTGTCTATGCATGTGCCTCCGCCCCACATGCCTTATCGCTATTCACATATGACTAGTGAAATATGGACGCTTTTGTATTGTCAAGCAGCAAGGGCATAATCCTTTTAAGTCGTGCATTTTCACTTATTTTTTCACTGAATAACAAACATACACACACACAGGCATATATAATTTCTTGAGAGGTTTCCATGCTTTACACAAATTACATGTCCACATGGATCCCCCCGGCACCACCACCACAAATGCATGCGCTGCCGCTTTGCCTCTATCCCATGGCTTTGTTATTGTTTTGCATGCGTCTGTGTATATTCTACAGTTAAGCTCGGCGTTGTTTTTTTGCTTTTTTCTTCTATCCATTGTGTGGTCATACGTCTTTTGTGTCCAAATGATAGCCATTTCCCCTCCTCTGCTCTCTTAATCATTGGTCACTATATTTCCGGCTCGCACCCTTGCATTCGCTCGTGCGGCGGCGCTCTCGTTAACATTTCGTTGGCGATAGTTACTCATTGTCAATGCTACAAGCAGCTCCATTCAATGCACATAAATAATGAAATATGCTTGAGTTGACTCGCATATTCGTTGTTCATTTGCTCGAAATGCTTTTATACCCAACTTTGTTTTTGTATATTTGTAGAAGTGTCCTGCGGTGATATTAACCGGTTATAAACTACGCTGTAACTAGTAACAACTAGTTAAATGACTCTGCTTTATGCTGGTAAATTTTACTTTTTGAGGCTGTTAGAGGTTAAAATCGCGAGATTTTGGATAGTAACTTACCATACTCGTATCATACCAGTTAAAAAGAAGGAGTTGTGTAACTACTTACATATATCAATTATTAGTTTATGTTGATCTATAAGACCAAAAGCTCATGAAAAACTGGTCAGCCAAATACCACAAGCCACAAGAGAAAATATTTTACCCCGTCTTTTTCTAAATACCTCCGCCAAGATTTAAACCTAAACTCACCGACGTTAAATAGATAACGACCGGTTCCTATTCTTACGGTTAGAGAATCTCGCTACAGATGAGGAGCTCACTGGATCTCTTGCCTTTTACTTATTATGCTAACACAAGTACTTACGGTTGATCGGAAATCGTTACCAGCCAAATATTGAGACAGCCATTTTTTTTTAATGGACAGTACCTACACAACTTCTGTCATAAAGTAGGTTTGACTAGGCTACACTGGACGGCTGTTCCGCTATATATAGACCTTTCTGGTGTTTAGTGATGCCAGATGGAGTTAGTTTAATTCCAGATGGAGTATTCGTCATACAGGACGTCAACGCTTTTTTTTAACCTTAAAAATGTCTTGATATCTAATTTTGATAATTCATTTAGTCCCTTGAACTCTGAAGCTGTTAGATATCTAAGCCGAATTATACATAATGCTGGACAAAAGTGTTTCTCTCAAGTCTATCGCCGACTACTTTGTATCATCATTACTTATATCTATCGCCAAGAACTAGAATAGACTCCCTTAACAAGTTTCTCCCTGTCACATCAGAGTGTTTGAAGTATAGTAGTAGTTATGTTATCTTTGTTCAGAATTGTTTGGAATTTCAATATGAAAAAACTTATGCTTGAACAACATCTATAAATCGATCAACTTTATTACCAACTTACATTCTGTAAAGAATGTATTTCGCGCGTTTCGCTCAACTTATGATCAACATAATCGGCACATAATCTAGACGAAAATCGTAGAGAGGCGATTCGGCGCCATTCGCTGTAATTCGGACTGACTTATGAAATGACTTTCCCATCGCTTCGCTTTTGAAAAGCTCCAAAAAGATCCGATGTTTTTAAACCAAATTTTATTCAGCGATTATTCCCATTCTGGCTCAAGGGGTATGCAAACAAGCAGAATTCTCGCATTTAAGACAAAAAGCAATCTGAAGAGTTCAAAATCTATCATTTCATCCAGAAAAACAACGGTTTGGTGTGGTTTGGTGACCGTTGGAATCATCGGTACATACATACATCTCTAAAAAAAAGAAGTAGATGAGAAGATAATCGTCAACAGTCTTAACCGACTAGTTGATGCCTGAAATTGAAGTTCATGATCTCGACGACAACTTCGTTCAACAAAACGAAGCCACTTCTCAGTCAATAGATTTATTGAGAGAACACTTCTATGAGCTGATAGTTTCACATTTTGAGCCGGTCGGTCGACCACCAAGATCGTGTGATAGCACACCATTAGAGTTTTAGCTGTGAATATATGTAAATTCTAAAGACTTTGCGGATAATTCCGCTTCTAATCAGGGCTCGAAGCAAAACATCGTGTGTCATTCGCCAGTAACCAGTCGAAATGCTCGAACGAGTCATCGAAAATTGAAATCAACGGATGAGGCATCTGAGACGTAGCCGCGGCCAACATTTAAAATAATTTTTTTTTTTAATAAATGCCAAAGAATATTCTTTCGAATCATAATATTGTAAATATATTCCATTAAGTTTTAAGTTTCTGTGTTTTTTTCTTAAAAATTAGGGAACCTTGAAATGGATCAGCCTTGACAAATGTTCTACATATCAGAAATATCAGAAAATAAATATATTTTTTGTGTTTGAAACTAACAGAGGTATCCCCCAATGAATTATAACAATTAACTACTAAAAAATATTTGTAAGAGTATAGTTAGATATTGGATTAAGATTCTGTTTCTTTACTTTCCCTACTTGTATACTATGCGTTTCATGCATGTTATTGTTACCGCATTCTTGTTCAATGATATACCAAATTATACAAAACCACTGACCATCGTCTGACATCCAGAACATGTATACTCGTAGTATGTAACAATAAATCCTTACATATTTATATTTTCCGCTATAGATTTGTGAACTATTGCCATATTTATACTCATGTCTAAGGTGGAGTTATTTAAAAAAGGAGAATACTATCGGTTTTAGAATGGTTTTTATGAGGAAACATTTACCGAAACTTGGACTAACCATATCTATACTATTGTCTAAGGTTGAGTCATTTTAAAAAGAAGATTGTTTTGAAAATGTTTTTATGTAGCAAGAAAGGTTGACCTCAACATGAGCTAACCTGGATAAAATGAGTAAGCCTTGTGCGAGATGTAGAGACCATTCTACTAAATGTGTTTAAAGTCAAGGAGACAATGGTGTAGCAGTTCCGATATATTTTTGAAGTAATTATTAACTGAAGTCTCGATTGGACAGAGATTATTTTATGTCCAATTCTCATAGAAATAAACATGTTTGATATTTTGAGTCCGCTTCGTCTCGTTTGAAATTCCTGATGATTTCAAATTGACTTGTGGAACAAGCCTTCTATTTAGTTCTTAAACAGTAGCTTTTCTCAAAAACAATTCTTTAAATAAATAAAAATCATTTCCGAAAAATGGTGCTTAAAAGAAAGACTATCATATTTGTTATTTTTTAGTAAAAATGTAGCAGCAAAGAAACCAGATTAAATGTAATAGAACTCGACTGAATTTTTCACCACCTTACTCGCAAATATGTTCGAGCTACTTGTGAGACGAGTGCTTGTAATCAATAAACGAACAGGAATATTAATTCTTAGACGTATTTACATATTTGTAAAAGCGTTTCTTAGCAATCGCATTGCTAGGATTATCTATGCTATCTCAGTTGCCAATAGAGACATTTCCAAAAAAATATTCCTATTTTGCATATTCAGATATTGCTCCGACACATCTACATACATATGTATAGTAAATGGACATATGTGCGATTTATAAGATTTCTTTATTTATAAGGCGTTGCTCTTTTTTGTTTGAAGTACGGACATTTCTCTTCTGCTACTTCTACTTCTTCCTTTTCTGCCGCTTATCCTCTCTCTTGTCGCTGCATTTAGCTGTCTTGTTTTGTTCTGTGCTTGCTTCTTACGTGCATTTGAATAGTTGCTTCCGGATAATGGCTAATATTTTGTGACATGCGTTATTTATGCTACCAGCTGGTCTTAGCCTTTTAAGGGCTCTGGTTAGACGAAGCTTTTCTTTGCGCATAAATGTATACTTCACTGCAGAGTTAAGATAAGTAAAATTCACCTAAGACGACTGGTTATTGGGTTGTTAGTCGAAATGCAGTGGTTATAAAGTAGAGTGGGTATACCTTGGCCATATATGTACCGTATGTGAGTACATACTATAGGTGGGAGTTAATGCCGAGGCTTACGTACGTTAGTAAGACGGCTTAACATTTCAGCTTAAAAGTATGCAAAAGGAAATGTAAAGCGAATATGCGAAATACAATTAATTCAGAGAAATTCGTAATGCCTTTAACGTTTATAAGCCGTTCATATATGAACGTGTGGTAATAAGAGTCTTTGAATAAAAATATTTTTTCTTTTTTCAAATGACTTTAATGTATAAATTCGTCAGAGTTTAGAAAATAATTAACAAAAATAGTATGTATGCATGCCATGCGGGAATTAAAAACGATAATGAATCCCTGTAACAAAATCCTTAACAACGCCTCCTTCACTTGCTATGCAACAGCACTCAAATTTAGTGACTTCTCAAACGGTACTTCTTCACGGTTCTGTAGTGGTAACCATCCTCTGCGACGGGTGTGTCAACAGGTGGCAAGTACTCAGGTGCTGGAGCGGCAGGTGGCAGGTATTGCGGTTGAGGTTCAGCAGGCGGCAAGTATTGAGGTTGAGGCGCAACAGGTGGCAAGTACCGGGGTTGCGGTGCCACAGGTGGCAAGTATTGCGGTTGAGGAGGCAGATATTGTGGCTCCGGTGCTGCGGGTGGTAAGTATTGTGGTTGCGGTTGCGAAGGTGGCAAGTACTCTTGAGCAGGTGGTAGATACTGAGGTTGTGGCTGTACGGGCGGCAAGTACGAGCCGGATAAGTGTGAGACGTCAGCGGCGACGCAACCAATGAGTGCCAACAAGGTGATGGTGAGTTTCTAGAAGATGAAAGAAATGGTTTGAGTTTTTGAATTATTTTAAATAAATACAATTAAAATTTTTTAAAATATATACGTTTAAGTAAGTAACGGAGGGTTGTTAAAATTATTATTATTTTAAAGAAATTATTTATAATTATTAGTGCTAATTTTTTTTTTTGAAATAAATAATAATGTTGTATTTTTCTAAAAAAAAAAAAATTTCTTACATACTTATTTTAAAATTACAAAAAAAAATTAAAAAAAAATATATTAAAAATAAAAAAATATTTTTTTTAAATATATTATAAAATTTAATATTCTAATACCCTTTTCTATATAAAATATGTAATAAACAATAAGAAAACAGTAAAAAAAAATTAAATAAATGTAAATTAGAAAAAAATTAAATCAATATAAAATTCACATTTTTTTCTAAAAAATTTTTTTGAAAATTTTAAACATATTTTAAAATTATTCGAAAAAAATAAAATAATTTTTAAAATTATCCAAAAAAACTAATTAATTTATATTGTTAATTTTTTTAAATATTTTTTGCAGGTTTTTAAGACAATTTTTTTGAATATCTTTTAAAACATATTTCTTTTTTTAATTTTAACAAAATAAATTATATTTATTTAATTTCCTCTTAATATATATTTTATTTATGTTTTTTAGTTTTTAATTTATATATATAATTTAATTTTTGTACTATAATCGTAAAATATTTTCTATTTCTTAGAATATATTTTTCTTGAATTTTTCAATATTTAATATTACAATTTGACTAAAAATTTAAGGAATTTTTTTTTTTTTTTTCAAATAAAAATCAAAAATTGAATATATTTTTTTATGGATTTTTTTTTTCAAAAAGGAAAACAATTTTAAATTTTTTTTTTATGGATCTGTTAAAATTTTTATTTTTTAAAAAAATAATGAATTTTAATATTATTTTTTAAAATGTTCTGAACCCCAAATTTTATTATATTTCTGGTTATTTAAGCACTTTTGTAATTATATTTTATAAAATTTTACGCAAAGAAAAAAACAACTTTTAATAAATAAATTTTTATTAATTTAAAAAAAAAAATTTATTAACTTTTATATATGTATATTTTTTTCTAACATATATTTTTTTGCATTTTTTTTCTAATTTTGACACACTTCAGAAAAATATAAGCCACAAACCATTTTTCTTATTTCCTGTTTAACTGTTCACTATGAATATCGAATTGAATTTGATGTCTTAAGATGGAATTCGTTCGGCTTTTATACATCCAAAAATATTAAAACTAAACAAATTAACAATGACATTGAAATCTTTGCAGCGGATGAAAGAAATAGAGATGCACTGAAAGCGAGTCAAGAAACAAGCACTAAAGTCAGAATTAAAAAAAAACGAAACTACAGTAAATAATCTTCGAGAGGTGTCTGCAAATTAGACTTGAATCACGTGCCACTGACCTTCCTCAGACTAATTCAACACAATAATTTGAAAAAAAAGATTATACACTCTCTTTCACCACAATATGCATACGGGTATTCACATGAAAAACGCACACTTGTTGTTGTTGCACAGCTAGGCACTTCATATTTGCGGATTTCGTCTGGTTGAGTTAGGTCAGGCCTATTATTATGGCATCGAAACTATGTATGAAGACTGTGTCGTTGCCTTCAGCTGTTCATAGTTAATCTATCAATAAAAACTAACACAACAACAAAATTAAGCGAAGCAGATGAAACACTAAAGAAACGTTAATGAATTTTCTGCTAATAAGATTTGTCTGCAAATACAGGTACATATGTGGAGCACGTAATGACTCAGCGGTCGCTAGCAATGGACAAATCAACACCTCGCCGCAGGCAGTTTTCATATTAGATTGTTATTAGTACGATATAATTGCAGCCACCTCGGTTTGGTGGTGATTAATTGTTTTTGCTTTCTTATATTGTTTTTACTAAGCTTTGAACATTTTAGTTGAGTTAAAACACTTATGTATATGGAAATGAAGATTAAATACGGATTTAGGGCTTGCAAAGTGTGTTGGTGACAATTATGGTAGAGCACTTTAGGAATTCATATGTTATGATGACCTATTTCCTTTATTTTAGACTATGTCCAGCATGCAGTAAAGAAAATATAGCAGACCGACTATGAAGACCGTTATCGCGCCATGACAACCAACTATTTGATGCCTGAAATGGAAGCCCGTGATCTCGACGACATTTGATTTCAAGAAGACGCGGCCACTTCCTATTCATCGCATCAATCAATGGATTTATTGAAAGAACACTTCAGTGAGCAGATAATTTCACGTTTTGACCCACTCAATTGGCCCCTGAGACCATGTGATATCACACAGTTAGCCTTTTTCCTGTGAGGATATGTGAAGTCGAAAGTCTATGCGGTCAATTTCGCTTCGATACAGGGCTTGGAACAAAACATCACGCGTGTCATTCGCCAGTTACGAGACGAAATGCAATAACGAGTCATCGAAAATTGGATTTAGCGAATGGACCATCCGAGACGTAGTCACGCCCAACTTTTTACAGAGATAATCTTCAAAAAATAAATTGCAAAGAATGTTCTTTCGAATGATAATAAACTTAATGGGGATCATTAAGTTTGAAGTTTCTGTGTTTTTTCTTTAAAATGGATCACCCTTTACATATTACTAATTAATTCATATTCTTTATAAATTAGAAAACTAATAATAACAATAATTAGTTTATCTTCATCATAATGGCACGACTTCATTCTCAATTAAGGCTATATTAATTATAAATTTTGGTTAGAGCCAATTAAGTAGAGAAGCACGAAACCAAAATTATTATGAGCTTAGTATGGTTAAATAAAAATATAAAAGCTAAAAAAATAATAAAACGAAAATAAAAGCATAGCGTCACTGACCCAAAAACGACTTTAGCTACAGTGGCGTGCAAAAGCTATACATATGCTTAATTAGCTTAACTATAAATCAAGCGCACATTTATTTGCCTTCGAAAACATCAACACCAATCAAGAAAAAATGCAATTCAAAGCAAACAAAAACAAATCAACTAAAATTATGATTATATTAAATTTAAAATAATTAAACAACAACACCAGATTAATCAAAATTGACTGCCTCAGCTGGCATTTGAAGCTCTGGGCACGCGTATAACACCTTAATCAGTCGAAGCTTTGAATTAAGCGCGTAATTATGTATGAATGTATGTGTGTATGTGTGGATTTGTATGTTGTTTTGAATATTTTTTAAGCCAAAGTGTGATTTTTATGTTGCATACATAATTGCTTTATGTGAAAAAGATGGCATAAATGTTTTGCATTAATGTCTTTCAAAAGTAGATTCGATTTATATTGATTTATTTAACGACCGATGTCGATTTTATGTGACAAGAAACAAATCGTATAAACAATAATGTTGGTTAGAGTTTAATTTGCATATTTTTATTTTATGTCGATATTCGCGCGCTTTTACTAATTTATGGCGATGAGTGGTCAGTAACTGTTTAATAATTGACCGTTCATCCTCATTTTCTATGAATATTTAATAAGTATATGTGTTTATTTGGGTAATCTTGAAAGCTATTTCGTTTTAACCTTCAAGCGGGCGCGCGTAGTCGAATCGACGACGCTTAGTACATTTACGTTTATGTTACTGTTATTACACATTACATTTTTAATAATTTTAAATACTTTTTTTGACAAAATAGACTGTAAGGACAATGATAATATATCTAAGTACAAATAAATAAATAATTACTGAATAATTAGTGCTTTATTTCTTTTATTCATCTCAAACGTCTTTTCGGTTACGCGCGCCCGCTCCCGTTACAAATGACCGCGCGCCCGCTTGAAGGTTAATTATGCAAATATATGCTTCAGTTTATTTTCAGAGCTATTTTTATTTAATTAGCATGTACTGGTAGCTGCTATATTAAGACGATACATTTTTGATATGATATCTGTCCATCGTGATTTACAATAGGAGTGATATGATATCTTTTCATAAAAATAGTAATTAGTAACAAAAACAGAGATGATTCTTTCTAAATCGTTATCGTTTTAAGTTGTTCCGAAGGAAAATCAGCAAATTCACGACGTTCAAGTCGGTCTAATGGCTTCAGTTCTTGAGTGAGAACAATTTCATACTGATGCAATTCCAAATCCTTTCTCAAAATCCATCAAGTTATAGTTTGAGACAGTTCCAATTCTTGAGAACGTCTTGTAGTCGACATATTGAGGTCTTTAGCAACACTCGCCTGAACTGCAGCAATATTTTCATTACTTCAAGCGGTTCTTTGTCTTTTGAGGTATAGGTGTCATACGATCTGACAAGAAAAATATTTAGAAACCGTAAAATTGTAAGAGTGTGTGATGATAGTGCTCTTAGTCGTGCCCAGGCTCACAATGGTTGTCTCCGCGCGCCCCCCGCCCGAAAAAAGCTCACATGAGCAAGTCGAAGGTGAAAACGATGATTATTGCCCTTTTTGATAGCCGTGGAATCGTCCACCGGGGAAAACTGTGAATCAAGTCTACTATTGCCAAGTACTCGAAAGATTGCAAAAACATGGTGTGTCCAGATATCGCTCGTAACTGGATCCTTCATCACGACAACGCGCCGTGCCACACCGCCCTCAGAGTGTGCCAGTAAAGTCTAAAGGGATCGCCGTGTTGCAACAGCCGCCTTATTCGCCCGACATGTCACCCTGTGACTTTCTTTGTTTCCTAAAAAAAAATCGGTGGTCAAAGGAACCCATTTTGAGTCGATTATGGACATCCAGGCGGCCGTGACAAGGGTACTCGCGGACATCCCAGTCGAAGCGTTCCAGAAATGTTACAAAGCATGGAAAACGCGCTGGAATCGCTGTATAGCTGCCCAAGAGGACTACTTTGAAGGAGATGGCAGAGTTGTCGAATAATTTTCAAATATACAGTTTTTATGGGATCAGTCTCATTACTTAATTGTCACACCTCGTATAGTATTGTCTTGAAGTAATGATAAAATGATTGCGATAAGCATTATTGCAGATTTTTTGATATCGAAAAGGCAACAGCATAATTATGCCTTAGACTATTTCGCATAGGGGACAAAAACTTCTGTTCAATGGTTTCGATATAAGTATTTGGCTTAGGCCACAGTATACAAAGCTACTATTTTTCTATCTTAGAGACAATGTATGTACTTATTAGCATATAGACATCGAATTGATGTCTTCATCCCAGCAGAATACTAATTTCCCTGTAAAATATTTTTATTTTTCCTTTACTTAAAGAAATTGAATTGAACAAATAAACTGGAAGGTTAATTTTTGTCTAAAGCTCTGCCAGTTCCTAAAATATATTCTGTGTTACTGTCCGTCTTCTTATTCTTTATTGGCTCTTCCTTTTTCCTTTGTTACAATTAAGTGGTAACGAATCAACAATTTTCAGAGCTACAGTTTGATTTACTATGTCAGCTAATTAATTTACTAAAAAACAAGTGGGAGATGTAAAAACCATGAAAGCGGTTATGAAAATGCATTAAAGTCAATATCTTTAGAGCGACTCCCGAAAATATAATTAATGATTTTCTTTGAAATACAATAAGAATTGAAAACGATATTCTAAATTGTTGCGCTGTTTAAACAACTGATTTTCAATTTCATCAGTAATTTTTTTTCTTAATGTGTAAACGTGAAGTTGCCATTACTTTTGAACAATTGAATTCATTAAGAACTCGGCTATGTAGAAGAAACAATAATTATTTATGACAAAAAGTAAAAGGAATGATAATCATGATAAATGAATGGAAAATAACAAATCACGAACGCTGATAAGTGCAAAAGTGAAATCAAGCGAAAGGGTTAATACAATGGATAGCAAGACAGGGTGAACAGCCTTTAGTAACCTGACCGTGATTCGATTGAAATTGCAGGACAGAAAATGTAGGTTGGGGTGAAATTAAATTATTGAATTGAAGTAGTATTTATAATTTAAGGGAGTGTAAAGTATATACATATCTTTGTTTGTCTTCTCATTATTTTATTCTGATTGTTTACTGAATAAGTTTTAGAACTAGTAGGAATGTGACGATTATAAATTCTTCAGTTGTCATAATTCCCTGAATGATTAGTGTTTCTATAAAAAAATATTATATTATAAACCTCATTTATAGCTTTTTCTTTTCTAAGTAAAAAAAGAAATTCTACAACGTCAAGAGATGACGTCACTTGATTATTATTCCACTATTCCATTTCCGAGTATGCGTTGGAAAGCTACTGTCTTTGACTATTCGATTTTTTTAGTCAAACAGGTTAACGTTTTGTTCGAAAAGTGCTTTTGAGGAAAGTTTCTCTGCAATACTTTAATATGAAGAAAACCTCAAGCATCATGTTTTAATGGAATTTTCTTCCGAATATCCTCTAGCAGGGTGAAGAGCGAAAAAGGGCCGTCGAAGGTTCAGAACACGCTATAGAAATATGCGGGATTTACTCCAGCACCCATTTATGAACGTTGGACACATTAAAAAACGAAGACATTGGGCGTCTTGAGAATTGAAGCCAATAGTCATTGAAATACGATTTTTCTCGTCAGAAATGCTTGAACGATACAAAAAATCGCTTTTGCATCGAATTGTGACTGGTGATGCAAATTGATGCGGATTCGCTCCGACAGCCTTAACATAAACAACAAAAAATCATATGTGAAACCTGGCCAACCGAATATCACAGATGCCAAGGTAATGCTAAGGATTTTGGTGAGTTTAAAAGGGAGTGCTATATTTTAAGATTTTTAAACTACGTGAAACCATTAATGGAGAACGCCACCGACAATAACTCATCAAATTGAAGCCAGCGATTGCCGAAAGACATCCGCAATTTGTGTAGCCCAGATCTTGCTTCGTTCCATTTCGGACGTAGCAGAAGGTCTGCACTGGAATACGGTTCACTTTAGAAATATACAAAATTTGCTTTACATTGTTGGCCGCAAAGCCGGCACTGCGTTTTCGGGATGAAATTCACAAATTACAATAATGATGAGAAAATCTTCTTGGCTTAAAGTTCACCGCATCACATAGCTTAAAATGATGGGTTATTGGAAATGGACATTAGAGGATGAGTGATGTAAATACTCGAAGAAGGATTGTAATTAAATGGGATATATGGTATGTATGACGTGAAATATGTACTAGATTGGATAATAAATACAAAGGTACTAATTAGAAACTGCGGCCAGCTATAGGGTTGTTGACGAATATGGCTAACCTCATGCCTTCTGAAAATATTTGAAAAGGTTTTGGTCGCCCATATAAGAAACAAGCTCTGTACGTCTATACGAAGGGTATATCCATGGGGACTGCACTTTACTCATTGTCCTTATATATAGAAAGTGCATAAGGAATATGCCGTGGGCCTCTTTCTCCATGTAAGTGGAACATTCAACAATTACTCCCAGCCAAAGCAGCCCAGATGGAGTCCGCCATCATAAAATGAATAAGAGCTCTACTGAGCTGCAAGAAAACAACTTTAGTGTTGAGTTGTTTACTCGAAGAGACCGAAACCCATGAAGTCGTCTTCCTCGGACTCCGACTCCTCCTTTTTGGCTTCTTCCTTTTTTTCAGCAGCTGCGCCAGTACCAGCAGCTGGAGCAGAGGCAGCAGCAGCAGCAACAAACTTGCTGGGGTCCTTGATGAACTCCTTGATGGTAGCACAGATTGCTCAGATTAGCGCAAAAAGTACCGACTCAGGGGAATGTACTGTCATCACTCTTGCGGTCACTTGCAGATAATGAACTTCTATAAAAAATTGAAAGGAAACCACCTAAACTGATAACCTATGCAAATGACTACACTAGCCCTCAGCTGGATATGGTACTCTTTATAAGAAGCTATTATACAAAACAATCCATTCTGACATGAAAACTCCCGAAGCTCACTAAGGAGTGCCTCATATGCTCCCTTAGTGGGAGTAATTTGGATAGCAAAATAATGAGGAAACTCAATATGGAGGGGGAATGTGGCTTCATATACTACATATATTGGATTACAGGTCACAGAGACATTCCAGGAAACGAAATAGCTGATTAAATTTCTAAAAGTGCCTATCATCTGTCTACCGAACCAGTACAAGAGATACGTGAGTCGCTAACGATAAACAATGAAATATCCGAAAAGGCTGAGAAGCCGATCAGTGTGAGAGCCCTGAAGAAAATCAACGTTTTTACTCACACGGTCTAGAAAGGACTGCCGAACGCTTGTTGGTCCGATAACAGGTCGCAGCTTACGGGGATCAGATAATTAATTTTTGTTTAAAATGTAATGCAAGATACTATAAATAACTTAGTATGGAAGACTATGCAAATGCCAATTGGAAAATGCGGGCTAATCAGAGCATAATTAGATATTTATTTTCATATTCGTAAAAAGAAATATTTTAGTCCTCAAAACCTCGTTAACAACACCAAAATTAGCTACTCTCTCATCCGAGTTATTAAAATTACAGTTAGTAATTCAGCACTGGCTTTCATATCAAAAATAAAACCTTTGCTGTTGCCTTAGTACGCGCACCCCTGCTGCATTGGCTTCCGTTAATAGGCGACAAGTTGCCCTTTTAATGTTTCGTTCAGAGAAAGTCAAACACACAAACAACTTTTGAGAATGTCTGTCGAAATATTCCTGCAACACCAGCTACCATGTTGACTACAGAAGTTTCACCTGAGCACAAAAAGACCAACACATTTTGGTTTTAACGCGGACTTTGGCTTCAGTCGTCAACGGCGGTGTGGGCGTCACAGCAATCTTATTTATGATATTTACTTCCGTTTCCGTGAAATTTCTCAAGCTTAAAACTTTTATTATGGTAATTGTTGGCTTTGCCACCCACTATATACACACTACAAACCCACATAGATTCATACACACACACACACATCTACGCCACACACGCGTTCGTCCTCAGCCTATTTGCCACATTCACTGTCTGGCGCTGGTTTCCTGTTTATCGCTTGCTCAAAATGACGTTTACTTTGTTGGCTATACGCTATAACTTCTTGTTGCTGTTGTTGCCATTTTTGCTGTTTTTGTAGTTGTGTTGTGCTATGTAAATACTTCCGGCGAACTTTCACGCTATGTTTTTCTGCTGATAGTAAATATTTTTCAGTACCAAAGTTTGCTACAACTTTTTCCATGCTCTTTGAAAGACATTGAAAGTTAGCAGCTAGTCCTGCTGCTGGCTCGCTGGCTGACAACTAATTTACACGCGCTGCCGCTAAGCGTCTGCCCCCCAGCTCAAACGTTGCTCGTTTGGCATAAAGTTTGCCCTGGAATGTAATTATTGAATTACAATACGGGCCATTACATTGGCAATAAACAGATTTCCGTTCGTTAATGTGTCGCTGTCCCCCCACTACCCACGCGTCGCCCTCCCATCCGTAACTGTAACGCTATCCCTCGTATTATTACGCTTATTATTACCGTTGTTAAAGTTGCTGTTGTTGTTGTAGCAGCACAGTTATTATTGCGGTGCGTTGATTACTGCTTAGATGAGCAGAGATAAAAATGTGTGGACTTTTGGCTTTTGGCAGCGTCAAAGGTGTAACAAACGTGCTTCGCTGGCACTCTATTGCCCGAGTCGTAACTCGGCATCAATGCCGCTGGGGTTTAGGTTAAGCGGGGGTTACGCTGGCCAAAAAGTTGTAAAGCGGTTGAGCAAAATAATTATATTCGGGCATTAAACTGAAGTGCGTACTTCGCAACCGGCGACTGTAGGCAATTAAATATTTGTAGACTTTTCATAGCATACTTTCAGGCCGTCGAGTCAGTTGATCGTAAAATTATTGAACATCAAATACAGGGTGACATATATGGAAAATTATTGTTATTAGAAATAAATAAAAAAATTGGAAGAGAGATTTGCTGATTTTGTATATAGCGGTCTTATTTGCCAAGAAGTTGTGTGTCTTCTTCTTCTTTATTGGCATAGACATCGCTGCATTTTCACAGTTACGCGTCAATAGGAGTTTCCAAGTATAGCCAGGTCCTTCTCCACCTGTTCATTCCAACGGAGTGGAGGTCTTCGTCTTCCTCTGCTTCCACAGGAAGTTAGAATAACCTTTGTAAAGATATCTTATGGAATATATAAGTTCCCAAAACAAGAAACTGATTCTGAAAGTTCAGTTTGGATGGCAGCTATGAGATATAGTGTTCCGATATCGGCGGTTCTGACAAATGAGCAGCTTTTTGGTGAGAAAAAGATGTGTGCAAAATTTCAGAGCGATATCTCAAAAACCGAAGGATTAGTTTACGTATAAGCAGACAGACGGAGAGACGGACATGTTTAAAACAGCTAAGCTTGTTACAGTGATCACTTATAATAAATATGTAAATATATTTTATAGGGTCTCAGATATTCTTAAGTGCTTTGGTAGTAACTGTGGGCAATAAATAGTAAGACTTTTTAATTTTAAAATATTTTTTTCTGTGTCACGTCACGTCACACGTCAATAAAATAAAGGATATGGTGCCTGAAAACGAGGATTGGCAGTCAGAGGTCTTATTGGCAACGTTGGAATACCGGAAGGATCAGTGAAACCCAGTTTGAAATATTATTTTGGTCTAAAGAAAGTGAAACTATGATTGGTTCCAAAATCACTAAATATTTTTCAAAAAACAACGCCGCGTTAACGTCAGTGAAGGGGCGTTCATCAGCATGTGTGGTGCACTAAAGTCCACTACAACCATAGAACTTAACGTCATCTTGCAAATATTGCCAGTAAACATTGTCGGAAGATATTTGGCTGCGAAAGTTGCTATCAAACTCAGGGGAACTGGGTACCTAAAAGAACACGTGTCTAAGCACTCGAAAATCTTCATTCACTTTGACTTCAAACCGGATCACTTGAATCATGGAGTCACCAAACCGAACTCTGGTGGTTCCTTCTCTGCCCGGCGAGGAAATTGTGGGTGGGAAAAAGCCATTGGAGGAGAGAGGCAGTAAGTTTCTTTATATATGGCTAAAATCTTGGAAGGAAGGTTAATTTAAGGGGTTTACTGTCAGGGGCTCCGTATCAACTCCAGCTTCAGATTTCCTGGCCAAGGTAGCAGTCATTAAAGTAGCAGAAGATTTATTACTCAAGAGTGCAGCCTCCTTTAGACAAGTGTTCATCTACTTAGATAGCAAAGCGGCGATACTAGCCTTGAACTCATTAACACTGCATTCTGGGCTAGTCAAGGAGTGTCAACCTTGCTATCAATAGCATTAAGTGTCTTTGTGGTAAGACTGGTATTTGTGGCAGGCCACGAAGGAATCACAGGAAAGTGTAAAACTGATGAGCTAGAACCGCTGTCGGTCGAATGGAAGCGGATCGGTGTTCAAGTATCCTCTTGTGTTCTACTACTAAATAGCTGGGCTACCATCAGAACATGTGTTGTCGCAAAAACCTTTTGGGCCAGTATGGAAGGCAAGATATCTAGTGATCTTTTAGCCCTCAGTAAGGCTTGCTTCCCTATAGTTGGCGGGCTTTTAATATGCCATTGCTCTATGGGCGTCCACGCGGTAAGGCTGCAAATCCTAGCAGACGAGATTTTCAGAAGCTGTATGGAAGAAGTTGAGGTGGAAACAACTCAACACTTCGTTCTTGACTGTCCCGGGTTTGGGAGGTCAAGACTTAAACTCTTGGGAAGCGCGTATCTTCAGATATCCCACCGAACTGGCGGGAATGAAAGTTAAACACTTGTGCGCTACATTATTAGGGTTTTGCTAATTTATAATTTCGAACACAGGAGTTCTTCTTTTCTATGGCTTCACAAAGGACTACATATAGCAGTTCACTTGCGATATCTCTGGATCAGCCCTCTAACCTAATCTAACCCATACTGCATTGATTCTGCACGAGTTTTTCGCCAAATTTTCAACAAATGTCGGGCTGTAACCATCGTATTCGCCTGGTTTAGCTCAGTGTGAGTTCTGGATATTCAGCTGTTACGGAAATTTACTAAGATACTAATGTTCATTAATAATTTTTTTTAAACAGCAACATACTATTTCCAAGAGGATTGGCTATAAAGCTAATCTTTTAACAACTGTTGTGCGAAGACGATGAAGGAGATCTTCTCTACATCGACTTTTAAAATCTTCAATATCTGAATGAATAAATCACTGCCGTGGGTTTGTGGGATCGACCATAAAGACATAAGCAGCTTTAGTTTTTGATAGTAGTGGATCAGACAGGAGATGCTTTTGAAACTATTATAGGTGTTAGCTACAGGACATAAGGAAATCATAGCAAAGTTTATTCTCATGCACAAAATAAAGATGGATTCCGCTTTGGATCTCGTGCATATCGTGTGACTTAGCGTTAGATTGTCGAATACCTTTAGACTTCCATTTTTTTGCTGTTTGTTAAACGAAAGGCTTGATTTGCTTAAAGAGCTTCAATCATCATTTAAATACTACCCTTACTTAAATCATTAACAATAAGTACAGTTTTCGGCAAGACTTGTCTTAACTTATAATTCTTTGTAAAGAAGCTGCCTTTCATGAAAAACAATAACGGGTTCGAAAATGAATCGAAGCTAAAATTTTCTATATAGTAGGAGTAAATAATAGACTGGGAGAGAGAGAGAAATAGTCGCAAATATGCCACATAAAAATTCCGAGCAAACCTCATCGTTCCAAGCTAAGACAGACTTATTTACAACTCTAATCCGCCTATAGAAATATACATAAAACTCCATCCTTTGTGTTGTAAAGTCATTCCAATTCTATTGCAATCATTGTTTGAGTTATCTGCTATAGTACTCATAATCTGCCCGCCACCACACCCCCGCTGTGTATGACAAACGACACTTCAATCAGTTCAACTGTTGGCATTGTCATTACGTGCCAGAGCCAGTGAGGACAGATACACTTAGCACCGCACCGCACAGCATAGCGGAATATGGCGCTCCACAGGGTACTGCCAGGCGCAGTCAAGTGCGTGTCGCTGCCATTGAACGCTCACGCGGCCGCGGCCATCATAATTCTCCGGTATTTGGAAATAAAATTTCCACATTTTTTACAAGCTTCCACAAATTTCGCTACTCTTTTTACTTCATTTTGCTTTGCGTTCTTAGCGCTGCTGTTGCTTTGTTACGCCGCGTTTGATGAGCGCCGATTGTATTGTATAAATCGGCAGTCGAGCAAAACAAGTAAAGATAAAAAACAAAACGGCGAGAAACCAAAAAACAGTTAGGACACCCGCGAGGTTTGATGAAAACGCAAAAGATTGCACAATAATTCATCGGCAAATGCGATGGGCAAATGAGCAAACATGGCGTAACGGTAAATGGCATGAAATGTCACGAAACAGCACGAAATTGCGAATAATAACGAAGCGAATGCGAAATATTCCCGATACAACCGCGCGCGGTGTGGGATTGAACATAAAAATTTTGACGTGCGCAAATAAAATATGGAAATGTGGTGGCAAAAATATGATTTCACATTCGTGTCGGTATGTGTGGCTCTATCTACGACCGAAGCCATTCCCATCCGAGTGTTGGTTGCATGTTGCTGTTGTTGCTTATGACAACAACAAATAGCCATAATTTTCATCGGAAATGTGTGGTGTGGGAAGGAGGATTGTGTTATTTGGGGAATAAGGGATTATGGCTTAAATTCTGTTGCATCAGTATTTGCATGTACATAATTACACGAGAGGAAATAACTCGGAATATTTTATCAGAAATGGTGTCTCGCTATCAGTATTTACAAGCAGCAGTATGGTACGTTCAAAGGCAGTTCAACCGAAAGTATCCACTGTGGTTTACCATATGAAGAATCATTAGTCAGATATTGTCGATCCAAGGTTTACGAGATTTTTATCGCTCTTTTCCATAAAAACACTTTCTAGACTAGTTACAGTTAGCTTACTGAGACCTTTGACAGTTCTACTTATTGCACATGCATTATTTATTGTGTTGTGTGTTTTTTACAGCCATTTAGAGCCAAATCGACATTAAGCTGACTAATGAACCAGTATTTTTTCGATTATGACTTCAGCAAACTGTACATCGCATTAGAGTTATGACCTTAGAAAGATATCAAATCCATCTACGAATGCAAAATCGATCCATTTCTTAAGAGGATGGTTACTGGTGATGAAAAGCAGATCACTTTCGACAACGACTAGCGAAAATTTGGTTGAAATGTGGTGATACGGCGCAGACGGTAACTAAGCGGTAACCAGGATTGACGGTTTTGAAATAAGTTTGATAAAATTGTCAGGAAATCGTCTATTACGAGCTGCTATCCTGCGACCAAAATATATTTTACCTTTAAAAATTGGACGGTCTGAAGGAAGCAATCGGCCAGAAGTGCCTACGTTTGGCCTATTGGAGAGGAATTGTACTCCATCAGGAGATCGCTATGTCGCATATGTACATCGATATGGACTGGTCGGAAACTTCGGGAGCTTGATGAAACCCAAGTACTACATTGGAACCCTACTCGATCTTCCAGATTTTCTTATCTGTCTACCTTATAATCCACCAAATGATTTTTGAAGTATAGAAATTCCAACGATGTTTTGTTATGAAAAAATTATCTATAAAGGCTGTTTCTCGCATCAGCTCTCCGTTGATATGGATCTTTTTATATGCGAATCAGTTATGTAAGAAAATTCCATTGCGTCGATAAAACTAGGCTATCCCTAACTAAAATAGAACTTCTAAACATTAAAAATGGTACAAGTAAAACAGTAAAATAAAGTTCTCGGTTTTGAAATATAAAGCCGGAGACTCCCCAGCACATGATGTTAGACTACACAGCAATCTACAGAGGCATGACTAAGGTCCTTGAGTCTATATATGCGAATAGGAAGCATATCATATCAATACTTGTTGCGCCCAACCGAATACTGGAATTTATCAGATTATCCTCTTATGAATCTGTTTCTAAGAAAGTAAAGCACTATAGACCTGAGGTCGCAATGTAAGTCTCAATTTATTTATATTCTCAGCTAATCTAAGATAAAGCTTATAATCTCTATTTTTTACTCGTCGGTTAAGAACAAAATTGTACTCCGATCTCGGCCAAGTAATGTGCGATGAGCGTAGCGGCCTTCCAAACCTCCGTGAAACACTTCTTTCTCAGAACAGAACCCCTTTTCTATGTAAATAAATAATCTTCCACATTTCATTCTCAATACAAAAAAATTGTGCATACATCGCAAAGGCAGCAGCAGCAGCGAGCTTTCTGCAGCTTTCGACTGTCAGTTAATGCTGAAAAATTGATTTCGCCCGCAGCAATACGTTCTTCACCGCGCCCTGTGACGCGACTAAGCAAATGACATTTCACTGACACGAGCACATCATCAACTCATCGCCGCGCAGACACACACACGCACGCACGCACACCACTATAACTAATAGATGACATCAAAAGCACAGTGTTGCGTGCGTTCAGGGTTACCACATTGCAATCAAATTGTCAACACCATTGGCAACATTTTTGACATTTGCACGCTCCACAGTTTAGTGCTTATCATGTTTTGTGAGCGCACACGGACGCGTAAATTGTGAAAGGCAATATGCGTCCAATAGGAAAAGTGGAGGGTAAAGAAAGAGAGATTTTTAAGGAAACTAGTAAAGTCGAGTAGAGTTCCAATCTGCTGTTTGGGTTTCAAAGTGAATTGATTTCTATTTTTTTTTTTTTTTCTGTCCTGTTCAGTGTAAACTGTGGCCCTGTATCACTCTGGACAGCATTAGTAGATTGAAATGAAATAATTTTTGACCTCTGCTGTTGTCTATTCTTAGATTTTTCACTGTCATAAAACGTCAATATATTTTTCCCGTCCAGCCTTTCTTACTGGGTCACCTCTTTAGTGTAGCTGGCGCAACTTATCGCAAATAGCAGATTGACGAAAAATTGTTTTTTCTTACTTTTCCTTCGTGCGTTACTTCTGCGTTGTCTGCTAACCCGTCTGTCTCTAACTCTTCTGCAGTTTCTAATACGATGGCTACATCTGGTGTCAGTCAAACTCTTCGCGACGTCGAAGTTTCCCTACCAACTTATTTCGCATGTCACTTTTATTGTTGTAGTTTTGGCATTTTTCGGTGTGCGTCTTTTGAGTGATGCGTCCTGTGTGCGATTTGATAAATTATCATTTATGACAAATGTCTATCATAACGGTACATATACTATAATATGTGATGGAGGACAGATGTGTGTTCCAGTTGAGGCACATATACATACATATATTGTATTGTCGTATAACGGTACATATGGGTAGAGTGAGGAGTGGTAAGCCAGGAATAAATATGTTACTTTTGATGAAGCATTTATAATATTTTCTTTGGAATTTTATTGTCGGGAGTATTGTCTGCCTACAGCGGAGTTATTTGGGTATTTGACCTTCTTGTTGGATTTATTTCTTATTTATTGTTGTTATTTTGATATGATTAGCAAGTTATGTGGATCTTATTTAAGCTGGTAATGTTTTTCAAGCCGTAAACCTAATTTTTAGAGATTTTTTCATTACTTGTTCTGAAAGGACCCTCGAGGTTTTAAAAAGTGATCTCGTAGCACAGTAATGGACGATCCCTACGAAAGAATTGTTTTAGCTGCTAATCGACAAGGTATCAAAGATATGTTGAGGCCAGCTGGGTATTTGAGGATCCCCGGTCAGAAACACACTGAAATTCTACAATAATTAGACTCAGTTTCTTCTCTGCTCACACAACTGCGCGGAGTATGTGAACGGGTTGAAGCCTTTAGAGTTATGTAATGAGCTTTCCCACAGCTGGATCGAAATTTAGAGGAAGGGTACGAAGTTACAGTCTTATGACGAGAGCTCACCATCAACTCTCTTTTCAAACGTGACCTAGTTACCAAAAGCATCAAGCTTTTTTGTTCTAAATGAGACTATCGGGTATCAAACCACGACGAAATCCTTTTGTGTTATTGCTTTGGGCCTTTGGACTCCCAGCGAGCTCTACAAGTGCTGGTCAAAAACCAGAACTTGTGCAACTGCGGGATCCTGCTGGCCCTTAGAGGTCCTCTGAGCAACTTACTCTTAGTGAAAGTTCATCACATCGCAATTGTGGGTATTCTGACTAGACACTGTAATATGAGTACCTCTTCTGATCCTTTTGAACTATTCCGATTCCCTTGCATCGGAGTGAATCCTCCAGCAGTACAATAATCTAATACGACTAATTTTAATTTAATCTTAATGAATGTGAAGCGATTCGAGTCATTTTCAAACTCTATTCCTTATTCTACGATTTCAAGCCTTAAACTTCGAGAAAGTCTCTTTTTTACTACTTTTAATATACAAACCAATCTTTTTCTTCTTCTTTATTGGCGTAGACAGCGCTTGCTTCTTTTCGCAATGTGGCGCCAATTGGAGATTCCAATCGAAGACAGGTCCTTATCCACCTGGGCTTTCCAACGGAGTGGAGGTCTTTCTTTTCCTCTGCTTCTCCCGGCGGATACACGTCGAATACTTTCAGAACTGGAGCGTTTTCATTCATTCGGAAAACGTGGCCTAGCGAGCGTAGCCGCTGTCTTTAACTCTCTGAACTATGTCAATGTCGTCGTATATCTCATACAACTCCCATTCCAGATGATACTTGGTCTAAGGCCGGAAGTCGTAAGCTGCTTGATCTCTATTAAAAAATAATCGTTCCTGGCCACTCCCAAGAATAGAGAACAATAAGAGAACTTTCCTCACTTGCGCGAACTTCTGTACATGACTCCATCCTCCATGTATATAAATTTCGAAATATCAACAGAACATACTATTTGTTAAGTAGTACAATTTGCACATGCTTTCGAACATCCACCCTTCGCATAAAAAGCAAACAATTTCGCAAATATGAAAATCCAGCGAAGCATTGAAATTCCATATAAAAATCAGAGTAATGACTTTGTTTACAAACGACAACCACTGACAGGCTAAAACTATTTCAATTGTTACTTGCAATTACCCTAAGAGGAAGTGTGTACCAGCATTACACAGGAAAGAAAGAATATAAAGGGTTTCACAATTCGGGCTGGCCGATCATAAGCTTACCGTATTTCAGCTAGAGACGTCAATTTAAATTTCATAAGTTTTTAAGAGTCTAAAGTTGCAACTACTTCACCTCTTCGTCTGGTGAGGCCTTAACCAATAGGATTCTATGCAAGCAAGGAGGACTTTTGTTTCGATCTGAAATTTTCCTTTCAAGACAAGAACTTCAAAGTAACGAGAAAAATACTTATCTTCGCTAAAGAGAGACCGAGTCTTCAATGACGATTTAGCCATTATTCAAACCATTTTTTAACAACGAAATCAACCAGAGTTACTTTCGACTGGATTCTTAGCCGGAAAAACATGATAATGAGAGCATATAATGGCGGTCGTGAGATCACAAAAGTGCAGCGGATGCTATAAAGTATCCAATCAGAAAAATGCAACATTTTGAAGAAAGGAAAGTGAGACATAATAGCTAAGCAACCTAACACAGAAACCCTTTGCCGACAAGACGTTGCCGACAATGCCACGGAAAAGTGGAGTAACACAACAATAAAAGTGCATTATTATTATTACCGTTATTGTGCTTGAAAATGAGATTTCTGCGAAGAATACCAAACCACACACAACAGCGCATTGGAAGTGCACAAATATACATTAGCACTTGTTATTAACTCGCAAAGAATGAGTGGCTGCATGCGAGGTGCTCAATTTCCTTCTCATTTCTATGAATAGAGTAGAATAGAGTGCAAATGCACTTAAGTCATACTTAGGCGAAAACGACGAAATGATTTCAGTGTCGAAACATAATGGCATAGAAGTCGGTATACATGTGTATTGAGCAACGAAAGGAAGGGAGAGGAATTTTGTTTTTCCACCATGGGGTTGTACCACAATGAAATCGCTGACGTTGAAGCGGAACCGGTGGCTGTCATGTCATTTTAACTTTGCCGGAAGTGAAAGAAGTTTAACTACTACATATGAGCGGGTTATGCAACTGTTTTTAAATATACTATATGCATATGACGGAACTTAGAAGTTTCTCGACATTTTAATGCATTCACAAACAGTGGCCCGCCATTGGTTTCAAACAGATACTATAATTTTTGAAGAAAAAAACAGAAGAAGCACTAAATTTTAATGTAAAAGAGGGTATAGATTGAATCTACATGTAACTTGGTACAAAAACTGAAGTAAGTCATGGCACCTCTCGCCCCTCTTTTAGGTCCAATCTCATATCTTCGGCCTATCTACTCGACCAAAATTAACATATCATAACTATCTATAACTATCTTCCAGTTTAATAATTAGTGAAATCGTACTAAGACCAGGCCTACTTTTCATATTACACAATATTCAATTTTCGATGATTTTTTTTCTTTACATTACTAAAATACCAACTCAGATATTGGCATAAAAGTTAGCACAAATAGTGCCTTGAAGGTATATCACTTCTTAACTAAAAATAATCGAAGTCAGACCTTAAGTTTTCAAGATAGCGTATAAGTAGATCACAACTCATTCCTTTGGCTTTATATAGAAAATATCGACCCTTCGGTAAGATATGTTAATGAAATCAAGTAGGCAACTTTTCCTAATAATATTTGATCTAATAATAAAAATTAGTTTGTGGTTTCTTGTGCTGTAGCAGTGCTCTTCAATAAAAGCAATATGCTCTTACAGCATTCCTGGAGTATTCAACAACGTCTATACGAAATCTATTCTGAATAGTATCCAGTCAATAGGTGTTGATCCTACTATACAAGGAAACAAGCAGAATGGAATGACGCTAGAATAGCAAGGAAGTCTGTAGAGGTGAGGTGGTGGTGGTAAGAGAGGTGTCTGCATTAGTATTAATAGCACTCAATAGAGTTCACAATTGGGCACCGCAAAATGAGACACAACCCTCTCTCAAGAAGTCTTGGACAGAAATTGCTGTGGAAGAAAGAGTGAGAAAGGCTACCACTGCTTTATATGCGTGTAAGCAGATACTCGGCACAATCTGTAGGCTCATATCCCTCTTCTCATGAGCTGCTGCTACACAGCTATTGTAAAACCAATTTTGCTCTACGCTGGGGTTGAGAGGCTCGCTGCACTGTGCATGACGAGATCTTTAAAAACAACTCCAACGGCGGCTCTTCGCTGAAATCCGGCCAGCAAAATCGGGGCAAGGACTATTGCCTGCAGGCAAAACTACAGGACTACCCGACTACAGGGATCCACTTTTCAACAGGGAAACATAGAAAAAGATGGCTCGAAAATGGACGATGGAGATGGTGTTGAAATGTATTGTTCAGAGTTCGCCATGAGGCAACCTTTTAAGTTGCCGGACCACTGCAGTATATCTCATGCAGAGGTCTTTGCTATTGCGAAAGCCGCGGAGTTGGTCTGTAATACACCTGCAGGCAATTTCAGAGATGACATCTACGTAGAGAGGCAAGCAGCCAAGCAACACTCAACGCAGTAACCTCACATCGCATATTGGCCAGAAATGTTTTGAGAAGCAGGGCAGCAGTGGAAGCAAGCAACTTTACTGGAGTTGAGAAGTACATACAATTTCTTTTGGGTACTCGAGACTGTAGGAACATGATCGGAATACTAACTGGTCACTGAGACTCCAAGAAATGTCTGGAGCAGGGAACCAGAACACTTGTCCCACATTGGCAAGACTACGCTGTAAGCATGTGGAGTACCCAGGGTAAGATACGCTGGAGATGGTACCGATAGTGAGGTCAGAGTGTCCGTTGAAATCCTCGTCAAGCGCAGGAGTCCGAAAGGATGACTTTTCCTCATGGATCTAGTAACTGAACTACATCTGGTGTCGCAAAGGAAACGAAAACTGGCTATGCGTAGGTCTACCAGACTAACCTAATCTAAAGGCTACGTTAGACTTTGTGTGTGTCTCAATTCATAAAACTTTATTCACTGCGCAACCAGAGAAGTTCTCATCAGTATTTAAGACTAACTCAAACTCTAGTTTGAAACTTCCAGATCGCTGCAGTGTTCTCTATCATTATGGTACCAGTACACTTTTTTCCTCAAAGTGCAATCTCCTTCAGAAGGTCGTTTAACTAGGGAAGCGATACTAGCTTGAGCGCCGTGTGTCTGTCTACCGGTTTCGAGACAGCACTTTGCATCTTTATCTGGCCAAGGCGGATTATCATGACACCTGGAACTTGAAATAAAATTCGAAATTTTGAATCTTCTTGAGAATACTACGGGACACCTGAGTCTTGCGTGAGTTTAGGACATGCACTGAACCGAGAAATAGTATCTAAAGGACATTCATTCAATGCTGCTAAAAAATGGAATTCCATGGTATCATCTCAAGTCTTAAGGCTTTCAGGTGAATTGGATAAAATCATAAGGTTATGATCGATTCGAGACGCTCCATCAATAAAGGGAGAATAAATCCATCTTCAATCGTTTTTTTATTTTTTTTATTACAAAGACAAGCCTTAACTGATAGTGAGTGACCACTTTCAAGGATATCCGCTTTAAAATTCTAAGTTATCGGAATTAAATTTTTTATATTTTTGAATAGTGTATATCCTGATGTTTGTAACGTACATACTTACAGAAAGAAATGTCAAACATACAAAGTGTATACGTAATTGATTAGCGTCATCATCTGAGCCAAATTAGACGGGTCTATCTGTCTCTCTTTACATACGCCAAACAGTCCCTCTGTTTTCAAGATATCGATCTGAAATTTTGCACAAGTAATTTTCTTTTCAAGAAGCTGCTTATTTGCTGGAACTGCAGATATCCGACAACTATAACATATAGCTGCTGTACAAACTGAACGATGAAACTCAAGTCCTTGTAAGGAAAACTTTTGTACTTTGATAAGATATCTTCACGAAATTTGGCATGGATTATTATCCAAATCAGCGATACAACATACAAGAAACTTATTCAGATCGGATGACCATAGCATATAGTTGGCATACAAATTAAAGGATCACAATCAAGTTCTTGTACGAAAAACTGTTTTTGTTATTAGGAAGTTAAGAATTTTTCTGTAAACTATTTTCGTTTTAGTAAAAATAGATGAATATTGCTTATCTTCAACGGTCTCAGCGATAGTGGCCCTCGTAGTAATGAGGCAAGTGGCGAAAGCTTCGAAGCTACTAATGATAAATTTATAAAAAAAATGTTCCGAAATAGCTTAAATTTGTATTCTACACACTACTCGAAATTTAATTTACTACTGAAAGCTTTCTTTTAGTTTTCCATATGTGCGCAGTACCGCTGGATGCTGGCGTGTCTTAATGTTTTATGCAAAAATACCGAAAATATTTTGATTTCCTTCCAATTCCATTTTCTATACAGACTTTTGAGCAAATATTTTTCCAAATCTAGCAAAGCTTCTACACAAACACATACACAGACATATTTGAGCACACACTCATTTGAGGGCAGACGCAGAGAAAGAAGCAGCTGCAGAGGCAAATGCGTGCTAACAATGAAATTGTTATTTACCAACATTCGCAAGCATTTTCCTTTTTGGCAAACAAGTTGCAAATTCATTCAGAAAAATGGAAAAACAAAAAGAAAACTGAACGCAGAGAGCAAAACTGAAACAAACACTTCAACTTACTTTGAGCATGAAATACTCAAACGCTGCTGCACTAACGCGCGCTGGCATTGCCAACTACAACTGTGGTTATGCCAAACATACATACATACATATTTATTTGGTACACACACTCAAATATACAGAAAAGCCTTGGAATATGCGTGCCTGCCAAAAGTGGCGGGGTTACTCGACTCTACGGCACTGACGTTCATGTAAGCCTCACTAGAAAGGGTATAACGGCACACATACACACAAACACACTCACACACTTGCTGGCACGCGTGATAAGCACCGCAAAATTCGTTGAATTTTTAAGAGTTGTTGCACACCACTATTTGTTGTATACATATGCAATTTTTTCTTGTTTCCATTTTTTATTATTTTTTCGTTTTAATTTCTTTTTTTGGCTGTATTTGCTACAATTTTAAACATTCCTCTGTTGAATTTTTTATTTTCAGTGCCTCAGCTTTGCGTAAAACCACTTCTGGATGCTTTCAATTCCATAGCTGCAACATCATCAGCCAGCCAACGAACCAACCAATGCAGTGCTCTGCCACACTGTGCGCCACTCTGCCATGCTCTCTGTTGTGCAACATGCTAAATGTAGCTGGAGTTGTGTGGCAGTTTGGCATAAGGACAAGGTCGCCTACTATTGCCTGGCGGCGGGCACTGCCATGCCGCTGCACTCCGAAACTCACTCAGCCATGCGCATGCACTGGGCTCACTCATTCAGCCGCTCACTCATGCGTGTGTCGAGAATGCATCAAGTCATTGCGGCATTATATTGCCATTGCTCTGTTTGTCGTTGCTGCTTGTTGTTCTTGTTGCATTGCAAATATTTACTACTCGAGGCAAGCGACCCCAAAAATTATTTGCTCGTGCTGCCGTGCGACGGAGGGAGCTCACCCTTCTCTGCGTTGCAAATCGCTTGCTCATATGTGCGCTCGACATTTTCGGAGCGTAGCCCACTTTGCTTTTGTATGCATGTTTATTTACACGGCATGGGTCTATTATATTGTATTTCCTTTAAGGAAACTGTAGCGAAATTATGAACGCATGAAATTATTGTAAACAAGTAACGGATTCGCTCAATTACATGAATCTTCTCGGCTTCAAATTATCCGGTCTTTATGGAAACAATTTTAGACTTATGCTTAGACATCCTTCTTCCATTCATCGGAAGCTTCTACACTATGGGCATGCACATCGATTTTTAAAGAGATTAACGAATGTTGACATCGCTCCAGTACGCGGTTTCCCAACGAGGAAGGATACGCTTCGTGTGGCTCCGGCGATTTGAGAAGGTAGAGACTCATTCCTATTCGCAGTTTTACCGTCCGTATTGCCAAGTCTGTTGGCATACTGATTAGATTCTTGATCAGTCTGCCTACCTCCGTTGCATTCTATAGATTTGCTGCAATGCTACGACCCGACTTCAGTTTTTTTGTTGCCGTCGACTGCTTTTTACTTACTTACTGCTATACCTTTAACTTTTAACATTTGCTGAGATCACTGAATCTGCATGATTCTGGCAGAAATTCCTCTACTGATGCTGTCTATTCTGCCTCGCACCTTAGATCTACCTAAATTTCCAATCTACCGGCTTCTGCCGACTCGCTTACCATCCGTTGTTGAGGATCAGAGCGGTATTTTCAAAAGCTTTCGTGGAAGAAATTTCCTTCGACCCACAAGCGACACTCCCCATTTTCGAGGTGGTTTGCAATTAACTTTCATCCACGTAGTCGTTTTTAATGATTTGGTATTATCGCGCCAGTGACATCTGGAGTGTGTCACCTCCGGACAAATAGGAGACGATAACCTCGATTACCAACCCAGGCTTCAACCAAATAAATATTAATAAAGTAATAAGAGCTTCCGATCTGGTTGGTGGCTTTTCGGTCCGGAGGCAGACAGATAGCTTGATGAATTTTCCTATGCTGAAATCTAGTACTACAGATACTTTCGGGCCCCGGCGAAATCGATCAGCCTCAACCCATTTGGGATGTTTCATCATGAAGGCTAATTTCACCGACCGTTGTGCAAAAGATACCTTCTTTGCGCACCCTGGCGTTAAAGTCGCCAAGTACGATTTTGATATCGTGGCGGGAGAGAGACCTATCTCATAGGTGCGTTCCAAGCTTTCATAGAAGACATCTTTGTCTGTAGGAGCGTGGACGCAAATCAGCGATATGTTGAAGAACTTCGCTTTGATGCGGATTATGGCTAGACGTTCATCCACCGGGGAGAATGACAGTACTCGGCCACGAAGTCTCTCTCCCACCACGAATCCCACACCAAACTTGCGCTCCTTTATATGACTAGTGTAGTAAATGCCACAAGGTCCCTACTCGCCTCAGTCCATGTCCCGTCCATCGCAGTTCTTTTACGGCGGTGATGTCAAGTTTTACTCTAAAGTAGACAGTTGGGCAGCGGCACATTCCGAATTAAGGAACCGCATATTCCAGGCGTATGCCCTTATATCGTAATCTTTAAAGCTTTTGTCGTGGTCGTCGTCAAAAGGGGCTCTATCATGCGAGGCTGTTATTTTTTTTTTCATGGGAGGTGTTTTTTACGTAGCGAGTCCCAAACCCATCGCATAACCGTGGAGAGGTTGAGATGGTTGGCATTTTCACTTTAGCTCATCTTCAAACGGATGTTCTTAGGCTACCCAGAAGATACTTTGTCTAAAGAATCGTTTCTGGCCACTTCCAAGCGAATGGGGCTCAGAGAAATTTTCTCACTTTCGTAAGCTTCTACACATAATTCCATCCTCAAAGCTTTAGGAATAGTTTCAAATGCATAATTTTTCACCTTGAAATTACAGCTATTTCTTCTTTCAGTGTTTTCTGAAGAGTATTACAGATGAATCACGCATATACTATGACTTACTTGGTCAAAGTAATAATGCACAATTTGAGAATATTTCTATAAATATATCCCCCACTAACTTAAATTCCTCAAAAATAAAGCCAATTTATATAATATTAAATTTTTATCAGAACAATTGTAGTAATATACTGGCTACCATCAAAAAAGTTACGGCAATTTTATACTTTTGCTATGAGCTAATAAAAAGGCGACATTAACTTGCTGAAAGTCAAACCAGAAGACATTAACATCACTGAGCTTGCGTTAACATTTTACTGCGAGACGCTTACGCCACCAAACACACACTCTGCCGCCACGCTTAACTAACTCTACAACATTTTCTTTAATTACAGCATTTTTCCTGCGTAAAATCTCAGCACATTAAAGTCGCGCAATAATTTTTAAGTCAAAAGCGCATAAAAAACTATATAACCAAAATTTTAAAGAAAATAAACGAGAACGAACGGAGTGGAAAGGCTGCCGGAGCGGGTCGACTGCGACAAGTATGCGTGTTGCATGGCGCGCTTCGGTGATCTTGCCGCAAGCACAAACGACTGTGCAGCAGCGCTATAACAGGCGAGGTATATGTGACAGGGGGGAGGGGAGGCGGCGCTGGGGTACAGAAAAATTAAGTGCTGGCTCGTTAAAGACTTTTACAACACTGTCACTGCCATTGCCAGCGACGCATTCTGGATGTCGCTGTCGCTGCCACTGAGACGGCCACATTGGTGCTGCATGGACTGCCGCAGGCGAATGCTTAAAATGGCAAATACGCGTAACGAGGCAATAACAGTGACGGCAAAAATGCAAAAAAATGTTTAAAAAAAAAATAAAAAAAAAGGTAAAAAAAAGCAAAAACAACAAAAAACATATGGTGGCAGCAACAAGCAAACAGCGCGCATGCAACCAGAATCGGTTAAGCGGCGAGAAAAAATCTGTGGCAAATGTTTAAAAGCCGCAGCGTCCAATAGTTGCATTGCGCGGTTGCAAGTGTGTGTATGTGTGTGTTCGTAAAAATTGTTAAGCGAGTGTTGAACCGCAGGTCCATGCATGCATGCATGCATGTGTGTGTGTGTGTGTGTGTCGAGTGTTCGTTAGCTGGTTTATTATTGTGTGCGGGAGGTCAATAAAACTGCTGGCAATTCATTCTTCATTGCCATACAGCGAATTATACCGCCGAGGTGCAATGAAAGTGGCAGTAAGGTACCAAATGTTGGAAAAAAGTCAAAAAGACGACGCATTTAAATGGTGGATAAGAACAGTAAAACTGCTAGACTGGCAAGCGGATTTTCAGATTTTCATATTTAAGCTACAATAAAAGTGGCATTTTTGGTGAACATTGCGTTGACCATGGCATATTGGTCGTGCTTGGTGATTCTTGAGGTGAACGGTAAGATGCCTTTGCATCGTGTAATGTTGAGGCTTTAAGGGGGATTCATGAAAACTTATTTATATAAATGGTATGTAATACTCTTCTTCAGCAACAGCGCGCCAGTCGTTCTACCTTTTCGGTGTTTGGCGCAAATTGGAGATTCCAAGTATAGCCAGGTCCTTTTCCACCTGGTCTTTCCAACGGAAAGTGGGTTTTCTCTTCTTCAACTTCCACGAGCGGATACTGAATCGAAAACCTTTAAGGCTGGAGTGTTCTTCTGCACCCGGACAACATGACCTAGCCAAGGTAGCCGTGGTGGCTTTTCGATCCGGAGACAGCCAGGTAGCTTGATTAATTTTCCTATGCTGTAATCTGGTAATACATATTACCATATTTCGGGCCCGGCGAAGTCGATCAGCCTCAACCCAATTGGGGATGTTTCATCATAAAGACTGGACTTAACGTCCGCTGGGCCAAAAAAGCCTTCTTTGCCCACCCTGACATTAAAGTCACCAAGCAATTTGCTAGCTAGAGCCTCTCTCTCACCACGAATCCCACAACCTACTCGTCCCAGTCCTTGTTCCAGCCGTCGCACTTCTTAGACTTCATTGATGTTAGTCTTTACTCCAGCTCTAGGTGCATGCCTTAAATCGTAATCATTAATGCTTTGCAATGTTCGTCATTAAAAGGGTGCTCTCTCGTCGTCTTTTCGTTGAGGGCGTTTAAGTTCTTGTATGGAAATTTCATTATTTGTGAGGGTTAATGTTTCTTCGTGTTATTATTTTTATTTTAAGGCCATTAAAGTGCCACTCTATAACCCTCTCATGTGACAATAAATATAGCAAATAGTCTATAAATCATTTGTTAAATGGGAAATTTCATAAAAATCACGCCATAAAAAATATGGAGTTACGATCGTTTACATATTAGTTCGAAGTCGTGATAGTTTTTATAGTGTTCGGTATTTAAATGAACACGTTTTTAAATTTATCGCTTGCAATAAAAAAGTCATTCGCAATTTGTTAGATTTTTACACTGTGTTGACCAGTATGAATTCTAGAGATCGTTGATGGTGTTAATATAAAGGCGTGTAATAATTCTATAACAAAAAGTAATGGTTCAGGGGTAATTAAAAAAAACTAAAAAATTATACTTTCGGGTTATCACGGTGTCAGTATTCGACTTGAACAAAAGCAGTCGCAGTTGCAAGAATGGTAGAAATAGATATTATGATTGTTTGGTTCTGTGACTCTTCACCTAATTTGTAAACTCTTCGGAAACCCAAGTATGTTAATTCATAAAAAATATTTTTTTATATTCCCTGTAGTTCACCTCTGCGGAGTTTCGAACTCCAAGGCGTTTTAGTCCTAGTTTCGGAAAGGCGAATATATAAAAAGAAATTATTGAGGTATACTAAGACTGGGAGTGATCCACTTAATGTTGATGAGGTAAATGATGTCAAGTCAAAGTTTGGTGTCGTATACGTAAGAGGCGTTCAGGCGTTGAAAATGGTTGGCTGAATAATTAAAACATAGTTTTCTGCATGGGCTATATGTGTTTGCGAGTCAATCCTCGATCACCAGTTCAAAGTAAGACAAAAGTGCAACTCAAAGTGATTTCGATTAAGAAACCAGCCCAAATCTTGTTAACACAGTGAACAGAAGTTATTATTTATATAATTTTACTCCAAACTTATCTTTTGTCATTCGGTTTTTTTTAAGAATATCATGGTGGCTTTAGCTTTAAATCCAAGTTTAGGAACAGTTCGCTTGTATGTACTTAAGCTGTAGTTGCATTTAAACCATGCGAGTATGGGTGATTCCGATCATCTTCTTATATCCATCAGTGGAGACCCTTTTTAGCGACGTCGAAGATATCGTATAACTCAAAAATGTATCACTTTTTTCTCAAAAATGTCACTGTGTATTCTTGAAATATGTATAAATATACCCTACTGGTTCCAATATAGGCGAAATTATCTACAACCTCGAATTAATGACTGTCAAAGGTGACGTAGAAATCAAGACGCGAGTGCGATGACTGTTTTCTTTGATGACAGGAGATATTTCGTCTTATCCTTTAGTCTTGTAGAAGACTGTACCTTCAGGAGTAGATTGAAGAATTTGCACAATAGGAGTCGCCTTGTTTGGTATTGAATGGTCTCTCATCCGACGCTTTTTTGTTTTCTTTTCATTGGGTGTGTGTTTTTACGTGGTGGTCCCAAACCCAGCGCACAACCCTGGTGAGGGATATTTCGCCTTTAATCGGAAGTTGTTTGGCTACCCAGAGGATACTTGGTCTAAGATCTGAAATCGTGAGCTGTTTGAGCTTGCTTTTAAGAGAATCGTTTCTGGTCATTTCCAAGTGAATGGCGCTCGGAGAACTTTCGTCACTTACGTGAAATTCTCCACATGACTAAATCCGCCAATAGGTAACGATCGATAAAGCGCGGTCAATATAAGCATAAGATAACCAAAACCAAGCTTTCATAGGACGTACATAATGGGCCCAATTGGAAGAGAATAATACTGTGTAGGGAGAAGCTAATTTGGTTACTTTGTATGAGAGAATTTCTCATATAATGGCGTTTATCAGCTGAATATTTTCTTTTAAATTTTTAAGTTATTTATAAACTATAAATGCAACATATAGTTAAAAAATAAAAAAAAAAAAATCTGATATTTTTTAAAATAATTTACAAAGCGCTTTTTCAAATGCAACGCTTCAATCAGTCTCCGCACATAAATTGGTATGCGCTTACGGCCAACCACACCACTCAAGCTTTTAATTTTTTGCACGGCTTCTTTGTATATTTTAGTCAGACATTTTAATTTTTTAGGCTCGATTTTCAAAAGGCTTAGCCGCAGGCGATTCACTCGACCGCCAACTCTTTTCAACACCTTTAGTGCATTTTTCACAGCCACATTGCTTTTTAGCATATTTTTAGGCGCTCGCGCTTTTAATGCAAATTTTTTATATATTTTATGGCCAGCGCAAAGCAAAAAAAACAGAAACAACAAAACAAAAGGCGCATTCAAATGAGCGTGGCAGCAAAAAGCTTGCAATTTCAACATGCGGCCTGCAAATGGCAAATGATTGGTTGCATGCGGCAACATGAGCAGAGAAAATGAGTGCGGGTGGCAGTCACTTGCAGCAGCAGCAGCAGAAGCAGCCTTGCAACCAGCCACCGCCGCCAGTCAGCAATGCCATCAATGCCAAAGCCGTACAATATTTCACGGTAACTTGCATTTGCCGCCGACTGCAGGCTGCTGGCTGCCGACTGCCTGCAGCAGAGTCTACATGCAACAACCATGGCGCGTCTTTTGTCGCCGCCACTCGCTCACGCCCCAAATAGCGGTAACACTAATGATGTTGGCAGCCAGAGTAGTGGCAGCAGAGCTTTTTTGTTGTTGTTGGGGTTATTGTTGTTGTTGTTTTTATTAGCTGTGCTATTGGCGTTGTTGGTGATGATGATTGCCTGTGTAATTAGCATTTTTTGTTGGCCGTTCGCCTTGCCCGCACACGAGCCTTGCATACGCTTAGGCGCTGAGCAGCGGCACTAGCTGCCTTCTGCCTTGTTTTTGCGCTCCTTTCACAGCCAAACGCTCGATAGTGCGCTTTGTTAATGCGCAGCCATAAAAATGTGCGCTTTGAAAATATATTTTTGGATAAAAAAAATTTTAATTGGCATTTTAATTAATATCCATTTGCATTTCACATTTCGCATTTCAGATTCGCCATTGCGCAATGCGAAAATTTAATTAATTACACACTTGGAAATCCGTCAAATCGTCAGGCAACCAAGCCGTCAAATAACGGTGTTTGGCAGCAGGCTAACTGCAGCCAACAAGCGTCAGCTTCTATTTGCGGCCTAAACCAGCAATGCCAGTTCGGCTTCGTGCTGTCAACGGTAAATACGAGCACATATATACATGTGTATGTGTGTGTGTGTATTGGTGTGTGGCAACATTGGTTGACAGCTAGCGGTAATGTGACCGCGATGCATGCAATTCGAGTGCAATGCTCGTCAATCGCCACTCGTCGCTCGTCAGCAGCACGTTGGCAGTGCTGCCACCCACGTAAGCCTAGCGCTCACACGCTCGCCCCCACTTGAAACACATGGGCAAATATTTGTTTGTTTGTGTGCGTGTAAGTCATTGAGCGGGAAATGCGGTCGGCAATTCACTGCTAATCCAATCGCATTTACATATGTATGTGTATGCCTAGTAGTAAAGGTGTATTTGTGCGCTCACCCAAAGGCATGTAAATACGCACGGTATATTTGTGTATCTGCGCATGTGTGTGTGTGTGTGTGTGTGTGTGTGTGTGGAAACGCTGTTTACTGTTTATTTTGATGACAAATATGTTGCACACACATCAACCACTAATGAGTTGCTGCAAACACGCTCACAGTTATGCACTGACAGCAATTCACTTTGTACGCCGCCTGATTAATATCTAAATTTACCGCAATAATTTCATAAGTAGTGAGCGCACACTAGTCACCACTCAAAATTAGCATATAACCCATAAATATCGAAATGAATTCGCTGAATACTCACAATACATGGAAATTACTTGTATTTGTCGCAAATGATTTGCTTTCTCTTTAACACTAATTTTGTGTTTAAGCTCGTGCTATCGGTTTTAAGTGGCAACACTTTAGAAAAAATTAGACGCATACTGGGAAATCGTATTTATTTTTATAATTTTATTTAATATAGTTCCCTTCAAGGGTGAAAAAAATATGAGTAGATGGGAGTAATCGAACCGCTGCCACGCCCGTAAAACGCCAACTACTGAAAATATACTAATATAAGCACTAAATTAAGATATAAAACGCTAAATTGGTACTGGGATCAGAGAGAGAGCGTGGCCCTGGCTTTAATGAGTTGATATATTATATATGTATACCTGGCTTAAGTTATATTAATTTTACAATGAATAAAAATATCAAACAAATAATTTCTCTCAAATTTTGTATTTCAAATAGAAATTCGCGTGCGAAATCGTTGCTTATGTTGGAGAAGGCTTACGATGATTCAGTTGGATCAAAACAAAAGCTCACGAGTGATACAAAGCTTTGAAAATCGTCAGCAAGTGTTAGATGGATGCCAAGAGAGCTGGACATCTTTCGCGAGTTCATTCGAATGGTTTTGGTGCATATTTTTGGTATAAAACGCGTTCGACTCGACTTTTCCCGATAAAGCTAAATTTCTTTTAAAAAGTGTACCAAACACAAATCTCTTTGGACAAGCTTGATCGTGCGAATTCCGATCCCAAATTCAGTGAGAGATGAGTTTGACGTACAAACAAGTCAACAGTCATCGAAATGGAAAGAAAAGAACGAGTCGAAACCAAAAATACGAGGTGTGTTCAAAAATTATTTATTTATTCATGAATATCTATTTTGTCCCCTTCAAAGTAATCCCCATGAGATATTATACACTTGTGCCAACGGTTTTTCCAATTTTCGAAGCACTTCAAAAAATCATTTTTTTTTTATCTTCTTCAGCTCCTCCTTCGATGCCGTCTTTATCTCGTCAAGAGAAGCGTAACGTCGTCCTTTCATGGGCCTCTTCAGTTTAGGAAACAAGAAAAAGTCACAGGGGGCCAGATCTGGGCCGCGGCATCATTAGTGTGTTGTTTTTGGCCAAAAAGTCGCGCCCAAGCAACGATGTGTGAGCAGGGGCGTTATCGTGGTGCAAAAGCCAATTTTTGTTCTTCCACAAATCCGGGCGTTTCTGGCGGATTGCTTCGCGCAAATTGCGCATAACTTGCAGGTAATATTCCTTATTGACCGTTCTTCCCTGTGGCAAGAACTCATGATGCACCACGCCCCTGAAATCGAAGAAAACTGTCAGTTACGATTCGTGATACTTTTTGAACACACCTCGTATAAAGGCAAAGCCGCTCAAAAATAAAAGTGATGCTCCTTTTTCGATCATTTTGGTTGGCTGCATTAAAAATTTGTTCCGGAGACGTTCAATAAGAAGTCCCATTTGGCCGAATTGAGGTGTTTGAGCGAGAACATCCGTCGAAAACGGAAATCGATCAATTACACCGTATTCTCAAGATTTGGCTCCGTCTTTTTTTCCTGTTCCCAAACTGAAATTACCGCTTCGGGCAACCCGTTTCCTGTCGATCGAAAATATAAAACAAAATCCGCTGAAGGGGCTGAAAACCATTCCAAAATGTGCTTATGAAAAATGTATTACATTTGGTGTGGATTACTTTGAATAGGACACAACGTACGCTGCATGTCACAATACCTCATTATACCAAAGGGAAAGAATGCGGAAACTCGTCATCAGGCCAAACTTTTGCTTGAACTTTGTAATGTTCATTTATCATCAAGTCTGAACTATGCGGCGGATGCATTAAAAAATCCCAACCAATTTGAAGAAACTTCTGGCTAAGCACTATTGAGGTGTGTAACCTAGCGCTCCAATTGGCTAAAGCTGATTTCTTCTGGGCGATTGCTTACTTCAGACGACTTAATTGTTCTTAATTGTTGATAATACATATTCGAATTAGGAGTTTAGCAGTAAGGAAACAACTCTTGGTAAATTTTTCCCTGGCAATCACTTCAAAATCATAGCACAACCTTCCAATTCTATCTGGGCGACCATTGGCGCCACCTCACCGCGATTTTACCATGACCGTAAGGTACTCACTTTTCTTCTTTAGTAATCATCTGTTTCTTGAAATGGATTTTATTGCGATGTATGAAGTTTTGCGTTAACTCGAGATTTTCAACAATTACACACAAGAGCGCTTTCTATTTTTGACACTAAAATTACCGGAGCGGAATCGGGGAAAGCAAATTTTCGGGTGTTTAACTGTTGCAAGGTTAAACCCATATATACTATTCACTATTTCCAGCCGCTTGAATTTTTCGCTTTTATTAAAGAAAAACCATAAAATGTAGGGTATCTTTACAGGGTGGTATCCATTGACGCGTTTTCAGACAATGCTCAGTCAAACAATCACAAAATTTGAGAATTTTTTTTAATACTGAAAACCTTTTACCTCAATTACAAAATATGTCTGTGATATATTTTACACGTTTATGACCTCAAGTGAGTTCATCTGCGTAGATAATTAAGTTCAGAGGACAGAAAACGGCCGAGGAGACCAAAACTGATCGATTATTCGCCGTTTTTCCGAAAAGTTTTTCGAGCGGATACATAGAGGAAGGCGGGTATTTGTTTTTTCCTTTATATCCGCAATACATTTTCACAGTGAGGTCTTATTGGTGAGCCCCATATACACCATTTTAACTGAGCATTCAAAAATTTTGGAAATGGTAGAGAGTCTAAAACTAGGCCTGTAATTGCAGACTACATCCTTCCCACAACCTTTAATCTTATGCGGGTAATAAATGTCAATTTACTGTCTAAAGTTACCAGAAGAAGAGAAGCATGAGAGGACATACATAGGCAGAACAATTTTGTATATTTACAGGCGGCAGTTCAGCAAGATCTAATTTGAAACCTTGATATCACAAATGACCTTGGCGATATCCTGCGAAAGACACAGAGTGCTACAATTTATGGATGACAAATTATTAAAGGAAAAAGTAGAAGTAGTTCCAAGCTCATCATGTAGATAATTTTTTGAAAAAATCAGCAAACAAGTTAGAAATTTCACCAGAAGGGTACGAAGCATGAGCTTTTGTTGAAGAGACTTTTAGGGAATATTTATTTTTAAGATTTTCAAACGTTTGAGGTCCTTAGTAGCAGCTCAGTCTGTACACCTTAGTCCACTGTAAATGCGTTTTTTAAACATTGAATTTATGAATATTTTTAATAATGCAATTATCGTAAAATTCTACATTAAATATACGAATTATAAACTGTAAATATACATACATACAAACAAATACATAAAATTTTCAAAATTTACATTGCATATCTAATCCCATGGCGTTGTCGATTCCATCATGCCGATGGTGTAATTTTCAGTAACCAACGCAATGGCGGTGGTCTCATTCGCCGCGGCCAATTCCTTAGAAATGCGCACTTGTTGCGCGGCCATATCGAATTGTATGAGTATGATCAGATAACTGGTTATTGCGCCGCAAACCTATAAAACATATCAAAAGTACGCATAAAAATATAACGGTTTCAGAAGGCACACGCATGCCACAGTAACGGCAATAAAAGCTACTATAGAAAATAAGGAAGCAGTTAGAGTATATTACTCCAAGGCACGTACCGCATATAAAGTACCCATGTCCAGCGTAAAGAAACCGCATGCCGAGAAATTTATGGCGTGATTCAAGAGTTTCAATGACAAATGATTAACCTGAAATTATGCGAGTTTTGCGATAACAAAAAATATGAAGAACAAAAAGCGAACACTGACAATTTCATAAACCTCATTGGTGTCGGCGGCAACGCCACACTTATGGAGACAAATGCCGGCACGACGCGCTGCCTGCGACGTCTTCCAGCTGTAGAGCATCAGCGACACGCATTTGCCGCCGATGTAGGTGAGAAAAACGGTCGAGATGGAGCGCTCTTTGGCGGAGCGAAAAATGAGTGGTATGGTGTGCTACGAAAGAGAGCGTAAACACTACTGTTTATTGGCGGAAAAGACGACGTTACTTACGTCCGGTTGCGTAGCGCAATAAACAAAGTAAAGTTGCGATGTAACGACGACAAAACCGAAAGCCATCAGTATCAGTATTGGATAAGACCAGAGTTCGTTGAGTAACTTGGCGATCCTACAAGTGCTGTCGTGCAACTGGCATAAGCTTATGAAACGCTCCTGCAGCGCTTTGAACGTGTAAAGCGAACTTTCATGGGTTATGTTAAGCATGTAGTTTCTGATCGGTTCGGGTTCGAGCAGCGATTCGCCGAAAGCATTGCGCACCAGACGCTCCAGCTTGATATCTGTGGAAAAAAGATATTCACTAAGACTATTTTTTTCGACTTTACGATACATACCACCAATTTGTTCTTGCCGCAGTGGCAGCAATGTCTGCAACACCAAGTCCTGCTCCTGGTAGAGTTCACCTTTCAGCTGCTGGTTTTGTCGCTTCTCCAGCTCTTCTGCTATTCTCTCCAGCTCCGCATTAATCGCATCGAAACGATCGCGCAACCCCAACAAAATGCCTAGAAACCAAATTTTATCTAGCGTATTATAGAAAGTGGGCAGCGAGGTAAAAATCCATAGCATCGTGGTCCATTTCAGTTCGTCAACCAGAAACCAGATTGAAGAGAAAAATATGAAAAATTCGCAGAAAAAAGTAAACGCAATCATTAGCCAAATGCCACGCTGCACGCGTCGATTATCCACCGTAATGCCCAACTGGCGAAGATCCTCGTCCACACAGTCGATGCGTTCGAAGAGTCCCGGTAGCCGCCGTTGATTGCGTATAGCCATTATCTGGTCGGTGAACATGGTGGCGGGCGTAATGTAGGTGAACACTATGGTCACTATGATGCTGAGGTGATCTGGTTTTATGCAATATTTAGAAAATATATAATACTCATATGATCTCCTGTCTTTTACTCACTATTCTTTGTTATGACCTCTTCATCGCTGAACGTAAATAAAGACAAGTTGAATAGCATGAAAGTAATGCACATAATCGTCACCACCACACAGCTGCCCAGGCGTGAGGGCTGCAGTATGCCTTGATAGTAGAATTTCTGCAAATCATAGGGATAAACGCCTAAAAGTTTGCAAAGATAATAAATTGACTTAAAACTGTGCAAAAATTGCTGCGGTCGGCCATTGACTTCGGACATCTTTGCTGCTGCGGCGTTAACTGTTTTGTAGGTGTTGTGTGCTAATGCGCCTAAATGTAGACAGTAAATGACAGCTAGGTGCCAAACGCAGTAATTAGTAACAGCACTGATGGGCGATTTCTTTTTAATTAATGGAAATTGTTGATACACTGGGAGAAATGAAAGAAAGCTTTGAAAAAATCATAGAAATTAGGAATAAAATATATTAAGAAAATATGATAAATACTTATTGAAGTAAAATATTTGGAAAAAATGAAAGTCAATGTTGAAAAAACTTGTTTTTTAGTCGATTTTATTACAAAAACAATTTTTTACTATTTTTATTTTTGTGGTGGGAGTTGAGTCCATTACCCCTGTGTAGTAATGACTCGATCATAGAGTCATAGTGACCATTTTCGATCTCATGAATAAATACTGTATATACATACATATAACTGTTTTTGTTACTTTCCGAATATGGGAGGGCCATCTTTTCCGATTCCTCCCTCCCTTACTCGAATGGAGTTTTATAATTCTGTAAGGAAAGCGAATTCTTTCTTGTAAAATTTACTTTAACCGGCAAACAAATCTACAACCTATGAAGTCGCACAGAGAAATTTAGTTAGTTAAGAGAGGGAGAAAAAAAATTCAAGAGGGTAAGAAAGAGAGAGGGATTAAGGGAGCAAGAGAAAAACATATAGAGAGTAAGAAAGGTAGAAAATGGAAGAGCATGAGGGGGGAGAAAAAAGGGCTAGAGATAGAAGATATAAAGGTCAAAAACTCAGCATCTTTTCAAATCCCCTTAATTCTTTTAAGAGAAGGAGAGAGAGGAAAAGAAGGACTGTGAAAAAGTTTGTGAACGAGAAGAAGTGAGAATGAAAGATATATAGAGAGAAAGAAAGATATAGAGGATATCTTGGTCAAGAACTCAGCATCCTTTCAATTTCCCTTAATACTGTTGAGAGTGGGAGAAAGCGAAAAATACGGACAGTGAGAGAACTATTGATAGTTAGGGTGAAAAAATATAGAAAGAATGAAAGAGAGCGAGAGTGAAAGTTAGATAGAAGAGAGAAAGAGACAGGGGATATCATGGGTAAGAACTGATATCCTTTCAAATCCTCTTCATACTGTTAAGAGTGGGAGAAAGAAAAAAACATAGAGAAGAAGAAAAAGAGATAACAGGACAGAGTGAGAGAGCGAGAGAGTGAAAGAGATAGCGGGTATCATCGTCAAGAACTCAGCATCTCCTCAAATGCCTTACATTTTTTTATCACTGTCTTCGCATCGGAAGACTCAAGACAACAACAATTATTGAGTTCTTTTGTGCAGTTGCATTAGAATGAAATACAAAATAGAACCTCAAGTCTTAACGTAATCCAATTATTCATCCATTTTCCGTTCCGTGATGATCTGACAACTTCGTATTGGCTTCGTATACTATTGGTCGAACATAACCAGTTTTAATAAACATCTAAAAGTAAAAAAAAAATAGTTTGTAAATATAATCAGAGTTTCGAACCATTCTCGAAGTGAAACTAAAATATATTACTTCGATTAACAGTAAATACTTTATATACTCTTATGCTCCTCTTACTCAGCCACTACTTTCGAACGAAGCTAAGTAATAACCCTTGCATAAGAAATTTATTTCAGTGCACACAACTAGATGCATATCGCTTAAAACCTCTTATAATAATTGCCAGCGATAAACGTGCCAATCCATTTGCCATTCAACGATGAATATTTGCGCTGCTTATTTACATACAAACTAGTAACGCGACGGATATCTATTTACATATTATTGTTCATTCATAAAAAGAACACATTTGTCATTGTTTGCAGCAAAAAGTGAAACAAACTCTTATCGCTCTAGAAGAAATTAATCTATTTTATTAGAGTGCGGCGACTACTCTGTTCGCAGTCAGTATGCACTTTAGTCAAAGTGATGAAGACAACAGGGTGGTTGTGAATAATATAAATGGAAAATGCAAGCGTTGACGTTAGAAGTGGTAGTACGCCCAAAAAGATTGTAATAATAGAAAAAAATGTCCAGGGAGGCAATACTGTAGCTTTCAGTAAGCAATGGAACTGAAATAGAACTAGTTCCTTTTGGTGGTGTACTAGTTACTTTAAACAAAGTTCTGGTATTGGCGAGTAATAATTTACTCAAGCGACTATCAATTTTCTCACACCGTCACTAGTTACGAACTACTTCTATAGAGGTACTATAAAGTTTAGAAAAAAATCAATTTATAATAGTTTTAAAATTATTAAAAATATATACATATGCTTATCTTTCAAAGGAAAAATTCTTTAATTTTTATTCTTTTAAACATTTTACTTGAATACTGAATTACTTTATTGAAAAATTCCATTTAATATTTTTGAAACTATTGCCAAACTAGTAACGGGAGGAACTACTCCTATAAGAAACTGGTACTAAACCGTGATTTTGACCGCGTTACTGATTTACTCTATCGAAAAATTCCTTTGCATATTTTTGGCACTAATTAAAAACTACTTACCGCTGTAACTACTCCTATAAGAGCCTGTTACTAGTCCGTTTGCTGCTTATTTTATATTATTTTAAGATATTTTAATTAAATACTGATTTACTTTATTGAAAAATTCCATTTAATATTTTTGAAACTATTGCCAAACTAGTTACCCCTATAAGAAACTGGTACTAAAGCGTGATTTTGACCGCGATACTGATTTACTCTATCTAAACGTTTTTGGCACTCATTTAAAACTAGTTACCCTTGTAACTACTTCCAAAAGAGACTGGTCCATGTCCATGTGCTGCTTACTAGAAATTTTCTCTAGTGTGTAAATAGTGGCATGCCTACACATTATTTTAATTTCTTGATTGCAGTTGCATTTTATTTGTTATTGACGTTAATGCATATCTCGATGTATTGGCAATCATTTGAATTGCGAAATTTTTGAATTAGTGCATTATATGACAGAAAAATTGCGGAGCCATTCTTATCGCATTGCAATTATGACATCTGTATGTTTTATGATGATGCATTATTAGTGCAAAACGATTTGTTTAATTAAGAGCTTTCGATTATCATTTTTAAAATATATTAATATTTGTCGCCATTGAGGCGTTTTCTATTAGAGAAATTACAACGATGAGTATGAAAATTGAAAAGGTTTTTAATTTGTTGTAATTCATTGTATTTACAACAGTATTTTTTTAATATTTTTAATTAATGTAACTTTTTTTTCGTATACATGTACATATATATAAAATAATACAAGGGAAATTCAGGAAATATAAATAAACAATATGAACCCTTTTTTAGTGGTTAATCACAGAAAAGTCTATGGCGGCAAGTATTTAGTGAAATTAGTGGTTTCCAAGGATACACAGAACTCATATTATTAATGATCCATAAATGAGTTTATCGATAAGCTACCATCCTAAAGGTAAAAATCAGCCACAGCATATATTTTAAGAAATGTAACCTGTAACCAAAGACAAGGACCTACATTTCCCTGCCAAGGAACTACTTGATTTGTTAGCTTTATGAATCAAAATGAGAACTTTAACCATTTCATAAGTTGGTCTGTTAAAAAAATGGTTATGATTGGTTTACGATTCATACTAACAAAGAATATTCAACTGATTTGCATTAGTTTTTGATTGTATAAAGAAGTTTGTTTAAAAAAGCCTTCAATTACCCTTTTTTACTGCCTAATCCTTATTAATTTAAACGCTTCAGATTATAACTTTTGTTATTGTTATACCCTGAAGACCGAAGAGGAAATATTGAGACCCTCGTGGACGACCTACTAGAATTGCTAACTGAATGGGATCCGCTGTCAAGAAAGTCCTAGGGCTGCAGGCCAAGGATCATTAGGTGGTTTTCCACTATGATCGTCCGATCTATAATCACGTATGGCCTGGGCCTCAAAAGCTTCGCAGACTTCACCATCGAAGCCCCAACGACTTGCATGTCGAGTGCAATGCACACTTCTCCTACGCCAGCACTTAAAGTAATTCTTGAGCTTACACCGCTTCATCTAGTGATCAGTCAGGTAGCCAAGTATACACAGCAGAAAGGTGTGGTAGAGGTAAGGTAATCTCGTCCCAGAGTTAAGTTGTACTATACCATTGGCCCTTCTCTCAATGGACAGCACTACTAAAAGGGTTAACTTCACCAAGAAGTTCACGGTTACCTGCCAAGGCTGAATATAATTATTCCACTCTCGAGCTACTGCTTAAGGATAGTACGATCACGTGGCACACTGACGGCTCGAAAACGTTGGAGAAAATCGGTCGCAGGGCTACGCCTTAAGCTCTCCAACCCATGAAATGCTTTTATAATATTTTTAAGGCAAAAGTGCTTGACATAAGTCGGTGCATAGAGATAAATCTCCAAATTACTTAGCGAGAGTCAAGCGGCACTTAAGGCAGTCTCTTCTTAAGAGATCAAGTCGCTACTGGTGCAGGAGTGTAGAGAACGGCTGAATAGCCTAGCGGAACGTAACCATGTGCGACTCATCTGGGTGTCCGGTCAGAAAGGGAAGGAACTGGTTGATGAGCTCGCCCGCTCCGTAACATCTATTACATATTAGGACCTGAACCTACCATAAAAGAATTGCTCCGCAAGGAAGAAGGAGTAGGCAGAGTATTATACATATATTTGTAGAGGGTACACCAGCGTTCGATCTAGCGGTTTCTTATACAATATTTCCCCAAAAATAATTTCATAAACTCATCTTGAAACTGCAAATTTATTATCTGTGTGTGCTGGCGCAGTCGAAGTGAGTGCAATTACGAAATCGCCATAAATTAGAAAGCAGAAGCCGCTACAAGAGCCAGCTTTGTCAAATTACTTGATATCGAAAATCAACAATCATTAATTTAAATGGGACACGCCGCACACAAAGCCTCAGACAACACGGTGCTTAAGCTGCATGCGGCAACACAGTCAACCCTGTCTTACAGGATTTCCTTAAAAAAAAATTGTATGCTGAGGATTCAAAGATATCAATAAAATGTTTGCGCGCGCTAAATGCATGTACTTTGACGTGAATGTGTATGTGTTGGTGTGAGTGTGTGTGGGTGTCTGCCTGTTAGGGGATATGTAACATTATATGGGAATTTTACAATATGATAAATGGTTATTTACGTTATTTGCGACAACAATGCCTCCAATAACAATTTATGATGGTCGAAAGACAGCGGCAAAGCCGAACAAACGAGCTAAAGGAGCACTTGAGCGGACAAGCACTTGCTCTATTTGTATGTGTGCGTGTGTGTGTGTGCAGAAGGTACTCGTTGGCGACAGCAGGAGAGAATTCAGTAATAAATAATCTTATTTCATCAGCGCCATCGAATTACTCTCTCAGTGCACATAATAACGGCGAAGCGGGGGTACGAGTAACGGCAGAGCGGGCGGCATAAATGGGTGGACAGCAAAGAAAGTGGCACCACACCAACACAAACATATTTGTGTGAGTGAAGGAGGTCGAGGCACCCCCACAAGCGTGTAAGTGGAGACCGCTTTGTGCGGCCGGAGGCGTGTACAGAGAATGTCGGCATGCCTGTTATTATGCTCGCCTGCTCAGTGTTGATTCTGCAGCCATATATATGTGTGTGGGTGTGTGTGTGCGCTGATTGTTGCTGGCGCGACGCTGACTCTCTGCGGACTTAAAGCCCTAGACAGCGCTGCCACAGTAGTGCTTATTATTAGGCCTGTACACGCTGGCAAAGTAGAACATTAATTTTGCTGTCATTGTAAATCAGCAGTCAACGGAAAAAAGCGTGTTCGCTCATTGTGGGAGTTTAGAGGCGTGGTCGCCAACAAAGTAAACACTTTAAAAGCGTAATGGTTTTGCATACCACAAAGGATGCTTAGCGGCACACACAGACGCAGGCACCAGTACTCACATCTGCAAATGCTTAAAGGCTCAACAGACTCTCTCACAAACATATAAGAAAGCTCTTGAGTCTCACACACCTACACAAATAAAAAGAAAACTAGTCAAAGGCAGCGTGGCAATGCGAAGATTTCCGTTGAAACCGTTGCAAGGTGACAAGCATTTAACACAACCAAAAAGCGTTGGACATCCATCTGACAGCGTATAACTGTTACACCTTTTGTTGTGGCTTACGTTGACGTTAAAAGCACCGCAACGCCCTAACACCCTAACCTCTACCCCAAGCATCTTCTCATAGCTTGCCATTCAGCTCACCTGCCGCAAAATTGTCTCGAAGGACATTACTTAGTAACGCAATTTATTTGTGGTGGGTTGGGGGTGTAAACTTGAAGCTTGCGGTGCACTTGCGGGGTGTGAACGCTTTTGAAAAGTAAAATTGCTAAATTTGTAAGCACGCGAAGGTTTTGTGTGTCATGGCAGCAGCATCTTGTTTTGCTTTGACAGGATTTTGGCTTCGTTTATTCGCAAATTGAAAATAAACACAAATTGTGGCTCACGCAGATTATGGGTATGAGTGGTGGGGTTGGCGGGCGCTCAAGTTGAAAATGTATTAGACTGTGTTAATCATTTAAAGCGGATTAAATTATACTGATACCTCGCGAAAGCGGAAGTTGAAAATTGGAGTTGCTGGCAAATACTTTAAAATGGAAATTGAGTTACATATAAATAAAAATTGTCTATATTACAGGTCTTTTCTAAGAAACATTTTTTTCTTGGTATGAATTTCTCGTCAGAAATCATTATTCAATAATATGACCATATAAGTTCCTTTAGGTTTCCTATGCGGAATCAAATTTCAGGTGATGGATGTACTGAAATTTATTATTACTGGCGTCAAAACTCGGATCTATTATTACGACCCGGAAACAGGCGATCAATCCGCCGCATATGGTGGCAAAAGTAAGCCGAAGCCGGCGAAAATACGTCAAAGCCGTTCAAAAATCCAGGTTACGTTGACAGTTTTCTTCGATTATTGAGATGTGGTGCACTCCGAACTCTTTCCGACTGGCCAAACTGTCAATAAGGAATAATAATAATATTTGGGTGTTATGCGTCGTTTGCGCGAAGCTATTCGTAAAAAGATACCAGAATTATGGGCCAACAGCTCTTGACTTTTGCACCACTTTAATACACCGTCGCATACTGCATTGATTCTTCGTAAGTTTTTCGCTAAATTTTTATTCATTATCGTGCCGTCTAATTTAGCTCCGTGTTATTTCTGGCTGCTCAGCAAACTCAAACGACCGCTTCAGGGAAACCATTTTGAGTCAATTGAAGAAAAAAAGCTTTTCGTTTTCCAAAATCGATATGTCTGTATGTCAAAGCATTACTCAATAACGAACAGAATCATTGCAATTCAGCTGCTTAACTAAAAAGATTTTGATATCCAACGGGAGTTTCACATGTCCAAAAGTGATGTGATCCACAGAAAACCGTCGGCTTCGAGATTCTGGTCAAAAAAGGTCCGAGCAGTTAATCACATAGAGCAAAGCAAACGCAAAAAGAAAGAAAAGTCATCTGACTAATCGAAGGACTCCCTAAGGAATTATATCGGCTGCATTGTCGCAGCAATATTTTAGAATATCTGAAACATGCTGGATCAGTAAAGAATAAGCGCTACAATATTCCACTGGTGGAACCTTCACTTTTAAACTGAACTATAAATCAATCACTCATAGTTGCAGAGCACCTTAGGAGAGGTAATTTTACCATATCATCGGTAGGTTAAAATCAGCAGGGAATAATGATTTTAAATCAAAGAAAACGTTTTATGAACGCACTCATTTCATACACTCATTATATACCTCAGCTGAGATGGCCTTTAGTGCCTTCTAACTTCTTCTCTGTGTATGACTTTTAAAGTCGGATTTTTCAGTTTCAAATCTCTTCAGAAAAAAAGATACAAAGTGACAAATCTGGCGAAGACAGTGACTTAGGGTGATGGTACTGGCTTAGTCCTTGTACAAAAATCCTGTCACAATCATGCTAGAAAGTGACAGTTCAGGTCTTTTAGCACGCGTCTAGCCTTAACTTGCTTCACATCCAAAAATTTACCAAAATGTTTTAAAAATAGGAGATGATGAGATCCTCTGCTATCTCTCTGATGTCAATAAGATGATTTTCGGGATCCGTTTCTTTAACCTTTTCGATGTTATGGTTATTTTCGAAAACTTCGCGATCTTCACCGAATGCTATGTGCTACTCTATTACTTGACTTCGTGATAAAGGAGACTTCCCAAAAGACTTCTGCGACTTTTTTTAATGATTACGTAAGCGTTATACCATTGCAAATACAAAATTTTAAGCCAACTCTTTGTCAAAAGTTTTTCCATGCCAAAATCACCAGTTGCCAAATTTACTCTAATTGATATATGGAGATCAAACTTAACAAACATAAAAAGGTTGTATCATTTTGGGAAAAAAATATTTATCGCTTCGGTTTGCTCGTACCAGTCCGGGTCAAATTTGATCTTGAGAGTATATCACCTAAAATACAAAATAACATAACATCACTTTTCATAAGTTTAGAGACGAAAGAAAAAGGATATAATAGAAACCGCGCACATTGAAACAAAATTCGAGTTTTGGTTATAAAATGGTTTTATATTGGTTATACATTGGTTATAAATGGGGTATGTCTAACAACTGAAGCTGAAAATTTTATTTTGCATATACATATGTATGTAATATGATGTAGTCAATCGTTAGCAATAAAAAACTGAATCATTTATATTGCTTTGCATTTTAGGTGACGATATGTATAAAATTGTATATATTGTTAAGTCGGATCCCCAGATGATATTGTATATATGGTCATAGGAGGCCAAACGTCAACAGCTATTTTACTAAAAGTAAAATCTACATTTCGACGCCGAGTAATATTCCAAGCTCTGATTTCGCACTATAGAAAATATTAAGCGAAATCGAAAATTCACAGAATAAAGATTGTACACAAACCAAATTCTACTTTTAATCACAAACGGGAAAACCTGAACTACAATAAATTCTCCAATGAATATTACAGTTTAATTTTTCGAAGCATTCAACTTTGCTCCCGTATCCAATTTGTGTAGTTTGCTTGTTATATATAAACTTTGCTGTATATATTCATTACTTTCCATTGACCAGCACATCCAGCTCATCACTTTCAATACTCCATACAACAAATTTATTATAGCTTATTAATAAAAAATGGCGCGCATACAATTTCTAGGCAACTACGAGCATTTAATCAAAGGAAACGCAAACAAATTGAGTACCATTCAATCGCTCATAATTTTTTGATAAAAGCGCAATGAATATTAAACCAAAATCAAACACTTTGGTATTTTATTACTTTATAGCAGTAACGTCATGCATCGCCAAGTGGTTTATTTACCATGCGATGTACGCAATTCGCTTTATTACATTGTACTCTGCTTTCTGTGCTTGCTGTGCTGTGTTTTATGCACTCTTTGTTGGTGTGGGTGTGTATGAGTATGTGTGTGAGAGTGTTCGCAATGAAGGGACGGTTGTTAGGGGTTACTAGTGGGGCTGCATGTTTGACCTTGATATGCATGTATATATATATGTATATGTAAACGTAGTATATTTACGTGGAGGGCTGGTAGATATATATTCGGTTATATATTCGAGTACTTTTTATGCCCGGAACAGGGATTTTAAAGTTTGCTACGAAGTTTTTATACACAGAAAGTATTGTCGTAGATCCATTAAAAAAAAATATATCTAGTATATAAATAATCAGCGTGACCAACTGAATCGTCTTAGTCATATCCACCTGTCTTTCCGTCTCTCTATATCTTCTTCTTCTTTACTGGTGTAGAGACCGCTTACGCCAGGGATGGGCACATTTTTAGCCCGCAAAGTTAGCAAAGTGCGCACGGGTGCTAGATGAGGGGAATATCAGTTTACGGAGAGAAGGGCATAACAAGTTGAGAAAAATTGCGAAAAAAATGAATTACATTCCTCCGTAACTTGATGTTCATCGCAGAGTGGTTGCGGCAATACTGACATTGTACACAAATTTAAGGGTGGAAGTTTACTTCATATCGGAATTGTACAGTTGTGTGAACAAAAATGGGTAAACATAATTTGCAGAGTTTAGAGTTTCGCATTAAAATTTGTTTTTATTTACCTTTGCATGGTGGGAAATTTTAATCACTGTTAGGAAAAAATATATATATGTTATGTTATGTATCTAAAAACAATTTTATTTAATAAGAAAACAGCATATTTTAAAACTTCACAACACCTTATGGTTGTTTCTATTTTGTTCACACCACTGTACATGTGATAGATCAGTCAATGGTGGTGGAAAATACGTTGCTTTCATTTGTAAATATGGAGTGGTAAAACGTTGCTCTCACTTCCCTCTTCATGTTTGCCCGCGATGATCCCCTCACCTAGCCCTCAAAATGTGCACTCGTGCCCGCACGGGCAAAATGCCACTGAGGGCTAATGTGCCCATCCCTGGCTTACGCGATTATAGCCGAGTTAACAACAGCAAGCTGTTTACGTTTTTTTTATTGGTAGTGTTTTTTAGGTGGCGGGTCCCAAACCCAGCGCACAACCCTTTGGAGGGGGTCTCTCTATACACAAGTGTATTAATTCTTTCAATTTTCGAGATATCCATCTGAAATTCTGTACACGTTCGTTTCTGTCCAAAAAGTTGCTTATTTATCGGAATCTTTGATATCAGACCACTTTAGCATATAGCTGCCATACAAACTGAGCGATCGGATTCAAGTCTTTGTAAGAAAAACATTTTTATTTGACAAGATATCTCTACAAAATTTAACGCAGATTATTACCTAAGCTAACTGTATATTCTCCAAATAAATGGTGCAGATCGGACGACTATAGCATATAGCTGTCATACAAACTAGTTGCTCAAAATCAAATACCTATGTATATAAAAAGCTCTTTTATTTGTCAAGATTTTTTCACAAAATTTGGTATGGAATATTCTCCAAAGCAAGTCTACAATCTCCAAAAAAAATCGTTCAGATCGGACCACTCTGGCATATAGCTGTCATACAAACTGACCGGTCAAGATCAAGTTGTAGATCTCTTTATAGCCTTTTATGCTATGAAAAATGCATATGTAAAGGGTATTTTAAACTCGGTTTAGCCAAAGTTTACGATTTTTCTTATTTTATTTATATATTTAAAGGCACAAGAAAAAAATACATACATATATACTTGTTCATATCTCTACAATCAGTAATTGTTGTCTTGCAAATTTGTTAGCTCAGGCATTTCTATACACCGCCATGCTTTACAATGGCTGACCTCTTACATATACACCCACACATTTATAACTAGACGCCTTTCCATTTCATTGCATTTGTACGCACACACGCAGACAACGGTGCTGCGCCTTCCGTTACGTTTATGTGCAACAGCGCCGACGTTGAGTGTCCTTTTTGCCGCTGGTGCTACTTTAGTGGCCTTTAAAGTATCATAAATTTACAAAGCTGCCATTGCCGCGTTGCTCTTAGCACTCATTTACGTTGGCCTAGTCGCTAAAGGTCCGCCGTCCGCCAAGCCACGACCGTGGGAGTTGCGTAGCAGCAAGACTCAATTCAAGTAAAAGTGGTGAGTGGTGGTGGCGAAAAAAAGAAAATTGGAAAATGGGGTCCTTGTGCGCATTACGGTCATTTTGCTCTTTCTACTTCTTCGCACGTATGTGTGAATGTGTGTGTGGGCTTTTATGCCTACACTATTTATGGTGGCATTCGGAATTCGTATGACAATCGCGCTGGTGGCACTTTTGCGGGCAAAACCCCAAATGCTGAGGCATTTTAAAGCATCGCAATGTGCTAATGCGTCGTCAGGGCAACAATATTGATGACACCAAGGCAAACGAAGCAAGTAAATGCAAAGAAAATGGCAGAGAAACCCGTCAAGTACACTGAAAGCGCCTAAAAGCATGCTACGCGTGAAGAATGTGAAAAAAGTGCCATTTACTTTACGCTAACCGGCAGTCAACTAGGGATTCAAGTTCACCAACCCTGCCACCACACAGCAAAGCGTCTATTACACACCTTGTAGCACAAATTTTCCACTCACCGAGATCGAGTTCGGCCGTTGCGGCTCCACCATTTTGCATTATCATAATCATAATTGTGCATAATATGAAAATATGATTTATTGGCTGTAATAAAAAGGCTAAAAAACGGAGCGCACAAAGAAGTGCAGAGCCAAAGTGCCAACCACAGCAACCACTAGTACACGTATACACACACACGAGCAGCTGGGAGCGTGTGTAGCCACAATGTCTGCGCTTTAGCACGGAAATGCCATATCAATGACGGCGAAAGCCAAAGGGAAAAGGAAAAGTGCATGAATGAAAATAAAATTTCCTATTTCCTTGCGAAGAAGGTATGAAATTTCCCAAAGGATATCAAATTTGCTTGCTGTAAGCCAACGCAAGCGCGCAGCCCCCGCTGACACATGCTGCTGTTAGTGAGTGTAGCCTGGCAGTTGTGTGCGTGTGTGTTTATGTGGAGTTTGTGCCATTGCCTTTGTTGTATAAAAGTAAATATTGGTTATTTTACACGGCTGTAGAGTGAAGTTATGTGCAATATCTTTCAACTGTCTGACGGCGGTGGTAAATACCGTTCGCTTGTTTGGTTATCGGCAGGAAATATTAGGGTTAGGCGAAGAGGTGAAATTTGCGAAAAGGTATTGTATTCCAACGGACGCATACGAGTATATTGAGAGGGCGGGGTATGTAACTGAGCGGTGAATTTCATATATTTTTCGCTTGCAAACTGAAAGACAGCTACAATTTAGCGAGATGATAAAGTGCGGAAGTATTGACCTACAACAAGACTGCAGTGAAGTTGTGTGCTTTTTCAAGGGATGCGCCATTTTTAGGGATTCTTCACTCAGTTAAAATGCAAAATCTTTCATAGATGAACCCACGTCATTTTTAGGGATTCTTCACTCAGTTAAAATGCAAACTCTTTCTTGGATAAACCTACGGCACTGTTGAAGGTATCATAAATTTAGAAAAAATTATTATAATTTTTTAAAAAATTTAATATGCCTGGGAGAAAATTTAACAATCATTCACTGGGGGATACTCGCACTCTCAGTGCACAGATATATAAAAAAATATATGATATATTAAAAAAATTTATATATTCTAAATCTCTAGTTTGAAATTTTGTATGAATTTACAATCACCTTTTATATATAGAATAGTATGACATTTTGGAAGAATATTTGGCGCCGAATCCGACTTAGAAAACTGCATATCTTTCCGCCGAGAGCAGAAGCCATAAATATGCTTCCAGGGTAGCAATAAAATTATGGTATTTTAACTTACTTAGATGAAAGCGAATGCTGCGATTCGGTTAAAATTTCGAGTAATCGATTTAAATTAATTAGTTATTTAAAATAATAGAAAGCATCTCGACATACAAGTAGTAGGTTTCTAAGTTTACACAAAGGCTATAATTTAATCATGACAGGAATGCAACTCTGTAGGAAATATCTACCGAAGACCGTTTTGAGGAATTTGCAGGCATTTTTATATGAAACCGATATTAAGGTATAAGGTGAATACGATTTTTTTTCAGGATCAGCGAAATTTCTGTTGCTTAATACTGGAGATAATGTTTTCTATACGATTAGGGTTGCCAACTGCGAAATATGAATTTTAAAAAAATATGAAAAATTTGCAAAGAAAAATTTTAAGTTGTAATTAAACGTCTAAGAACCACCGAATCTGTTTTCATACATTTTTGAAAAGTGTTTATTACGTTTAGGGTTGCCGACTGTGAAATATTACATTTTTGAATATATGAAAAACTTGTCAAGCCAAAAATTTAAACTGGTTTTAATCAACCAATATCTGCCAAATTTCTTTTCATAATTATTTTTAAAGAGTTGCCATATAATGAAAAACACTTATATACATAGTATATGTTATTTTTTATATTTTATCGTAAGGATTAAATCTGAAAGCAAATAAAATTAACTGAAACATACTCAATGCGCTAGTTTTATTTCATAGGCTTGCCACATATTTACAAAATACTATAGTTCTTATGCAACACATAGCGCTAAAAGATGAAAATTATAATAAAATTTATATATTATTACAAAATTATTATACCGCAAAAATTAAATATGCATTAATGAGGCTATATTTTAAAAATGTGTTGCCATATGTTGAAATAATAAAAATGTTGAAAAAATACTTCAGATTATTACTTTAGATTAGTATACTCTAGATATTATGTTCAAAAGCTGACTTAGTGCTCTTATGTGATCATATACATATAGTAGGGTTGCCAGATTTCTATTTTTTAAATGATTTAATAGGTATGTAAAATAACATGTGATCAAAATTGATTCGGATTGCCAAAAAACAACATCTCCAAATACTTTAATGCAAATCTTTATTATTGCCTGCCAAACTCACTTGTTATAAGCCTCGGCTGCGGTGGGTTTCAGTTCGACCTGGATTTGGTATAAAAGCCCCACGTTTACAACGAAATTTTTCACGAAGACGCCTTCAAACGATCAAGTATTATTCTTTAATGACCGTTTGATCCTATGGAATAAATTCACAGTAAACCACACTATGATAAGCAAAGAAAACGATGAACGTCGCCACAGAGTCTACTTAACCGGAACGGACCTGGATCTTTTATCCGGCCAAGGACTGTCATATCGGCAGAATTTTACCGCTACAACTACAACAACGACATGAGCGTCATCTTGATTTTTTACACGATTTAATTTTTGATTTCTGCTACTTTTTGAAACGCCATTCACCAGATAGTTGGACAATTTCGCTGTCATATTAAAAAAATAACACGTCCCGTCACCAGTAATGATGTGCTTGATGTGTGTAGGTTTTAAGCTTTTGTGTAGAGGTCCTAAGACATTTTTGCAAAAGATTCACGTTTTTTGGTGCTAGTAAACTTGATACGCTTCATTCCTTAAACATAAAACGAATTGGTTAAGTCGATTCATAAAAGATTTTGAGATCCTCTGCTATTTATCTGATGTAAACACAACGATTTTCGAGCGTCATTAACAGAGAAGAATGGACGACTCATATTAGGGAAGTTTTTTGATGACTTCACGATCTTCACCGAACGCTTCTTGCTACTCAAATAATCAAATACTGTACAAGGAAGTTCTCGACTTAGTCCTTGTTCCGCCCATCGCATTTCTTGGACTGCGGATATTTCAGCCTTTACTTTTAGGAGGTCATCACCCAGCTGAGCAGCGGCACCTTCACAATTAAGAGACCGGACATTCCAGATGTATGCCTAATATGGTAATCCATAAAACATTTGCAGTGGTCGTCATCAAAAGAGGGTCTCTCATCCGAGGCTGTTCTCTTCTTTTCATTGGTAATGTTTTTTGCGTGGCGCCTCCCTAACGCGGCGCACAACCCTGGGGAGGTATGATTCGCCTTCTCACTTTATACGAGTATCACCTACAAACGAATGTTTTTAGCTATCCAGAGGATACTTGGTTAAAGACCGGAAGTCATGAGCTGCTTGAGCCATATATAAAAGAATCGTGTCTGGCCACTCCTAAGTGAATAGCGATCAGAGAGCGTTCCTCACTTGCGTGAACTTCTACACATGACTCCATCTTCCTAAAAATTCCAAAAGCACTCTAATTGATTTGTAGAGATCAAGCTTGCCACGAACATAAAAAAGGTTGTACAAGTCACGCAAACTTTGATTTTCTAATCGATTCGGTTTGCATGCGAGGTTTTAACGGACCACTCCGAGTCATATTTGATCAGGTGGTGGTTATTTCAGTTGGTTATATCAGCATATACTACATAGGTAAAAGCGTGGTTATTTATTTATTATGAAATTTTTATATAATTAATAAGTGATTTTAAATAGCGTTTCCAACTGTACATACCTTAAAATTTTATTAAATAAAATTCTAAATTTTTATAATTTTGTCAAGTTTACAATTTTTTCATTAGGAATTGTTTATTTTCATAAATTTTTATTAGAGTGCTGCCACATTATTTGAGTTTAATATCGATTAATATTAGTAATTTGAACTCATGAAGCGTCTATGTCTAACGTTAAGTAATTTTACCATAACTAATAAGTAATTTTTAATAGCGTTGCCACCAGAAAAAAATACATACTTTAAAATTTTATTAACAAAACGGGTATTTTTATAATTTTGTCAAGTGATTAGAAATTGTTTATTTTCATAATTTTTAATAACAGAGTTGCCACCTTATTTGTTTTTAATATCGATTAATATTAGTAAACTGAAGAAATTAGACGTCTACGTTTATTGTTATGTAGTTCTCCCATAATTAATAAATAATTTTTAATGGCGTTGCCACCAGCAAAAAAATCCATGCTTAATAATTATATTAGTAAAATGTTAAATTTTAATAATTTTTTACAAGTAATTATGAATTATTTATTTGCAAAACTTTCTTTAGTGCTGCCACATCATGTGTATTTAATATCGATTATTTTTTAGGAAATGTCTATTTTCATAATTTTTTATTGACAATGTTGGCACATTATTTGCAGTTATAATTAATTTATTAGTAAACTGAACTTGTGAAACGTTTCACCCAGTCAACAGCGAAATAATTCTAGTTTCCTTGCGTAATATACAAAACATGCTCAGTATCCACACGCGCATCATATAACATAAGAACCAATTTGTTTTATTAGCGCTGGGGACACACTGTCATTTCCACTCATATGTCGTAGTATGCGTAACTATACACTTTTCGATGCTCCGGTGCCGACAGCTAGCTACCTTTTTAACATTGCAGCTGACATGCCATTTCGTGTAGATATTTCACACATTCGGCGGCAAGTGCGAAAACGCTCGCGCGCTGCCGTTGCTAACGACAGGATGGCGGCAACAACCAACACGGAGTGTTTGTAATAGTGGCAACGACAGCAATGGCGTCAACATGAGCAGCACCGTTGGCAGCAGCAGAAGCTACGAAAAAATGCAACAACAAAAATACGCCTGAAAGTGGTATGTTGGTGGCACCTAACGGCACTTTGCCGCACGCCCTTTCCACTCCCCTGTCGCGACATGTATATTTTCGCTATTGTCACACTTTTTCGACGTTTTTGTTGTTACAAGCGGCGCTGCTGCTCGCAGCCAACTCCACTCACGGCTATTGTTGCACGGCAAGGGGTGGCGCTGGCCGAACGAATTTCCATCTAAATGCAAATTTGTGCAAGTGCTACCTGTGAAAACCTTGCTAGAACACCGCACACATGCACATACATACACACATGCGCGCATATGCTTGCTATTCTAATCCATATTGTTTTTACCGTTTTCCTATTTATTTTGCCTTCAAAATTCGCTTATTTTGTCACTTCCGCAGAGGAATCCAGCATTTTTTGGGTGAAATAACTACTCCCTGCAGCAAATAACCGGATGCAATCGGTACGTGCCATGGTTATGCACTTGAATAGTTTTCGATGAATTTACATGCGAGGAATAGAAAAAAAAGTTGTAAAACTAACAAAAAACAAGGCAAATATACACAAATCCAAGTGTAATATTTATTTACATGTGTGTGTGTTTGGGTGTGCACAGGTTTTTGGCTGTCAGCTGTATGCAAGGCGTTGCCAGAAATGGATCAGCCGTGACACGTTGTCTGAGTTGGCAGATCATCCGCCATTATTTGGTTGTAAAACACAGATATATACAGACACACACATATACACACAAACATAGTTGTTTTGTATTTGAGCGCGTGCTTGTGTCGTGTCGCATCGCTTGTTTCAGTTGAACCGGTGTTTAAGTCAATCTTTCGCTGCAAGTGGAAATGTATTATATTGCAATTTTTTGTTTCTTTTTATTCTGACTGAAATGATTTTTCGGAGTTCGGTGCATCTTAGATGGTTGTGACTACACCTTAAGCTTAAGGTACAGTTTCTTTGCATTTTGTGACAGTTCTATTAAGCGAAGAACATTAAGTAAAATATAATGTCAGATAGTTCGGTGAAGAGATATAATGATTTCTCGCTTTGTTAAACTGATATGTTAAGGTGTGATTTTCCAGACTGCTTTTTTATAATCGAAAGGTTAAATAAATAAACAATTTTGGGTGTTATGCCCGTTTCTTTTGAAATTTTAGTGAAGCCGACTCCTAATAATAGGCAATACATTTCGCAAGTTTTTACTATTTATTTTGGTGCGGAGAAGTTTAACAGAAAAGCTGCCCACTTTTAGGAGTTAGAAGGTATGAAAACTCAGAACAAGCGGAATCGAACATAATGCAATATAAAAGAAGTTCTGGGTTATGATATGAAGAATGAGAAAGAAGTTCAAGACAGAATTTATAAAATGTTTAATAGTTTTCATTGGCTGCTTATACGATCCATTAGCTTGATGAAAAAAAACGATTGTCTTGTTCTGCTGGTTCCTCTACATTGGCCTCTGGCTCTACGACACCATACTATGTGGTGGAGGGCTCTAGAAAAGACTACACTGGCAAAGAAATTCGAGAGCGTTCAACAGGCATCAGCATTTGGGTGCGCTAAGGTCCACTCCACACAAGGCACTCAGCGCAATATGTCATATACAAGACCATATACATAAGTACATATTGCCCGTAGATATCTCCGGAAGGTGTATGGCTACAAAGAGAGAGTCTGGGTTCCCAAAAGCACATGTGTCTGAACACTAGGAGATCCTCACTCACTTTACCTTCTTTACGGATGGGTCAAAGCTTGGGAGATGGGTTGGTGAAGAGGCTTACTGTCAGGAGCTCTCAATCAACTTCAGCTTCAGACTGCCTGACTATTGCAGTGTCATAGACACATTAACTGTGCGTTCAGGGCAGGTCAAAGAGTGCTTAGCCTCGCTATCAGGCCACAGCGGAATCGCAGGAAACTGTAAATCAGATTGAGCTAGCAAGAAAATGCACCCTAGAACGACTATGGGAAGAATGGGAGCGGGTCGGTGCATCCGACTTTTTGTGTTGTGCTACCAGCTTGGTTTCGATCTTTAATCAGTCATCAAACCTAACCTAATATCTCTCTTTTCCAGCTTCTCAAAACGTATTTCGCCAGCTAATTGCTGCGGTATATCAAGATTTTACACTCAGAAAACGATGAATGGAACTTCAGAATTCAATCGCAAAATATTTTTTATGATTGGATAGTTCAAAACACTTCTCATAACAAGCAACTCTTCATCGTTTCGATCGAGGCAATACGAAATTTCCTTTGATAACGTTGGAATGTTCGATATTTCTATTAACTTTATCTTACGGTCATCTAAAATCATTTTGTCTTCACTCTGTGGCCACGAAATTGGAGCTTTAGAAAACACACCACCATTTTAAATCAAGTCAAATTTTCGTGCCTAATTAAATAAGCGAAATAATCAATCACCTTTGTGTGTGTATATGTATGTGTATTAGTGTGTATGTATTAATATCTGAAATACTATTTTTTTAATCTCGAATTAAATTCGCCACAAAGCGCGCCACTGACCCACGTCAAGTGACCAATTCATTAATTAAATTTACAAACTTACAGAGCTGCTAATTAATTATCTAGCAACGCAAAAGTCAGGCCAGAGCTGTCAAAGCTATTCACGCCGAGATTGAGCTATGAGAAGCTGATGAGATTAGAAGAAGGAGTTTAGAAATATTTTTCATAAGCAAAATTTTAATTTCAGTATAAGCAAGAAACTGAAAGAAAATATTATATCTACAAACATATACTTATGTATATACATACATACATATGTACAATCAACAATCATCGTATATGCGCTCGTAACAGCGAAATCACCAATGCGGTACGCTCGTTTTTACATTAACAGCGCCATAAACAGCAGCCTTACAGTGCCGCAACATCGTTGAATGCACTCAAATGTTGCGCAACATTTTGTAGGTGTTGCTTCGGCGCTCATGTTGCGTACGCTTTTATAGCAAAGTGGAGCCAGCAAGAGCATGTCTGTAATATAGCGAAGAGAGTGTTGTTGAAATTCGTCGCTGCACGCGCTCTTCCCTTAGCACTCTCGCGTACACAGAGCAAGACAAGCTTGGCCTGCTGATAACACAAACCGAGCGAGTGCTTGTGCATATGTATGCATGTGTGTTTGCTTGCAGTTGTTATTCAACCACCCGCTCGCTTCATTGCACTTTACTATGCTAACGCTTTTTTGTTGCTTTTTTTCTGTACGCTCTTCGATTAACTCACATTGCCAACTGGTTGCGCCTCACTGCGCATGACTGCTGGCTGTGCTGTTACCATTTTGTAGAGTGTCAAAAAGTGCTGCATGCAAAGTGTCAAAAGCGCGTTTTGACAGTTAAAACGAGCGAACAGCTGTGCCAAGCGGCGTGTTTATCAAGAAAGTTGTGTTTTGTATTTATAAATAATAAAAGAAATAATGCTATTTCATAAACATTTTAATGGAAACAAGTGCTAAAAGTAACGCGTATTCGCAAATTGCTAGTGTTGTTGTATAAAGTAAGTGACTTTGTTGTGTATGCGCCTTGTTGTAGTGCGTTAAAGTGTTGTGCTTCAGCCGTGTTAGCGCTGCGTTCGTGAAAGTTCCTTAGAAATGTGCGTAAAGTGTAGAAAACGGAATAACAACAAAAACTAAAAGTGTGTGTTGAGCATTTTTAATTATTTACTTATAGTTGCTTGTATGTTAAGCGTCGCGAATTTATTAACGCACGAAAAATAACATAAATAGTAAAGCAATTTCCCGCTAGTGAGCAGCAAACGCGTGCTGCAACAACTGCAACACGTACATGTATGTATATATGTATGCTTTATAAGCACAGTGTGTTAAAATTAGCATTTTGTTCTATGAAAAAATTAATAAATAAATCTTGTGTGTGATTTCGTACATTACTAAGGAATTGTTTAAGAATCAACCAAAGTAAAGCGGAAATAATTAAAGGTAAGCTTTGAATAACCATATTATATAATATTTTATGCAAAAAAATTACTGAAAGGCAAAATATTAAATAAAAAATAAAAAGAAAAATTAAAAAAAAAAAAAACATCTTTAAATTTACATAGCGAGGGCTTTATGACATGTTCATACTTACCCCTACTATTAACATACAAATCGGTGGTCTTAAATTATTTTAGACACTCTGAATATTGATCTACTAAACACTACTTCTGAAGTAAAATGATGGTTAATCCTAAGATTTAATGTATGACAAGATTATATTGTGTATACACCCTAATTTTCAGTTCAGTATCTGGTTAACCTTTCGTTGTCGACTATTGGAATAGTAATCCCTCAACTTCTACAAATTTTTTCTACGTATATAAGTTTAGAAAGGGTGATCCATTTCGAGGTTCACTACTTTTTTAAAGAAAAAACACAGAAACTCCAAATTTAATGAGGAATGTTTAATAACGTTCGAAACAACATTCTTGGGCATTTCTCTGACGGTCCATACGTTGAGTCAAATTTTGGATGACTCGTTCGAGCATTTCGACTGGTAACTCGCGAATGACAAGCGTGATTTTAAATTTTACGCTAACGCTATGATATACAACAATCTTGGTGGCCCATCGACCGATGCAAAACTTGAAATTATGTGCTTATCAAAGTGTTTTCGCCATAAATCCATTGATTGTTGCGATGTGTGGGAAATGGCGCCGCCTTGTTGAAACCAAATGTCGTGAAGATCACCAGCTTCCACTTTAAACTTCAAATAGTCGGTTATCATGGCGTGATAACGGTCGCCTTTGACGGTTACGTAATAACCGGCATCATTTTTGAAGAAAAACAGACCGATGATGCCATCGGCCCACAAACCATATCAAACCATTGTTTTTTCTACTTGAAATGGCAGCTCCTAAATCTCTGCAAGTTACTTTTCTCCCCAAATGCGGCGATTTTACTTGTTTATATACCCATTGAGCCAGAAATTATCCTCATCGCTGAACAAAAATTGGATCGAAAACGTCGAGTCTTCTTGGAACTTTTCAAGAGCCCATAAAGCTTGGGAAGTTGAGCGGCTTCAGTTTATTTTGTACGTCTTCCAGTCTAGTCGTTCCATACGTCAGTCTGAGTTGCGGCAAATGGCGTCGAATCGACACTCGATGGTCTTCGTTACACTCTCAGCCACGGCTGCTCCGGCACTATATGAAGGCCTAGTCATGTGGTATAGAGGTCTGGCAAATCAAGTCTCGCGGTTAAAAAATTGTTTTAAAGCTGTAACTGTATAAAAAATCTATTAAAAATTTGTATAGTTGAGCCATTACTTCAAAAAAGACTTATTACTTCTAAAAAAATAGTCAAAATAGTGAGCCTGAAAGATTAAGATAATGTTAAAATAATGAAATTGTTTCAGAAAGAAAGCGAATGATTGAAAAAGCATTGATAGGTAAAAGGGAAGATAAATTCATATAAAACTTGTTTTTTTTTGAGTACCGTTAACTTAAAAAGCTTACGTTGGTGCTGCCCCAAATTAAACAACGTTGGTTTCGTTGCTTCGAAGATGGCGATTCCAATATTAACGACCGTCCACGTGATGGGAGAAAAAAAATCTTCGAAGGCGGTGAATTGGAGACGTTGCTCGGTGTAGATCCGCGTAAAAGGCAAGACGAGCTTGATCAGCATTGTGAGTCACCCGCTAAGTAATTTCAAAGCGACTACATGTGCTGGCAAAGATTCAAAAGCTAGAACCTTTGTGCCTTATGACCTCAATACCAGGAGACCTATGAAAAAATGATTCTACTGCATGGCAAAGCTTCTCTCACTTTGCTGAACACGTTAAAAAATGCCTAAATGGGAAGTCCAACCTCACCCACCATATTCCTCAGATGTTGTAACGTCCGATTACTATTTGTTACGTTTAATGGCACATGGTCTGCCTCAGAAACAGTTCCACTCACAAGACGACATCAAAACATAGCTTGATTCTTGGATAGAATCTCAGGTAAACAGTTCTACCCTAATGGTATTCGAGCTTTTCCAGAATGATGTGAAAAAGTTGTGCCACTGTACTACAATGCCTCTCTTAAAAAGCATAATTATTTGCGATAATGTTTCACGAAATGTTTAAACAAAAATATTTATGACATAGTTTTGCGTAAGAAAATTATTTACCTTTAATTTTTGCATTTTTATCCACTGTACTACACTTTCGATGCTGCGGGGCTTCCTGTTCGTTGCAGTTAAACAGGTTTCCTTAGCGATTGCGAAGACTCTCAAAGCAATTTGTACAAAAGTTTGGCCACTTTTGATTTTCTTGTTTATTTTGCGCTATACGTTAGATCGCACACACACACAATTGGCATACAGTTATATATATACTAATAGTGTAAATACACATAAATTACGCATAGATTTGGTTTAGAAGTGGCACAAAATGTTAATGAAAATGAAAGTAAAACCGGCTAACGGCCGATACCGTTTAAATTAATGCCTTCGCAGCGAAAGAAAAAACCCGAAATAATAAAAAAAAATCACTAATTTAAATTATAGAGACATTTATTATAAAAACCGGTTGAAAAGATAAACAAAGCAAGCAAATAAAAGTCGGTGAAAAAAAAAATCGGAAAAAATTTGCATTTCACCAAAAATCGTTAAGTGGCCTGCAATAATGTATATGTAACAGTTTATAGTTATGGATATATGTACATAGATATATCTGTATGTACGTGTGTATGTAAACTGAGCCAAGCTGCCAGCCGTCTCCACCAAACCGGTTAATTGCCTTTGTTGCTGACGTAAATGGCTTTGCCAAATAGGTAGCGCCAAAGTGATTGCCGGTAAGTCACGTTTCACACACACACACACACACACACAGATGCCTATGCTTACATGTGTAAGTGGGCGTTTTGTGTTCGGTTTATTTTTGGCACTACTCACCACATGTTGGATTCATTGTGCGTTCCGCCTATTTGCCTGTCGCCAAGTGCAAGCAAACAGCTGACCGTGCAACTGGAATTAACGCATTTTTTCCAAGATTTTACTTCCTCTTCAGCGTGGTTTTGTTATTTTTATTACTTTTTTGCGAAAATCCAAAAAATGTGTATTTAACCCTCTGGCATGGCGACAAGACCCAGCTGACCTCCATGGTCATGCATATTTCATACTATTTACAAGCTGCACTGTTTACGTATATGCGTGCGCAAAAGAGAAAAAATGCAAAAAAATGGAAAAAATAATAAAAAAGTATAAAACAAAAATGAAGTAAAGGACATTTCTTACGTGGGAAAACGCTCGGAAAGCGGTTAAATTACGAGTTATTGACTTAAACTCTCGTTTCACTTGGCTTCGTTTCGTTCGTTTTTATTCCTTTATTCCTGTTCTTGTGGTTTGTAGTACGTTTGGCTTTTGGCCAAATATCACCGCATGACTTGTGTGACGCTTATGCACCCACATACGACGAGAAAAAAACATAAATTTGCCGAAACATACCATCATCAGCCATATGCCCAGGTCAGGGTTTGTGCGTGTCAGCAAAAAATACAACAACACAGAGCTGTAGAAAGCGTATTGTTTGGTTTACTGTTAATTAATTTGAGAATTTCAAGTCCACAGAGTTAGCAGGAAATAATTTTTGAAGACATGTTTAATTAAATTTATTTTTTACATAAAAATTTTTAATAGTCGTAACGTTGCGGCCACGCCATAATGAATGGTACGAGTATTCATCACTAACGAAAGAGTATATCGGGTCCCAAATTTTCGGGACTTTGACTGGTGATCCCGAAATTTTTCGGGATTCAAGTCACTGCGGAATGAATTATTCTTCATTAATCTCAACTTTTTTCAATTCCGAAGTTTCGAGACTTCATATTGGCGATCCCGAACATTTTCGGGATTTAAGTCACGTCGGAATGAATGATATTCTTCACTAATTTCAACTCTTAGAATTACGAAATTTCGGGACTTTAAATTGGTGACCTTGAAAATTTTCGGGATTCAAGTCAATCCGGAATGAATGATATTCTTCACTAGCCGCAACTACTTCGACTTTGACTGGTGATCCCGAAATATTTCGGTATTCCAGTTACTCAGTAATGAATGGTATTCTTCACTAACCTCAACTAGTTTGAGTCCCGAAATTTCGGGATATAGTTATTATGTCTCTGTAAAATGATGCTTGGGTTGATACAAAGGTGGCTCGGTTGGAGGGTGAATTGGTTAGTAGCTCGAATCTTGGTGGAATGGTAAAGAAAATTGATATGACTTCAGACTCTTGTGTTTTTTAGTGTGTGAAGATATTTTATAAAACAAACTGCAGATCTTAATTTAGTGTCGCAAGTGACATGCAGAGCGAACCAGTTCATGCTGATTTCAATTTACAAAGACGTCAATCAGAGTATGTATACTTATGAAGGAACATATCTGAACTAATATGAAAAATATTTTCATCGCTGTTGAAGACAATCACGCCACCAATCTGTCATGAAACTGAAGAACCCAGGTTCACTCTCAAGGTCTCGTCAACAAGTCTTTGCTGATATTTCTTCAACCGTAATGTATCTTTCCATTCGTCAAAGGAAAATTTAATTCTCAATGACCCACTTATCACTGTCCCTTGTAGCACTTATCGACCTTGAGTGCTTCCTACTTGGATCTCAAGGCGAACAAAGTCTCAAAGTTGTGGCTGTCAATAATGATAGGTGAGATCAGTAGAATGTTTGCTCCATGTGATGTTTTTTTTTATTCGCAAACGGGTCTATTTTCCTGCCTTTTCCATCCAGTCTAATCCAATAATACCATTGTGGCCTACAAACGTTAGCAAGTCAACACACTTATAAAGTTTTAGACCTGAACGTTTTACAAAACAACAACGCCGTTTGTATGGAACTTCGTTCAGTATCAAACACCGGAAAAAATGTATTTAAAATTTCTTACTCCGTATAAATTTGTATTGGAAAGCGTCTCTAAAATTTCTTAAAGTCTGGTTTTACCAATCTTCTTTTTTAAAACGTGGAAAATATAGTAGGACTTATAACAGTAATTTTTATTTGAGGCTTCAGTACTTTACCTGTTGTTATCTTATCAAAAATTTACTTAAATTTTAGGTTCTTTGGGCATTAGTGCAGACTAATTTCTAATAGTACTTGGTTCTTAAGAGATTTCCTGAGATTTGTTCATCAACCAACATATACTCCAATTCATAATTAGTAAAACTGGTATTTACTCCTCTGTAATTCTACTTTTACACTTCATTTAAAATCACTTCATCCGCTTTGCCTTATGTTGCTCTTGTTGTTATCACTTCCCATAGTACATTTTTTTCCCGCCTATTCTTTGCTATTCTGGATAAGTGTAACACGAGACATTTAAGTTGTTTAAACTACTTAGTTATATCCAGTTTATTCTTAACACCATTAAATACATACATATGTACATCAAAGTATGTATAAGTATATACATATATGGACTTAAGTACATAAAAGCTCCGATTATATGGCCTGTGTATTTGTTTTCCAATACTTGAGCTGTCTCTGCTACGGCATAATAGATTTAACTGTTGAATTTAGGATTATCCAGATTTTGGATCAACGGGCATTCGATTACAGAATTGCTTTAAAGCTCAATAAGAACAAATACAAATATCCTAAAGAACTTTTCAGATGAGTATTAGGTGCCTACGCTATATTTGGCTACTACAGAGAACACAAGTTGAATTTAGGTTAGTTTGTGTATAAAATCATTTTTAGAGAAGCAAATTTTGTTCTTGTGAAGTAAATGGATAAAACAGAATTTTTCTTGTTTATGAAATATGGTGTTTTGAATGAGAAAAATACAGTTGAGGCAAAACTTAGCGTTATGACGAGTTCGGGGCACTAACCCAGGAAAATCAACCATGAAGGGTTGGTAGGGTAAGTTTAGATGTGGTGAAATGAGCACTAGATAGTGAACGTAGTATTGCCCAAAAGAGCTGATTACCGACGAAACCTTCCAAAAAGGCCAGAAGATAATTTCGAGTGACTATAAAGTGCAGTTGTTTGAGATAGCAGGCACTTTAAAGCTATCCACTGAATGTGTACATCATATCATTCAGAAATATTTGGCGTAATAAACCCGAGTTTTTGCGTCAATAGGTACAGTGGATGAAACATGGCTCCACCATATCACTCCGAAGTCCAATCGACAAAAACTGTCCAGTCGAGTGGAAAGATTATGGTGACTGTAATTTGGAATGCGCTTGGAATAATTTTTATTGATTGCCTTGAAAGAAGAAGGGCCATCAACAGTCACTATTACATAGCATTACTGGGCCCTTTGAAGGCTGAAATCACCAAACAACGGCCGCATTTGAAGAAAAAGAAAGTGCTGTTTTACCAAGACAATGCACCTTGTCACAAGTCAGAGAAAAACAATGGCAAAAATCCACGAAGTGGACTTTCAGTTGCTTCAGCAGCCAGTTTATTCTCCAGATCTAGGCCCCAACGACTAGTTTCTGTACTCAGAACTCAAAAGAATGTTCGCTGGGAAGAAATTTTCGTCGAATGAAGAGGGGATTGCCGAAACTGAGGCCTATTTTGAAGCAAAGGCAAATCGTACTACAAAAATCAGTAAAAAACGATAGCAAAAGTCCATGAATGGCACTTCCAGTTTCTTCAGCAGCCAGCGTATTTTCCTGATCTTAGAATAATGCTCGATGAAAAGAAGTTTTCGTCGAATGATGAGGTGATTGCCGAAACTGAGGGCTGAAAGCAAAAAGGCAAATCGTACTACAAATATTATATCCAAAAGTTGGAGGGTCGCTAAACTAACCTTTGAAGAAGAACTACTAACGAAAAGTTGGAGGGTCGCTATAATCGGTATTACCCTTGAAGGGAACTACGTATGCTGAAAAAAAAACCAATTTTGGCAAAATATGTATGTGTTATACTATGGCAGACAGAGGATTTTTCAAATTACCTTTTAAGTCTTGTTATGTTTCTTAGCGAATGATCAAAAGAATGCTCAGCTCAATTCATAGAGAATTTCCCTGAAAATATATACCATCGGTATAGTATAAGCTCGATTGTTAAGCTTATGATTCATACCATTCGTTGTTGAATTGGCAGTTCTGGGTACTTGGTAAAACACTGGATAAGTTTCGATTATGTATACATATCTGACAGTTGTGAGATGAACATCTGACAGCTGTGGGAGAGCAATGAACATTGAAATGTTTTCCATGCTTCCGATGACATTAAATATTTCCGGAAGTTTATTTCCATATTACTTCAGCGTAAGTCGATACGTACCTTGACTTTTTCTGACACAGCAATTTGTTTTCAACGCTTTTGTGATTATTTTAACCAAACATGTGTGCCATGTGGTATTAATTTCCTTAGTAATGAAAGAGACAAGCCCAGCCAAATTATGCACGTGCGAACAGCGCCCTACTCTAATTTCAGAGTACTTACAGGCATAACGTCGCGGTTAAACTTTTTTGCCATACATTTTCTTCACGCTTTTTACAAAAAATTTTTTGAACTGCTGCCCCATTTCTTCCTGCTTTCACAGATTCACACATCAACTGCTTCATTTTCAGCATACAGGGTGCGCCATGTTTCATTTGACAGCTGTCATTTAAGACAAACGTATATCACATACTCGTTTAAGTCCAAATATTATGCAGCATCGCCCACTAACTTACTTCACTCGCAGTTATTTATGATTTTTAGAAACTGCACACCCTGTAAATTCACTGTTATGTTTGCACCTTTGCAGTGAGTTATTTTTAACGCCTTCACCTTTAAATCCATAACATTAACAATCATCACTTCTCACCTTGCCGACTTTGCTTTGCTCCAAAGTATCAATGACACAACAAAAACAAAAGCAAACACCAACAGCAAGCATGTGCTACGAGTAAATAGGGAAATGGGGATGAGCAAAGCAATAACAACAACATTGTTATCGTCATCGATATCTTTTATAATCCAATTACTGTTGTGCGTATATGCAAATTAGATGTGGAACTATGGGGTAACGTGCAATGGGGACAAGTAAGACGAAACGTTATAAAACCCACAGTGCGGTGGACAGTGTAGCGGGGTGAACAGCGCTGAAGCGTAGCTATGTAAAATATAGTAAGGTGAGTATGGTTGTTTTGTCTCTGTAAAATGATGCTTGGGTTGATGCAAAGGTGGCTCGGTTGGAGGGTGAATTGGTTAGTGGCTCGAGTCTTGGGGAAATGTTAATGAAAATTGATATGACTTCAGACTCTTGTATTTTTTAGTATGTGAAAATATTTTATGAAACAAACTGCAGGTCTTTATTTACTGTCGCAAGTGACATGCAGAGCGAACCAGTTCATGCTGATTTCAATTTACAAAGACGTCAATCAGAGTATGTATACTTATGAAGGAACATATCTGAACTAATATGAAAAATATTTTCATCGTTATTGAAGACAATCACGCCACCAGTCTGTCATGAAACTGAAGAAACCCAGGTTCACTCTCAAGGTTTCATCAACAAGTCTTTACCGATATTTTTTCAACCCCGGAACTTCAAACCATCATGTAATCACTGTAATCACTATCACCATTCGAAAAAACATTCTTTGGCATTTATTTTTTGAAGATTATCTCCTTCAAATATTGTCCGTGGTTACGTCTCAGATGGTCTATCCGAACTGACGAATGACATATGTGATGTTTTACTCCAAGACCTGAATCAAAACGGTATTGTCCACCTAGATCTTAGACTATACATATCCCTGCAGTGTGATGTCACAATGTGGGCGACCAATCGACCGGTCCACACCGTGAAACCGCCGTCGTGTGGAGACCAAATATCGCCAAGCACACGAGCTTCAATTTCGACATCAAATAGTCGGTTGTGATGGCGCGATAATGGTCGCCTTGACGGTTACTTTCTCACCGGCATCACTTTTGACAAAACATGACCGATGACTGCACCGGCCATCAAACCACACTAAACCCAGTGGTTTTCTGTATGATATGGCAGCTCTTGAACTCTTTCAGATTGCTCTTCGTACCAAATTCGGCAATTCTGCTGGTTTACATACCCATTGAGCCAAAAGTAGGGCTCATAACTGAAGAAAATTTGGCTCGAGATCATCGGATCTTCTTGGAACTATTCAACAGCCCATAGAGTGAAGCGATGTCACTTGTGAAGGCGAGCAGCTTCAGTCCTTCTACAGGCTGTATTTTTTACGCTTTCAATTTAAGATCTCGACGTAAAATTTACCAAGTTGTTCTTCGACATTGTTTAAGATTTTGGTTGGTTTCAAGTTTTTCCTTACTATATTATTTTTTAGCTCGCACTAACTAAAAACTTTTACTTGAAAGTGTAATATTTTCCTTTCTTTTTGGCAATTTACAATAGCACATATTCATTTTGTATAGCATTTTCCATACACATTTATTTCTATAAATTGGACGCGGATGCGTAAAATTCATTATTTTCTCAGTTCTTAAGAGTTTCCAAAGATTGTATGCTCTTCAGTGTCATCCTTAATAAAATAACTCCTTAAATCGCCGTGAAAAGAGCGTAAGGCCAATCGAATTTATCGAAGGTCACTCTTACATTCTGGGCATTTGACATTTGTGACGCATGCGTTTCAAAGCTTAACTGCTCAGCTGCTCATTTAACAGTGTCAACACCCACATTCTCTTTACAGTTCGAGAACATAACTTATTGGTTTTGACAGCGCATACCAGCGAGTTAAAAGCTAATGTGGTCTATGAGCAGGACGTTAAGAAATACGAAAAATATATAGAAAACGGTGGGCCAGAGAAAAATGCTGATATCGAGAAGGAAATATATACAAATATACATAAGAGAACGTATGTATACTTCTAGTAAACAAATGTAATCTTAACAGAACATACTCGCTGCATTTTTCGCTGTCAAGGATGCTTTTCTAGCTATTTCTCCGTTAAGGAAGTAAGGCAGAGTTCATGCAAACACAGTCGCTTTCACTAATATATTCATATACACGTTCTGCTAGGTGTGTCATATATTTGTAAAAGTATGCTTTGAAATATTTGCTATTTTTGGATTAACCTTGAGGTGAATCCCAGAGAATATATTACACAGATTTCGCGAAGATCCTGGATTTTTAAAAAGAATTTGGACTTGCATCCGTATAAAATTTTTTTCACTTAAGAAGTGAGGTCATTGGACGACCGTAAACGACGACAGTTTGCTGAGTTTGGCTTAGATTAGGTTAGATGGCTTATCAAAGATCGCACGTGGACTGAGGCTCTTTGTGAAGCCATAGAAAAGAAGAACTCTTGTGTTCGAACATAAAATTAGGAAACGATTAGGGACCAATACAATTTTGCACAGGCGTTTAATTTCCATTCCCGTCAGCTCGGTGGGTTGCCGACCTCCGAAACGTGGACAGAAAGGAAAGAAGTGTTGAGTTGTTTCCACCCCATCTTCTTCCAAACAACTTCTGCAGCTGGCGTCTGGTAGGATTACCAGGCTTACTGCGTGAACGCCAATAGGGCAATGGCTTATTAAAAGCCCCACAACTAAGAAGAGGCTAGCCTTACTGAGGATAAGGAGATTACTAGATCTCTTGCGATAAATATTGAGCCAAAGACCTTTTTGACAGCGTATGTACCAATGGTGGCGCAGTGCTGGTCAAGATTCCGTAAAGCTCAGCGATGTAGCAGTACGACTCAAGAGGATACGGGAGTACTGATCCGCCCCCATTCCACCGATAGCAGTTCTCGGTTACCTTTTCATACTAGCTAGTCAACTTGTGCCAGGTGTAACCTGGCACCCATACCAGTCTTATCACAAATACTCTCTTTTGAGGCGAGGTTAGTTACTATTTGCTATATGAGTGGATGATCACTTCTCTGAGGGAGGCTGTACTCCAGGTCAGTAAATCTACTGCTACCTTAATGGCTGTAATTCCGGCCTGGAAGGCACTGAAATAGTCAGGAAGTCTGAAGCTGGAGTTGATAGAGAGCTCCTGACAGTAAACCCCTCCTCAAACCTTCCCTCAAAGCATTGAATCATGCGTAAACTCACTGTCCTTCTAATCTAACCGCTTCTCTCCACCAACAACTCCTTCGCCGATATATGGCGTCATCGATTTATTGCAAGAAAAGTTTGGAAATTCGTTTATTTCAAGAATTTGTGACATTGAATGACCTCCAAAGAGTTATGATCTAACACCATTAGACTTCTACTTGTAGGGTTATTTGAAGTCATTGGTCTTTAGAGATAAACCAGACTATCTTCAAGCTTTGGATGTCAATATTGAACGTTCTGTTTATGACAAACGACTTGATTTAGTGGAAAAGTACTCGAGAATTGGGTTCAGATCACTCTTATTATAGCAAAAACAATCATTACTTCATGTTCTTTTCGTTCCTTCAAATACTATATGTCAAGGTACATATTCAAATATATACATAATCATGGTTGTTTTTCTTCAAATTTGTCAAAGTGTATGTTAAAGGAAGCTTATGACTCATAACCACTAAAAGCATGCTCACTAGATCCATATTTTTGTTTCTGGAATTCTCAACCGGGTTATGAAATAATATATAGCACTCATGCTCTCTTCTAATTGAAGGTGTGGAATCACATAGCTGCACACATAGCTTTGAGCTAGTTATCTCTTCGAAAAACTACCTTAACAGTAAATAAACAGCAATTATTCTTTTGTCAGACCGTAATAATATACATATTCCGACTCGATAGAGCATCAAATGAGAATTTGACATATAAATATGTAAAATTAAATAGATAATTAATGGGCACTTAAATTGGCATGCCACTCGGAAGAGGAAATGACTCAAATATCAAACAGGTAATAAACGTCTGACAAATATAAGAGAAAAAAGAAAACCAAAATTATAACAAAAATAAAACTGCGCTTCAAGTGTCATTAGAGCGAGCAAAATACAAAAATTTTAGCAAAAAATTTAATCAATGCTAAGTTAAAGAATTGACTCTCAATGTGTTTCACAATTTCAATTGCTCACAAGTAGCAGATTGCCAATAGCAAAGCAGCTAAAAAAATAATAAAAGGATTTCCATTTCATGCACGCTAAATTGCCCTACCGGTTGACTCGATATTAAACTGCTGCTAACAGCAAGTCCGCCAGTCTGACGTTTAACCTCACGTAATATTATATAATAATAAGGACGCCTGGTCGTATGAGTGATGGCTGCGTGCACCAGATGTTGATTGCGTAGTGAATTCTGCTGCCGCAGGTGGCAATCAATATGGCGCTATGCTAAGTCAGTATGTGTGTGTGTGCATGTAAATCCCACCATCCATCAGTCAGTTAGCGTTTAACAAGATTTTACATTGCAACTGATTTTTATACGCGCACAACTTTTCCTTTGGGTTTTTTTCGAAATTCGCTACTCAACACGTGACGTGGATTTGTCAATGTCGTCCGTGTATGGGTGAAAAGTGTTTACTTGCATGGACGCAACGGGGTTAAACACTTGCAAATTTTCACACATACATGTATGACTATGTATTAGTATAAGAAAACGTCCTGCAGTCCCGCTTAAACCGCAAGGAACGCAAGTTTGACCTTATTTCAGTTTATTTGTAGATGCGGTTGTGAGCTGCTTGTTTTTATTTTATTTTTTTAAACTTAGTTATTATGTATATATCTTTGCTTCCTCACAAATTTTTATCCTGAATATTGAAAAATAGATTTCGGGATCCCGAAATTTTCTAATATATTTTTTAATATTCTTAAATACATAATCCAGCTGGTAAATTTACTATTAAAATACTTTTCTTAATGGGAATATTGAATAATTTATTTCGGGATCCCGATATTTTTTTATATTTTATTCTTAAATATTGGTATATTTGCTTATGAATATTTTTTCTTTTGAATATTGAAAAGTGAGTTTCGGGATCCCGAAATATTTTCGGGACTTAGAGCCTTAACATTTTTTTAACCTCTGCCTATCTATATCCAAGTAAGAAAACCTGTTTTGGTGTATAATGATACCGAAATTCTTCGCTAGTCATTTCGGGATTACATAGCATGCATCTTGAAAGCATATAATTATACTAATTTATACAACATATTTATGAGCAAATCATATGGTATGAATATGAAGACAAATTCCAAACACAGCATTCTACTATCACAATAACCTCTTGGACCTTAGTTACTCTTCGTTAATCTATGTATGTATGTACATATATCCGCATCTAAATTGACACAACCCTATTAACTTTAGTTACAACTCATTGCAGCTACTTCGACAAAGCAAGCTGTAATTGAGGTGCCTGGACATTAACACATATCAAACATACAAATATAATATATAAATTTTTCTATAGTGAGATCCACTGCCTGCTCTTCACAGCCACGGATCCCCACACTGCCAATAGTTATTGGCCAGCCAGCACATTATCATTTACGAGCTGTTGGTCCACCAACATCAGCTGTGGAAGGCGTCCAGCAGATATACTTATAAACATATGTATGGTAGATGCACAGGCATACATATTCAAAATTGCAAGGACTAGAAACCACACCAACAACTATAAACTTCACGCCGCTTTTCAGTGCTTTGTAAAATACTTTCGAGTTCTTTGCTTCCACACCCTTTTAGCGCCTTCGTTGTTGCATTTAGCCGCCTCTATCATCAGTATGTTGCAACAGCTGTCCAAGCGGCAACAACAAAAGCAACAACAACTACGCTCCTACGGCGTTGGTAATCTATTAGCGCAAAGGATTTGTTAGAACGTCGCCAACTGACGCTTTTTACAATAAATTGGGTCATTGTCGTATAGGCAAACATGAAAGTGTGACGTCGTCTATATTAGTGTAATGGTATGTGTGTGTGAGAGTGTGGGTATTTGTGTGACACTTTTTGTTATTACTGTTATACTTTAGATATTTTCACAATTTTGTGCACTTTCACAAAATGTTCTCAATTCTTGAAGCCATAAAGGGCTGTTGATAAGCATATGGCAGGCTTGCAGCAAAGAATAATGAAAAAGATTACGAATGAAATACAAAGGACGGCAATTTATTTATGTCCAGACATTTGATAAATATATATTTGAGGATATTGTGACTCAAACTGTGTATATTTTGAACATTTAAAGTGAAAGGATAAGAAAGTTGTATGGGTGAAGAGTTCTGTGTGCTATCATTTCAGACTTTAATTTCGAATGAAAATTGTTGAAAAATGTCCTCTTTTTAAAGTTTTTCTTTCCTTCTACTATTATGAGCTTAATGGTCGGAAAAATGGTTATTAACAACGAGTTATAGAAAAAGTATCCTATAGAAGAGTATCAGACCCGCTTTACTGTATGTAATTTTCAAAAATAGAAAATCTATATCCATATTGCTCATTGGTTCTCTTCATAGGGAATCTGTAAGAATACTGTGTTTGTAATCGTGTTACTCTAGGGCATCCACATGGATTCTAACCAAAAGCGCTGGCAGTGATTATTAATATAAATACTCATACAGTCGCTGAGCTGGCTTCTAAAGCACCTCCAGGAAATTCCAGAGTCCACATCTATGTAGACAGCTAAGCAGTGATTAAGGCAGTAACTTCGTATTGCAATTCGGCCAGAAATGTCTTGGGAGCAGGCCAGCAGTGGAAAGTATTGCCAGAAGCAAGCAACTTCATTTCTACTGGGTGCGGGGCCACAAAGACATCGATGGCAATGAAATAGTGGACGAGATTGCCAGGAATGGTGTACGGCTAAGACTCGAAAACGTGATCAACGTCGAAAAACCCATGCATTGTTTATACGACGATCAGGACAGAAGCATGGTAAAGAAAATCGAAAACCCATCGGAATGCAAAACTGCAAAAATTATTTACAAAATGGTAGATCAGAAGTACACAAATTCCTAATGAGACTCGATAGAAGACTGTAGGAACATGATCGGAATACTAACTGGTCACTGTCTGGTGGCAGCACACATCCGCAGAATGAAGCTGACAGATCGAGAAGACTGCAGGAAATGTGTGCTTCAGGGAAACAATGGAGCATCTCTTGTGCACTTGTCCCGCATTGGCAAAATTACGCTGTAAACATCTGGGATCCCCACGGTATGATACACTGGAGGAGGTATCGGTACTAATCACGCAGGGTCTGCTAAAATTCGTGTCAATCGCAAGCATCCTAAAAGATAACTACTCCTCATTGAGCTAATAACTGACCTCCATCTGGTATCGCAATGGACAAAAACTACGCGGGGTTCAAAATATATAACTTCTTTCTTTTCCTTTACTTTATATATTTATAAAGCTATAACTTTCTATAACCATCTAAACATAAGAAATTCTAAATTTTAAGAACTTTCCCCAGTCCAAGACAAAGTTCTGGTGTACTAAGACTCTTTTATAATAATAATAAACAATCAATCCATTGTTTGTCCATCAAAATGCAGGTTTTATTTAGGAGGTAGGATGTTCCGAGTTAAGTCTAATATGCACAGTTTAGCTAGAAATTATTACAGTCACATTTCATAAGCTTCTCTTGGAGGGAACTTTGCATTTACAGAATAATTCTCCATAGTCAGGAACAGGCAATAATTACTTGGTGCTCGGCTTCGACTTTAAAATGAATGAACAAGAACATCCCAATCAAGATCAAAGAGCTTCTGGAGAGTCACTATTCATGTGTGTGCTCTGGCATTGTCCTGACGGAAAACAATAACTCTGCTGGACTCGTCTGGTGGATATTTTCCTTCGGTCGTTCAAAATGTTAACATATAGAAGGTTTAATATAATAATATGGCCGTTCGGTAGTAGTTCTTAGTAGATGATTCTCAGCCAATGCCACAATCATATGGCAAAGCCTTTATAATCAACAAATGACTCTTGTATAAATAGTGTTGAGATTCTGGATAATCAAAATTATGCTACAAGACGGGCAGATTCAACAATTTCCATTATTATACCGGAATGAAATCGACGAAACCGAAATTTTGGTTCGCTTACTGTTGATATGTTTATCAGGTACCAGAACTGCTATACATTTTTCACATATGTATATGTATGTATATACTTGTATACTATCTTTAGATTTTCATGTATAGAAGGATTTTCATTTTGAAAGTTTAAATCACGAATTTCTTCTTATACATATGTATATTACATACATATATGTACAAAAATTATAATCTCTTATAAAATTTTCACGTATTTCATCAAAATATTCCCACCAAACTTATTTCAAATCATTAAATAACTTAATCTGCTCTAAGCACAATTACCTAACCTTACTCAACATCTTTTCCGCCTGAGCACAAAATACAAAAAAAAAGTTTACAAACATTTACTGCAGCATAAACGCTTGTTGCATCTACTATTCACCCAATTTGGCTACTCTCATTACAACTGCTTCGTCACACAAACAAACACGAGCAAACATTTACTCTTAACACTCACTAAAGAGAGCTTTTTACTGTACTGCAACTCTTCGTTATAACTTCACTTTCGTCTACACAAAAGTAGTAGTGTCGCGCATAAAAGTAGTTCATTAATGCTGTCTGCTACCGCTGTTGAAAGCCGGAAGTGTTGACATTTCTTTCCGGCATCAAAACTTGTTTAGCAACATTTGCGGCAGCATTAATGGTATCAAATGTTACACTTTTATATAAACAGCGGAAGTGAGAGAGCGGTTAGTGAGTATTTAGAGCACTTGCATGATATTTACGTGTTGATATTGGCGAATGTTAATGTTTCGCAGTTGATGCTGTTAATGTTTAGCATTTCATACTGTTAATGTATAAAAACTAATGCTATTTCTTTAACATAACATTTTTGACTGCTTTGGAATTGCTGTTATGCGTATACTTTCTGTTATGTAAATTCTCTAACATGTGAATGCATTCGTGCTGTTAAGAGTTTACGTATGCATGCATGTTGCTTTTAAATGTTGCAGTCAACATTTTTTTTTTTAATTTTTTGGAAATTAATTTTAATTTTGTTTTCCTTTTTTAATTAATTTTTTTTTTTACTTTTATAGTGTAATAGAAGAGATATTTTACATTTTTAAGCTGCTGTTATTCCTAACAATTAATATTTTTGGCGTCATGTTACTGTTATTACACTACAAAATGTTGCTAAGCCTCTTTACTCATATTATTGCTGTGCTGTAAGCTTGGATGAGTGTTGTGTCATCACTTTTGTAAATGAATGTTGCTTTACAGCTGTCGACAGACATTCCTCAATATTGTTGAAAATAGTTACAACGAATATATTTTGTTTTTCTTGTAATTATAGCAAAACAAAAACTGTTGAATTCAACTCAGAGAGCAGTGAGTAGAGGAGTTACTCATTGGTGAATTTGAGAGCTGGAACATATTGTTGATTTTACTACTTTTTTGGTGTTGTCTTTTTAAGTTTCGATATAGCTGGAAGCATTTTAATGCAACGAAAGTTACATTGCATATTTTATCATAAAAATGTGAGTATTATGGCTTTGTCTAAAAAAATGCTGCTGACTCACTCTCCCTCACACCGGTTTTAACTACCTCCCTGCTGCTTATTTGCTATTGTACTCGTACATATTAGATTTTTTGTTTACTCTGAAATTTCCACTCACCGGTCAGCATTAGCGTTAACATTACCTGCATACCTTAAAAAATGTTGCTCAATACAGTTTAATTATCATATTTGTCTATATGTTTATACTGCCATCATTTCAACAACATTAGAGCCGGCTAGTTCGTCACTACTTTGCAAAATCGTACAGCAATACAGAAATCTTCACACATTTTCGTCGTTCGCTCTGCCGCTAATATTCGCTACCGACTGCCATCGGCCTGCCAACCTGCATATACACATAACCACTCACCAATGCTTAACTCCCAATTCGTTGAGTTGTGAGCAAAGCAATCGCTTATTGGTGTGTTGTTGAAATTTGACTTCGTACTTTATGCACATATTGTGGAGCTCACAGCCCCAAGTATTGGAGTCATTCGGTTTGGTCGTTTCAGTTTCAGTTGGAGCGTGTTTACGAACGGTTCGTTTCGTTTGACGGAATCGCGTGTAGTGTCCGTATTGTCGTTGAATCGCATTCGCAAGCATCGCACGCTAACCTCGTGTACGGTTCGTTCTCGTTTTTTTTTGTAATCGCATAAAAAAGCCTACGAAATTATTGAAAAATATCTGCATATTGTGCAAATATTAGCGCGTTTATGAAGTAAATTAACAAAAGTGTTAATAATTTGGTAAAAAAAAATTGTGATAAAGTGTGTTAAAGTGCAATACTGAGTGCGCGTTTTTTCGCAAGTACCCCGCTGCCATACGAGCAGCGTTACCCTTGATCGGTGCAGTCGACGCGACAGCAGCCAGCAGCCAGATTTGGTGACTTCGTGCGTCTTTTTAACGCTACACACGGCATCGTTGTACATTTCGTGACGGTCCAGCAGCAACGCCAGTAGTTCTGCTGTAAGCCAGTCAGTGAGTCAGTCAACCAGTGAGCCAGCCAGCCATCTCGTTCGCAAAACCGAGTATAGGAGTTGGCAAAAAAAAACTTATTTCGATTTCGTATCCGTTTATATTGTTGTCGGCGGCATCGTCATTACGACACATTTGAGCGCTGCTGCTTCATTTTCGTTTGCGGCCGAAATTGTTTCGTGCGTGTCGGTGCGTTTGTGTGTATGTATTACAGTTATTTGAATATGAATATGCTTATATAGTAATAGAAATATATTTTTTCACAAATATTGGTTACTAACAAAAATTTTTTGAGCATTTTCAAAGCGTCTTTACACGCAGAAACGCTTAGATAATATTCACAAGCGTTTTGTTGCGCGGTTTCAAGGCTGCTTGAGCAGTTATATTTAAGAAAAATATTTTTTTTTTAATATGTATATTGTTTTGTAATACACTTCGGTATGCTTGTTGTATGTATGTATATAAGGCAGGCCAAGCTCCACCAAAACCGAAATATCATTAAGTTTGTGTAATTTACGCGAAACCAGAAATTAAATAACCCACAACAGACAACAACAAATATAGTACCATAATTATATATGGCTGTGTATTCAGGCCAAAAAAGTTTGCCACACTTAACGCCTACCGCTCAACTCCAATAACTTTCGATTGAGTGAAGCTTTTGTGCAAAAAATTAGCAACCCATAAATGAGAAAGGAAAAATAAAGAAATAATAATTAACAGTGCAAAGCAATAAAAGTAAATTTCATAAGCTCTGTAGCCAAAGGCACAAGCAAATACATAAAATAGATGTGTGCACAATAAATAAATAAAATAAAATAATTAATGGAAATTTAATAAAAAAAAGAATAATCACGAAAATAAGAAAATAATAAAAATTTATAAAAAAAAACAACAAAAAGAATCGTTAATCGAAGCGAAGCTAAATACCCTTCACGAATAAAACAGTTTTCCATACAAACATTTGATTTTGACAGGATCGTTTGTATGGCAGCTATATATTATAATGAACCAATCTGCAAAAGTTTTTCAGATATTTTACCGTTAGTATGGACAATACGTTATGTAGAATTTCGTGAAGCTATCTGGCCACATAGAAAAGTTTTCATATAAGAACTTGATTTTGATCGCTCAGTTTGTATGGCAGCTATATGCTATAGTAAACCGATCTGCAAAATCTTTTCTGAAATTTTATTGTTAACATGGGTTATAAGTTTTGTAAAATTTTGTGAAAATACCTCGTCAAATAAAAAAGTTTTCCATACAAAAACTCGATTTTGATAGAACCGTTTGTGTGGTAGCTATATGTTATAGTGAACTGATCTGCAAAAGTTTTTCAGATATTTTACCGTTAGTATGGGCAATACGTTATGTAGAATTTGGTGAAGATATCTGGCCATATAAAAAAGTTTTCATATAAGAACTTGACTTTGATGGGACCATTTGTATGGCAACTATATGCCAGAGTGGTCCGATCTGATTTATTTTTTCGTTAATTATGGACTTTCTTTAGTTAATATTATGTGCAGAATTTTTTGAAGATATCTCTTAAAATAAAAAAAATATTTCCATAGAAGGCCTTGATTGTAATATAACTGTTTGGATGACAGCCATAAGCCAGAGTCCGATATCAGTGGTTTCGATCGGTGTTTCCGACGAATGAGCAGCTTCTTGGGCAGAGCAGAACTTGTGCAAAATTTCAGAGTGATATCTCAAAAACTGATGAGGGACAAATTCGCATTTATAAGGATGGACATTCGGACAAACAGACAGGCAGACAAACGAACTTGGCTAAATTGACTCAGCTCGTTAAGCTGATTATTTATATATACATATATTCTTTAAAGAATCTCCAACGTTTCCTTTTGCTAATTACAAACTTTGTTTCAAACTTAATATACCCCGTGCAGGGTATAAAAATTAAATCAAATAAAAATATTATAATAAGAAAAATATTACGGTATTTGTAACTAATAAATAATGCCATAAATTAAATTACGCTGTGCATACTCTGCGGTTGCCATATACATTTTATATTTGCTGCAAGTCAGCATAGCATAGTGCTAACGCCATCAACACGAGCAAATGGCGAAAATTGTTTACAAACATATTCGAAATAATTGAGACAGTTACTTACATAAACTATTTGCTACCAAGAAACTAAATTCATAAGGCACCTACTAACACGTAGAGCGCAGCGAGCCGCAACGCAGTTTTGTTCGTTTGCTTTATTTTCAATTCAAAAAAATATATAATAATTTCAAATATTTGCTCCGAAACTATAAAAGTTTTATTCGCTATCGGTTAACACTTCGTTTACTAATTTTCAACATTTTTATCTCCACACTTTTGGCATCTTTCGCACTCGAAGCATATGTGTATGCATATAAGTAGTACACACTGTGTGTATATTTGTGGTGTACACTGTTTATATGTACGTACATGTATGTATGTGTATGTGTATTTACCAAGTGTTTTTGACTTTCGTGTGCGTCGTCAATTTATGACTGTGGGTTAGGTCAGCAGTCAATAGGTTAGTTGGCGCTGAATTGATTGTGTATTTATAACTGCACCTTTCACATTTACATACATTCGCACCAACAAACAACCTTGTGCAGAGTACTGTATATACATATTTGTGTATATGTGAATTGCAAGCTTTAATTCCAGTGAAAAATAAAATTTAAGATGACGAGCCAATTCTTCTACTCACGTTTTTAATTTAAGGAAATAAAATACTAACGACTCAGATCGTGATTGAATGACTGTGTTTTCGTATTGAGTTTAATTGTTGTTTGACAGTTCTTAAGAAATGTTATTGACTATGAAAGATGAAGTATTTCTAATGATACAACAATAACAAAAAATAGAAAGAAATAAAAAATTAAAAACACGCTGTCTCAATTTCACTAAGATAAGGGCAGTATTGAACCCACTCAAGCCATTTGTAGCACATATGTAGACATGCTGCTATCAGGAAATAATTCTCGCTAAATTTTTATTTTAAATCTGACACATTGCCTAAAATTTTCGAAAAAATCAACTATAGGTACTGGGTTCTAAATATTCCTTACTTAGGAGTCTTAACAGTCTTTGTTGGATTTAGACAATTTTTGATCATAAGGTGGCATACTCTACAGACATTATTCGTGCAAAGTTTTATACCATTATATTAATTGCTTATTGATTTGTGTTCTAGAAAGTTAAATAATCAGATGGATTTTAGAAATTGTGTTATATGGAAAAGTAGGCGTGGCTGTAGTCCGATTTCGCCGATTTTCACACTCTTACATAAAAATGTCACGAATCGAATTGGGTTGACATCGGTCGGGGAGATCTCGAGATATGTATTTTCATCTATAGGTCTGCGGTGCCACGCCCATCTTCCAATTTTGACCTCGGCTCTAGTTTTTGAAACAAGTGTAGTGGTATATAATATAATGAATACTTCGTGTTTAAATAAAAACTACTCGTATAACATTCGGTTTTACATAGCCTCTTGGTTGATTTGTCAGTTCATTCTGAGAATTATTATTGTTGTGTTATAGTGTTGGGCCAGTTTCCAAAAAAATTTAAATACTTATATAAAATAATTAATGGCTTTCACAAAACCGGCTGTAAGTGTTTTAGAATATTTTAGAAATATTTTGTAAGTGTTTTAGAAAACAGAAATTTGCATATGTAATTACTTTAGTGTAAAGCTAGAAAATTCAAATTAGTTCACATTAAATTTGTTTCAGGAAAATTTAGATTAGTTAAGACTAAATCTGCTTTTGGAAAATTTAAATGCAAACTTTTTCTCAGTAAGTTACTCAGAACTGACGATAAGTGCTTTGCAAAACTTTATCCATTTGCGGTAAAAACGGCTTTTACGGCTTTTAACTGGAAATCACTTTTTAACCGGAAAATGTGTTTTTAATATTTGCTAATATTTTTTATATTTATTGGTTGAGTTAACTCAGTCACGTATTTTTCAAAAAAAAAAATAAATAAATATTCACTCATTCATTTCACATTCAAAAAATTAATTTAAATTGTCTAAAGTGAAATGCTTTATTATATCAAAAATTAATTTTCTCTAAAAATTATTTGCTTTAAGTCTAGCAGTTGGTACCTTTTATCTTTTTTCTTCGCTCTCAAGCATCTCTTCACGCTCGCTGCACATACATATAAAGTTCTGGTTTCATATCTTAATACATATGTATCTAAGTTTATAAATAAATTTTTAAAGCATCTACCACATATTCACTTGTATTTCTTATCTATAAATCGTCTTCGTTGCTAGTCACTGCCAGCTGAAGTTGCAATGAACAGCGTAGTCGGCAACATAAATATTAAATTTATGTATTTCTTTATATATACAATTGTATATATGACTTGTACATGAAGCTGGCGGTTACCTAGCAATGCTCTACAACTGGTTGAGCTCGTCTCATACATAAATACGTGCAGGCATTTATTTATAAATCCATATAAAGCTGCATATCTAACTGACTGATGACTATGTGACAGTCGGATTGCTCTTGGTGTGTGCTTTGGCATCATTATTCTTTGCTAGAGTTGTTGCTGCAGCTTGTGCTTTGCAGCTCAGCAATGCTTTTTGCCATCCAACATTATTTACTGGCATTTATTTATTATTTTTACTCGTATTTTATTTATATTTTTTTGCTATGCGGAAACTGGTATTTAGTTTTTTTCTACTCATATTTGTCATTAATTTTTTTTCAAACTTTCGATTTGCATTTTTGTGTTTTTCATTTAGTGTTGCCATGCTCAAAAAAGGTGTTTGGAGAATGCTTTTTTTCAATACTAGTTTGCGGAATTTAAATATGAAACAACATATTAAATATTTTGAATTATGGATGCTGGATTCTGGTGTTTAGAAAGTTAATCTGTGGAAATTTTGAAAAAAAAAAATGTGTACTAATGTAGTTGCTTTCGAATAAATTATTGCTGTAAACTTATTTTTCGATATTGTTGGTTTTAAAATTTTTTAAATTTTAAGTATAACCAATACCTAACCAATACGTAACCAATACATAGCCAATACCTAACCAATACATAACCAATATAACCATTTTATACTCAAATTTTGTTTTAAATTAATGTTTTTCAATGTATCGTTTTTCCTTCGCCTGCAAACTTATGAAAAATGATGTTACGTTATTTTGCATTTTAGGTGAAGATATGTGCATGAATTTCAGTGTTCTGTAGACAGAATGATCTGAATTGAATTCACAGCTGAAATAATAAACCCTGAAATCTTGGCAAAATGAACTAAAGCTTAGAATTATACGCTCCGAGCTTAAGTTAATAAAGCTCGTGTCATATTATTCGAAAAACACCTAAAATATATTTGAAATACTTATTATAGAGGTGAAGGAATATTTGTTCTCTTTTCTTGTAATATTTACATTGGGGAATGCTTTTTTTTCATCAATGAAATTGAATAGCTGTTAAAAAAAATATTAATAACAGTGAGAAGTACATGTTTTTGTCAAATTTAAACCTTGAAAAAAATTCAGGTTAATTTATTAATTTAAAAACCTACGGGTCGTAAACGGTCTCAGCCTAGCTGGTAGGAGTCCCAATAATATAATGTTGGTTTCCTTTAAATACTCGCAGATATTGAAAAACTCGGAATGGGTGTTTTCAAAAACTAAGCTGTGTGTGTGAAAGTGTGCAAATTTTATGAAAAAAGTTAAGATGACATATTCTGTTACGTTAGGTTAGGTGTTATAGTTGATCCTCACAGTGGGCCATTATGCAGATCGCTATTCGGTAATTGTAAACTACTTCTTTGTAAAATAAAATTCTTCTACAAAGATATGCAAAATTTTCGAATACCTAATATTTCGGCTGATTTGAGCCTATTGTAAGAAATTATCGAAGACAAATTTTTATGGGTTCCTTAAAGTACAAGTCATAATTAGAAAGCTAATTTCTTGTTTTTCGATGTTAGTCTCCGCAATTGAAATATTAGCCTCCTAATGATTGAAAAAGATCATTATTAGCGATATAAAGTAGGTTCCGAAAAGCGCCTTCTACTTGAGACTTATGGGTGGACAACGGGAGCAATAGCACCTACTCATGCAAGGACCAAGCGCATAGCGATCTGTCTGCACTTGGGTTGTAATACTGGCGTGACCTTGCAAAAGATAGTGGTATTTGGTGATGTTTCGTGTTCTCAGCGCAGCCGACCCACTGCTCGTAGTGCTAAAGAAAAAGTAGGCGCTAAAAGCTTGTATTTATTGATCTACTTTTTCTTTTTATTTCGACTGTGTCTAAAAATTGTTAGCCAAACTCAAATAGCAGTTGCTATGTGGAGTCAAATTAGAAACATAAACAACAAAACAACATTTTATAATACAAGTATGTATATAATTTTGACCTCTCACGATATTTATATGATTAATAAAAAAAAAGTTTTCAAAGTCAGTAAGTTCCTTTTCGAATTTGAAAAGCAGATATTATGATTTTGAAAGCTAACTTCGAAAATTGGAGAAATTTTTTTTACTTGTGACTCAAATTTCGAAAAAAAAGTTTCGAGCTTTAAAAGCAAGTATTTCGGATTTGAAAGCCAACTTCGAAAATTGGAGACATTTACTCTTGAATCGTATTTCGACATTTTTCAAAATTCCGAAAATCTTTAAAAGCAAGTATTTCGAATTTGAAAGCCAACTTCGAAAATTGGAGAAATTTTTTTACTCTTGAATCGTATTTCGAAAAACGTTTTCGATCTCTAAAAGCACGTATTTCGAATTTGAAAGCCAACTTCGAAAATTGGAGACATTTTTTTTATTTATGACTCAAAATTCCGAAAAAAATTTTCGAACTTTAAAAGCAAGTATTTCGATTTTCAAGGCTAATTTCGAAAAGTGGAGACATTTTTTTATTTATGACTCAAATTTCGAAAAAAATCACTAATATTTTTATATCCACTTAAAAATGTTCCAGTGCTCAATGCATTGTAAATTTAATTATGTCCAATTTTTCATCAGCTGAGTTCAAACGGTATTTAGTAAATATTAAAATAATATTATTTGTTTTAGATAATATCATTATGTGTTTTAAATTAATATTTCTTCACTCTTGCTATCCAAAATATCAGTATGTTTAAGAAACTCGTTCATCAAAGGTATTATACCTTTTTCAGTTGGGTTAATGCGTTTCTAGTTAGCTGATTTGTCGTTACTTCATCCGATTTTGTTATTATGAACTTACTTCCCAGCTCCGAGAGATCTTTCTAAATGTATACCTTCCAATTATACAAGTAAACTGAAGCTATATACGAAATTTTACAGTCATCTTCATCAGAATCGGTTAACTTTTCGAAAATATTCTCAACATTTCAATTCAAATATGAAACTCTATAATTCAAAAAGCAAAATTTTTTAAAGAAAATTAAAAAGCAATATACATATCTTGTGTGAGTTGTCTACAATGCATTAAATTACATTTGTTATTATTGAAAATATTTCCCAATAAAATCTATTAAAAAACACAATTTTACTAATATGCAAAACTTAGAAATATTTCTTAAAAAAAAAAAAAAAAAAATTTCAAAAAATTATTCAGAAAATATAAAAATATTGTAAAAAAAAAATATAAAAAAATAAAAATACTATAAACATACAAACATATTAAAATAGGCAACACTAGTTACCCTTCATTTCCACTAATCCATTTTGTTACCCCCTGTCGGCATTTTTAACGCATTAAGCATTTATTTTCGCAGCTACTGTTGCTATTGTTGCTGATTACAGCTGTCTTCATTACATATTTCCCCCTCAAAGAGAATGAAAGTCCACGCAGTCCGGTTTTTCTTATTTTACAGCATTTTCCTCCTCATCTTCTTCTTCTTCAGATTAATCTATGCCTCAGTTGTAGCGCGTCTGCACTGTTGTTTTGTTGTTGCTGTTATTGTTGCATGGTCGCCATGGCTTTTGCCATTTACTTTACTCTACATCAACCAAATGCCAATGATATTACTATAATTCTTGTTGTTGCTGTTGCTTTGGTCGACTTGAAGTTTGCGCTTTTGCTGTTGTTTTTGGCTTCTCTGCTGCTTTAATCAGCAGTTTACCCAGTCAGCGCCAATGGCATAGCAACTCTTTTATGTTGCTCTTTTATTTTGCTTTTTACTCAAGTTGTTCGCATATTCTGCTCTGAGCCGCAGTTTTTGCTTTTAGCGTTGTGCATCATTATGTGTGTTTGCGCGTGTGTGTGTGTATATATATTTAGAGGTTTCTTTGGGTAAACCCCTTCACCAGCGCTTTGGCATCGATTGCGCCAACGTCGCTAACAACACAACCTCACACGACTCACCTAAAAATAACTCCAACGCTCACTTTCAATCAGACGCGCTTTAGTCACGCTGAGCATCTCCGGTGTTTTGTTGTTTGTTATTGGATCTCCTTATGACATGAATATTTATTTGCCTACATTCTTCGCTTTAATCTTTTGCTTACTTACCTACTTACTTGCTTGTTTGCTTGGTTTAGTTGCAACGTTAAAAGCGCACAAGTCGCATTTGCTTAGTTTTAATTTATGTAAATAATACCGTTATTAACGTCATTATCAGCAGTTGTAATGCATATTGAATTAAGTATAATTTTCCTGTTATTATCAGCACGCATGTTGTTTGTAAGAGCGTGTTGCATTCAAGTATTCTTCTTCAATCTCTGCTTCTTCTCATTCTTGCTATATATTATATTTGCTTAAGCTTTGCGTACGGGTCAACGGAGCCAGCAGCGCTGCTGATAACTTTACGATCCCGCGTTGGAAAATAATATACGATGCTTTCATTATATACATACGATTATAGATTATAGAGATATTTATACAAAATACTCACATTTTTGCTGTATTTCCTTACAATTAAGTCAGTGATAATTATAGTTCGTGCTTAAACAATTTATTTCCTAATCAGACTTGATGGACTTGGAATGATAACAGATGCGGAAATAATAATTGAAGTGTTGAAATTTTTGTGATATTAAACACTGATTAGCGCCTCTCTGTAGTGTCACGTACTCATGCAGAACCATTTGTGGCTAATCTGAAGTTATAAGCGGCGAGTGCAGACCTTCATATCTATGTGCCCTTTTAGATTGATAAATCTAGGTTTAGTTCCGCATAAAGTACAAATTAGTTTATTTAATTTAAGCGATATTAATCCAACTTCTTGCTTTCGTATCGTTTACTATTATTGACTAAGTAAAAAGCCAGTCAGTTAAAAATATTTCTTCTTAAATTTCCAACATGAGCATTTCTCTTACTCTCTGCTCACTCTTCATTTTAATTATTATTCCATAACTATAGTTTTCTAAAGGTACTTTGACTGCTCTATAATCTTACTTCATTTTGAACACAAAAATTTTTCGTCAATAATTGGAGTACATATACAATATCAAAAAAGACGTGCGGTTTCTCATTCCGCTCTCTTCCATGCAACAACTCATATATAATTCTGTCAGTCCTCCCAGCAAATATAAGCAATCAAGATTACTATGCTCTAAACTATTGTTCGAATAATGCTAAGCAATTTTTTTTGTTTGGTTAACCAAAAAATATGTGTGGAGTTTCCTAAACTAAAGGATCCTTGATCACGTCAATATTAGCTATACTGTATATTCTAGCAAAAGATAATTCACTATTTCCATCAGAAAACCGTTATTTATAGCTTCATTATGACTTTGGAAAGCACATGTATTGTATTTGATTATGATATTTTGAACCGGGTATACTCGTAAAAAGTTATGCCACGAAATGAACAGCGTGTCGAGCTGAGTCGATTTAGCCATATCCATCTGGCCGTCTGTCTGTATAAATATGAACTAGTCTCTCAGGTTTTGGGTTATCGATTGAAATTTTGCACCCGTCCTGTCCTCAATAAGAAGATGGTTATTTGTCGGGTCTCCTGATATCGAACCACTATAGCATATAGCTGCCATACAAATGTAACGATCGGAGTCAAGGGTGGTGGAAAACTTTTTCATTTTACAAGATATTTTCACGAAATTTGTCTATCCTGAAAAAAGTTCAAGATCGTAACACTATATCGTATGGCTGTCTCAGCATCAGTTTTTTGTTGTTTTGATTTTTGCCTTTCTCTATGACTTGTTTTACTTTGATTAGAAACTAAGAAAACGTTGAAACCAAATTTTACGAAGCTTTTAATCCCCAAGTTTGCTTGATATTGAGAAAAACTTTTCTTTTGTGAAAAAAGAATCCAGCATTCGAGAACAGGAGGCTTATAAGATTATTGAAACTTCGAAAGTTTTCTTCTACAATGATATGTATCGAAAAAATAACTGTTGTATCAGTTTCATGGTTTGGTTGTTCAGTAGAGTTAATATTTGCGAAAACTAAAAAACTTTTGAGAATTTTGATACTAGAGTTCGCTCAAAACTCTAAAATCTATTATAAAGAAGCTCTAAATATTTACATAGACAACTTTCATTTTCCTGGCAGATATTACTATTTCACTAAACTGTTAATAAATTTTTGGTATAAGAAACAACTTTTATATATCTAATATTTAAAACCTACTGAGTTGTGTCGAGGCATAGATAAGCCAGCGTGTGGTCCGAGAAACTAAAAAATATATTCCTACCATGCGAACTGTTCGAAGTGTTTAGGAAGTTTACAAGTTGGTTTCAAGTTTTCAATTGTTTCCAAAAGAGAAAGAGAGAGTGGCGGCATAACCCATCCGTTAAATGATCCGTTAAAATTTCTATAAGACATGTCTTTCATCAGACTATAGAAGATGTTTTAATAAATAAAGGGAATTTTAAAATAAAATTTTCGCTGGTTTGGGGAGTCCAATTGTCATTTTTTTTATTATATTGAAGTAAGACTAAATTTTAGGCTATATCAATAGCTTACTTTTTCTGTAGCACCCGCTAAGATTAGACATGTTTTATGAGCTAGGCGATTTTCGTTATTGCACTTGGTCATATTCCGAGGCTTTTTCGTTAATTCTTGGCTAAAAACAATACTACATATAACGATAAGCCGGCCTCAATATGTTCCTATTTCCAAAAAACAGAGGGAACCTTAAAGGTAAATGAAAATCACTAAAAGGTTATCCCAAAAAGGGAGTTTGAACAGTGCGTCGACTATTGAAAAAAGCGGTTATATAAGTGCGTAGTTTCGATTGGCGACTATTTTAAAGATGAAATCTTAATGCAGACGAACGAATATTTTTTTTTTTTTGAGAAAACGAAAATTTTCACCTCGCTATCTCACATTTTAGCAACTAATTCGCATGATTGTGGTTTCGAGCTTGCAGACGTTTTCAAAGTTTTCAGAATTTTTGCATATTAGATTATATTTATGAAGGCCTCCAAAGCAAATTCATTCTACCATAACATCTGACCTTGGCACTGTAAACCAAATTACTTAATTCAGTGGAAAATCATTGCAGTGCTCAAATACAAAATTTTTTTTTCGCAATCAACGCAATTATATATTTTAACACGCAATAAAATTATAAAAAAAAGATTATAAAAATTCAATTGAAATTATTATATGTACATATGTATAAAATACGCCAAAGCTCAATGAGACTCAAGTTTAATCGAGAGCATCACTGCAGTTCGCGTGCGCTGATTGTGCCTGCTGTAAGCTGCGGTTTTTACACATAATATTCATATATGTATATATATATATTGTATGTATGTATATAATACTCGTATAAAATCATGTACATATATAGCTAGCTTACTATCTGCTTATATATAACCATTATCATATTCCCATTTATTGTATTACTTATTAGAATTCCATGGAATTTCATTCTAGTATTTCACAAAGTTCTATATATTCATGTGTGTATGTATGTATGTATATTTCTATATACTAGAGCTTCTATGAACTCTTGTTTATTGTGCGCTGCCGGCTGATTGTACGCTTGAACTCACATGCGAATTGTTATCTCATCTGTAATTTACAATGCTGTTGTTGTTATTATTATTATTGCGGTTACAAAAATACAAAAGTAGAAAAACAAAAAACAGTTTGCTTGTGCTCATTGTAATTCAATTTTTATTATTTTTAAAAATCATTTCAGTGCTCTTTGCAGCAACTTTTTTTGAAGCACATATATGTAGATACAAAAGTATATACTATATGGGTATATGTAATTGCACCCTTATAGTTATTGCGGTAAACCACTTTTTATAGACGTGCATTGTTTTTTTCGCATTTTCTCATTTGTTTATTTAATATTATTTACTTCTGTATTGTTTTTATTCCAATTTTCCACAAGCGCTGCTTGCGCTTCGTATTCTCGACTGTCCGTTCGTATTGTTTTTCGTTGACTTTGTTGCCATATTTATTTTTGCATTTATTGGCCAGTATTTATTTTAGCTCTGCTGCGCTTTATTTTTACTGTTTTTATTATTTTTATTGTCAATTTGTGATTTTTTCCAAGCATCTCATCAATATATAGGATGCTCTAGTACTGATATATAGGCTTATTGTATATATGTGTGTCTTTGTTTGTGTGTGCGTGCCTTGCCTTCATTAATCATTTAATTAATAATTATCATCATTACCTTGCATTATGTTGGCCGTCATCTTCTTCGATATCACCGCTTTTTTCCTTTATCGGCCTGCTGCTTTTGTTCCCAAAAAAAGTTTTTTTTCATGCTCCTCTTGCCTCGAAATGTTTAAAATGCCCCGGCTGGCTGTCTTTGTGAGTGCCGTGAGTGTTGTTGCTGTTACGCGTTTTGTTTACGTTGTTTACCTCATTTGTCATTCGCCCGGGGACTTTTATGAACTACACTTCCCTCCATATTTATGTCTGTTAATATGTTCCTTTGGGCCTTGTTTTTGTTCCGTCTAATTTCCATTGAATTCTGCCAGCTGTTCTGGTGCTTCCCTCTTAATTATCAGCGGCAAATTTAAGCAAACTTTTTACTTCTACGTCGTGCATTCGAAGTCAAGGTTACAGGCTGGAAAAAATGTACCAGCATTGCTATATACGTATCTTCATACATAAATATATATGTAGTATGTATATATCTGTGCCTAAAATCGATAAAATAAATTAGCCAAAAACCAAAGGTAACTTTTCAATAACATTTCCTAAAGCAAAATAATGACTTGCTTTCTGATGCTGCCACCTGTCAATCATGCGTTAACAGAACTTTGCTTTTAAGGTTTTTTCGAGTGAGAATTAATTTAAAAAGGTAAAGATAAGAGTATATACAAATATATGCAGCTGTATATTTTTTAATTTAAATTAGTTGGTTTGGCTTTCAGTCGAACTAAATCTTAGATTTAGGCTATGTAGAGAGTGTTATGCACATATTGAAACAATTTTGAGTTGTGGTAACTCGATTTTAAGGTACAAAAAATAGAAATGTTTCCATACAAAAACTTGATTTTAATGGGTCATTTGTATGGCAGCTATATGCTATAGTTGTCCGATTTGTACAATTTCTTCCGAGATTATAGCAACGCTTTGAACATTAATCTGTGCCAAATTTCGTGAATATGGCTTACCAAATAAAAAAGTTTCTCTTACCAGGACTTCAGTTTGATCGTTCAGTTTGTATGGCAGCTATATGTTATAGTTAGCCGATCTGAATAATTTCTTCGTAGATTACACCGTTGTATTGGATAATAACTCATGCCAAATTTGGTCAAGATATCTCATCAAGAAAAAAAGTTTTCCATACAAGCAGTTGATTCCGATAGTTCAGTTCGTACGACAGCTATATGCTATAGTGGTTCGATAGTGGCGGTTCCGACAAAATAGTAGTTACTTGGAGAGAAAAAGACGCGTACAAAATTTCAGATCGATATCTCAAGAACTGAGGGACTGGTTCGAGAATATATACAGAGAGATATATTGGCAGTAGAACGTCGACTAAATGGACTCGTAAATATGTCTAATAATGTCTCCGACTTTTTCTTCTGTATATTAAAAACTTCGTTGTAAACTGTATATAACTCGTTGAGGGTCTAAAAACACCACAAAAACATTGCTTATGCTCATTCGATTGCACAATTTTCCTTTGTTACTCAGCAGCCTAGTTTCATATCTAATATACCATTAGCTGGTGCTACATGCGACCGCATAATTCTTACAGCTGTTGCGGTTTTTGTTGCTATTGTTGCGGTTGAAGTTCAACGCAGCTGCTTTTATTAATAACACGCTGTAGTTCATTGCATGAGTGCAACGTCTTGGATAAGAAGTTGGTCAAGTTCGTCCAGATGCATTCTAACTGGTTTTTGCTTTAAATTTCATTGCATAGATTATGGAATTAGTTAATCGAGTTATACAAATGCTATATCTACATATGTTTATGTGTTATATATGTATGTATGATGTTTGAACATGTGCTTGACTTAGTTTTACTTCTTTAATCTGCTTTTCGGTTTGTTGTCGTACCAAAACCACTAAGTTGTATTTTTTTGCACTTAAGCTCTATTCAATTAGAGTATTTAAGCCCCGGTATTAAACAATTACGAATTTTAATAATAATTAGGGGTGTTAGCGTCCATTAGTTGACATGTAAATTTGACAGTTATTGAGGTTGTGGCTTAAAAGTTATGTCCAATGCTGGGAAACATTATATGAATTATGATTTCTGTATGTTTCCTTAACCTAAATTTGTTAGTTATGTTAACAAATTAACAAAAGAACAATATGCAAAAAAACACCCATTTGAAGAGTTTTTTTTTTATTTTTCGCTCTTCATCATGATACTGTTTACCCTGTCATTGTTAGATCTCTGGTAAGGATGGATCTACCGCGAGTCCTCCCATATTCATATTGTATCTTCCTTCAATCGCCCTCTTATTATTTTCACATAATTTCTTTAAGTTTCTTTTTTATGCTAGAAGGTTTATTGTGACATAACTAATATTACATCACTTGACCCTCTTCGGTAAGCTGTTGCAACTCTGAGCGCTGCGGTTCGGTCCAACACTTTACCTCAGTTCTTCCTTTTTAACACATCGGACCATATCTCTTTGCCATATAAAAAACGCGAATAATGATCGTCATTAGGTACTTTCACTCTACTTGGGTGGGCATGAGTTCGCTGCCTTTCCTGCACGGTGTTGGATTTGTGCCCAGAAAAAGGATCTTAGATCCAGTCTAAGTAGCTTACTGAGAAGTCGAAAAATATTTGCTGTTTGATAACATGGTTATGTCAGGTTAATGTGATAATTATATACTCGTATCTAATCATTGGATTGTCGCAAAACCTTTCTCTCACTAATCTTAAATTTATTTCTTAATTGTGCTTTAATTAACATTATTACTGCTTTTTATTTCAATCTATTATCATTAATTACGTTTCAATTTGCATATGAATGCCTACCTGTTTGTATTGTATTAACCTTTTCTTCTTCTTTTCGTATCAATATTATGGTAAATAAGTAATTTTCTGTGCTCCACCTTAATTACTTGCTTAATGTCTGGCGCAATTAACGCTTTAATGAGGCGCCGATAGCGACAAAAATATATTTTGTCACATGTTAGTACAGTGTTTCACAAAAGTCGAGGTACAGAACAGAGTGTTATTTATTTTTTTTTTATATATAATTTGACACTGTGTTGATTTCAATGTTTACTAGGTAAGTATTCGGTTATCTTGTCAAAAAATATACATGTGAAAGCAATGAAAAAGTAAACTGAATACATTATACATTATCGGTTGCAAATTCTGAAAGTTGTAAAGAGGAAGATGAGGTAGACAACCCAACTACTTTCTCGTCAATTGATTATATTTTACAAGACTGAGATTGACGCAACTCGGCAGTTCTACTTTCAGGAAATTCGGAGAGTTAGCTGAAACTGATATTAGCCGCCTCAAGAAAGGTAAGGTAAGGCTCAAAGTGCTTTACCGGACTAGGAGAGTCTTTGTGATTATTATATGAGAGTTAAAGTGGATAAAATATGAATTAAATCATGACAGCAAGATAGTGTATAGTTTAACAAAGTGATTTAACTGTTGGGCATTCTTCTCCGTTTGATTTTTTCAATCTATTTGATTTATGCTAGTTTGGGAATCGGAGTAAACAAATGTAGAAGATATTGCATAGATATCATAAACTTACTTAAGGTGCTAGGCCAGTACAAAGTCCTCACAAAAAGCCGAACTTTGGCAATTTATTCTGGTAGTTGGGGGAGGGAATGAAAATTCTCTCTTTCAGGCTTCAGTAAGCATGTATTGAGTATATATAAAACTACTATTTTCATATTTTCATGAAAAAGGTTTCAGGAATTACTTTTATCAAGAGGATCTTAGCAGGCGATGGTGATTCTAGGGACTCGTATTATCTGTAACTAAATAAAAATATTTTCTTATGTTTGTTTTGAGATACTAAAATCAATTTTTCGGAAAACTAAACTGGTCTGTATACTATTTTTTATGGTTCTATTGTGTCTTACTTTTTTTTACTGAATTATTGTCGGAATAGAAGCTTATGTGTTATCGATCTTATCAGCAACTTAAATTGCTTACAAATCAAGGTGTCATAAACACTTGCAAGTCAGAAAAGACGCTGTTCTATGAAATTATATATTCTCTTAACTGCTTAGCCAATCTCGGGGGAGGACCCCCGGATAGAGGTGTCGGCGCTGAGGAAGATTTTTCTGGCTAAAATTATTACAAATTCAAAAAACAAAAAAAATATTATTATTATAGATGAATATTGTTCGAAGAGCTAGTCTAATCATTTATTCTTAACAAAATGGCGGTTTCGAAATAATACAGTTGGGTTTTGTGAAAAAATTTCCACATCAGAGTGGAATAGGGTTTATTAAGTTTGATCAGAAAGAAACGTCGTAGAACCAATAAAATATATAAATATGTATATATGTATATAAATTATCAATGTGAGTTTGTCGATTTAGCTAGGTCTGGCTGTTCTTTTGTCTATCTGTATCGTTAGCTAGTCCCTCAGTTGTTTAGATATTACCCTGAAACTTTGCCCACGTTCTTTTAACGTCAAAAAGCTGCTTATTTGTCAAGATCGCCGATATCGGAGCACTATAACTCATAGCTGTCATACAAACTGAATGAGCGGAATCAAGCTCTTGTATGGATAACTTCTCTTTTTGACTAGGAAGCTTCAAGAAATTCGGCTCTTGTTATTATCCTGGATAGCGCTACTATATCTGAAGAAAATTTCCAGATCGAAATACTATATCATATAGCTGTCATACTAACTAAACTATCAAAATCCAGCACTTAAATAGAAACTTTTTCATTTGTGTTGTCGGCTATTGCTTGGGTACAGCCGAAGTAATGTAGCATGTCCGTAAATTTCATATATGTAAACATAAATTTTTCCCTGTACTTTTATGCCATCAGCACACTGTGCTTGAATATATTTTCGTTTGTACATCCCCGTCTTTAGTAACACTGCGCCTCGCTGATTAATCAATTTAATTCAACCAAACCGGTTTAAATTATAATAAAATTTATATACATATGTATATGTACATATATATTTATATAGACCGTAACTGATAAATCAAATTAGTATAAAATTAAATTTATTTTCTCACATTTCTGCTTGAAATCACAATGTCGTATTATCATTACTTCTAGCTCTCGGTACAAAAACAAAAGCCCAAAAAATTCAATATTTTCCACTTTCATTTCCTTCACTTCACTCTTCGGCCTGCTGCTGCTGCGCAATGCCTATTGATTTGCTTGCCACGCCACACAGAGAGTGAGTTGTTTGCCCTTAGCGCAGATTTATTGCGACACTTTGCACAAATTTGATTAACATTCGAAGCGTTTCCCCTAAATTTCACAGCGAAATTGCCATTTAACTGAGTCAGTAAACAAATGTCAATGAGGTTGCAACTGTTGCCGGCAGCGCCACACACACACACACCTACACGCAGCAGGAATTTCTTTTCGGCGCTTTTAGCGTGTGCTTACGGCTGTGTGAGTGCTTATAACTGTGTGTGTGCATGTGTTTGTAATCAGCAATCGACGTGCATTTATTTTGTTGGCTATCAGCACTTTTCGCTCTCCGCCATTATTATTGTTGCCCATTTCGTCGCACACATACACACTCTTTCAAACATTATGTATACTACATATTCCATATACAGTATATTATATACTTATTTACTTTCGTTTGCTTCGAGAAATTCATCTGCGCTTTTGTTGTTGTTCTGCTTTCTGTGTTTGCTCGTGTTTGTTCGATTTGCCGCAAATGTTTGTGGCTTTTATTGCCGTCAGCGTCTGTTGGCAATAATCATTGCTAATTTTTATGCAATCAATGTCTATAATCAAATCATTTCATTATGAATATATTTATGGTTTATTTTATTCGAATTCGATTTTGAGTACAAGTTTTTTCTCTTGCTGCACTGGTTTTGTTGTTGCATATATTATAACTTTCATCATTTAAGTTTTTGCAGCTATCTGTGGTAGAAATTACTCCATGACTCAATGCTGGATTTGGATAATAGTGTTGAGTTTTAGTTGTTGTGTTTTGGTTTCGAATTTGAAAAAATTATTTACATAGATATACATACATAGTATGTATACACGTTTTGAAGATTTATAAGCTTAGGAAAATACTTTTTTACATTCAAAATTTATATAATTGATTATATCTGTATTATTATTATTACTTTTTGTAATTTTTATTTTTTCATCTAGTTTAATTTAGTTTTACATTATTTAATTTTAAGTCTAAGTCTAAGTTTAAGTCTAAGTCCAAGTTTAAGTCTAAGTCTAAGTCTAAGTCTAAGTCTAAGTCTAAGTCTAAGTCTAAGTCTAAGTCTAAGTCTAAGTCTAAGTCTAAGTCTAAGTCTAAGTCTAAGTCTAAGTCTAAGTCTAAGTCTAAATCAAAGTCCAAGTCTAAGTCTAAGTCTAAGTCTAAGTCTAAGTCTAAGTCTAAGTTTAAATCTAAGTCTAAGTGTAAGTCTAAGTCTAAGTCTAAGTCTAAATCTAAGTCTAAGTCTAAGTCTAAGTCTAAGTCTAAGTCTAAGTCTAAGTCTAAGTCTAAGTCTAAGTCTAAGTCTAAGTTTAAGTTTAAGTTTAAGTTTAAGTTTAAGTTTAAGTTTAAGACTAAGTCTAAGTCTAAGTTTAAGTTAACTTTAAGTATAAATTTAAGTTTACTCAAATTTATGTTTTATTTTATTTTTTTTTTTATTTTTTTTTTATTTTTATATTTAATATAATTTAATTTTTTTGTAATTTTTTTGCTTTTTTGTATCATTTTTATTGAGTATTTCTCAGTTTGCTCTCCGCATACAATCTCTCCCCCATCAAACACATAATCAAACTCTATTTCGTCTCGCTCGATTAACTTGTCACGCATTTTTTACGACGATTTCGATTTCGGGTTCGTTACTATTTCTAATACATTGCTCGTTTTGTCGTCACGATTTGCACACATGCGATATTTTCTGTATTAAAGATGTTTTCTTAAAAAAAGTTTTATTTTGATGTATTTCAAATCTCATTATGTTTTCTGAAAGTACACACCTAATACTTTGACTTGAAATTGAAATTAGCTATATATAACCCTTTGAGAATACAAAAACACTGTTAGTTGTTATATTCCGTCTAATTTTTGGAACAAATTTTATATCTTATAAAATATTCTACAGATGTGGAAAAATTTCGGTCCATGACAAAATCACTATAGCCTCACCATTTAGTCTGAGAATGGGCGCTTATGGGCTCTCTTTGCATATAACCTTATTTATTAGAGTATAAGTATAGGGTGATTTTTTAAGAGCTTGATAACTTTTTTTTAAAAAAAAAACGCATAAAATTTGCAAAATCTCATCGGTTCTTTATTTGAAACGTTAGATTGGTTCATGACATTTACTTTTTGAAGATAATTTCATTTAAATGTTGACCGCGGCTGCGTCTTAGGTGGTCCATTCGGAAAGTCCAATTTTGGGCAACTTTTTCGAGCATTTCGGCCGGAATAGCCCGAATTTCTTCGGAAATGTTGTCTTCCAAAGCTGGAATAGTTGCTGGCTTATTTCTGTAGACTTTAGACTTGACGTAGCCCCACAAAAATAGTCTAAAGGCGTTAAATCGCATGATCTTGGTGGCCAACTTACGGGTCCATTTCTTGAGATGAATTGTTGTCCGAAGTTTTCCCTCAAAATGGCCATAGAATCGCGAGCTGTGTGGCATGTAGCGCCATCTTGTTGAAACCACATGTCAACCAAGTTCAGTTCTTCCATTTTTGGCAACAAAAAGTTTGTTAGCATCGAACGATAGCGATCGCCATTCACCGTAACGTTGCGTCCAACAGCATCTTTGAAAAAATACGGTCCAATGATTCCACCAGCGTACAAACCACACCAAACAGTGCATTTTTCGGGATGCATGGGCAGTTCTTGAACGGCTTCTGGTTGCTCTTCACCCCAAATGCGGCAATTTTGCTTATTTACGTAGCCATTCAACCAGAAATGAGCCTCATCGCTGAACAAAATTAAAGCGCGAAACACATTTCGAACCGAACACTGATTTTGGTAATAAAATTCAATGATTTGCAAGCGTTGCTCGTTAGTAAGTCTATTCATGATGAAATGTCAAAGCATACTGAGCATCTTTCTCTTTGACACCATGTCTGAAATCCCACGTGATCTGTCAAATACTAATGCATGAAAATCCTAACCTCAAAAAAATCACCCGTTATTTATTTAAACGTCAGTGAAGGAATAATCTGTAAACCTGGAAGTCTAGACAAATCCAATAATTAATGCTAAGTTATGTCTACAATTCAGTCTTTGTACCGCTCACATTTTAGAAAAATGCTTTAAGTGCAGCTAATAGCCGTGATTTTCAAATTTCACAATCGCTAATTTCCTCGCAAATTACCCAACAAATGATGGCAAAAAGTACTCATCTTCCATTGCAAAAATATTAACACTACTTTACACAAATCTTGGGGGAAAATATCAACCTTTATCTTGCACAAAAAAAACTCATAAATTTTAAGTTAGAAATATTGCTTACTCAGCCATTAGCGAATATAAATTACCTCGAGTGTGAGGTAAATATACAAATATGTGTAAAGTATATGTAAATAAACAAATGACAAGACTTTGCACCAAAATGAATCACAAATGAATGGCAGAGTGCAAATATATTTATGTCATATTTTTATCTGCGAAGTTTACAATGAACAAAGTGACTACTTTGTATTATGCTTGGCAACAAAATTTGTACTTTTCTGATAAATATTTGAATTTTTTCTTCTTGTACTTGTAGTTAAATTAAAATTTTGCAGAAGTAATTTCTTTCTGCTAACACAGAACACTTTATAAAATGTCGATAATAGCGTGGTTTTAGAATACAATTGAGAGTTTAAGGGTTCCACAAGAGTATACTTCGGTCTTGAAAGCTTCAGTTAGCCGCCGTATCTTTTCGTAGAATTTTCGAACATTACCCCTGTCGGCCAGCTTATCAAGCTCTTCATACACACACATTTCGGCCTCTTTCTTTTTCTGTCTGCAAATTCGTTTCACTTCCCTCTTCAACTCTCGGTATCGGACTCGGTGGATGGAGTCATGTGTAGAAGTTCACGCAAGGGAGGAATGTTCTCTGATCGCCATTCACTTGGGAGTGGCCAGAAACGATTCTTTTACATATGACTCAAGCAGCTCACGACTTCCGGTCTTTGTCCAAGTATCCTCTGGGTAGCCTAAAAACATCCGTATGAAGGCGAGCTAAAGTGAGAAGGCGAAACATCCCCTACATAGGGTTGGGCGCTGGGTTTGGGACCCGCCACGTAAAAAAACACTTCCAAAGAAAGGAAACAACAAGCCTCGGATCGATAATCCTTGCATAGAGTTTTTATTTTTAACGACATTTCCCTAAAATTTGTAAAAATTATCGATTCATCGTTATGGTTAACTATCTGCAATCGTCTCTTGGTACTTGTTTGTTTCTCTAGCCACAATAACGTAATTGAATTCTTTTTGTTAAGCCGAGAAAATGTTCCAGTAACAAAAAGGTGATACTTTCAACAATATTTACCTAAATTTAGCAAAAGTTATCGATTAATCGATATACTTAATCATAAAGTTTTCAAAATTTTCTAGTAGTTTTCACTGTACTACCGTAACCGGTGTTTGCTTGGTTTACGAGTCACAATATTATAATCGAAATTTTTAAATCCTTGAAAAATCCTTGAATTTTACAAAATGTTAACGACAATTACCTAATATTTTGTAAATTTATCGATTAATCGATACATTTACATTTTATTAGTTATCGATATTTCATTCGTTTGGCTCACTAGTCACAATAATGTAATCGACCAAATTTTTTAAAGTTTTGAAATTTACCACTAACTACAAAAGTGCCACTGGTAACAATAATTTATTTACCTAAAATTTCTAAAAGTTATCGATTTATCGGTATAGTTAACAAAAAGATTTACAAAAATTTTATTTTTTATAATTTTTTTATTTTTAACGACATTTCCATAAAATTTTTAAATATTAACGTTTAATCGATAAAATTATCTATCGGTAATTATCGATATTCTTTTCGTATATTTTTAATCGAAAAAAAATTTAACACATGAAATTTTCCATACTTTTCAAGTTTTGTAAATATTATCGATAAATCGATATACATAATTTTCAGTATTTATCGCTATTTATTTTTTGTTTGGTTCACTATCCACAATATTTTAAACGAAAACACAGTTTCTATCTAAAAAATTGTCCATACTTTTAAGTTTTGTAATATCCATAAATCGATATACTTAATTTTCAGTATTTATCGATATTATTTTTTATTTCTTTTTCTGGTCACAAGATTATAATAATTTTTTTCATTATTTTCCCTTCGAAGAATTTCGCTCACCTCATGGATTTCGGGCAATATTTTAGTAGATTTTTGACTAAGTTCCTACTCAGTCATTTTGGTATAGCAAAAATGAACTCGCAGCTTGGATATTGTTTTCCGAGACAAATCCTTTATTGTGTTAAAAACTTTCCTCTACAATCCGTTCGAGAGTTTTAGTTTATTGGAATATTACTTTGATCTCCATCACTGAGTTCGTATAAATAATTCTCGAAATATCTTCTAGAATAGTTGAAGAAATGTATTGAAAAAGCTTTTAGAAAGGACAACGGACGTTTTGCTAACTGAAACGAGACTTACTTCGATAAAACAAGCTGCAATCGACTTCCAATGAGCGTTGGAACTAAAGCTTCCTAAAGTTTTTGAATTTTTTTCTTAAATAAAAAGTTCTAATGAAAAAAATAAATGGAACTTTCTTAACTCTTCTATAAAATCTTTCAAAGTTTACTTAAGAAATTTTCAAAATCAGAGTTAATTTGATTATAATCGTTGAGAAATATTTATTTTCATTCACTTTCAACTAAAAACATTAAATATATTATAACTTGACCATAAACCGAATTCATTAATATTTTAGCTATTTTCGAAGTTTTTCGCCATTGCGGTTGTTTGTTTGTGTAAAAGTTGCTTTTGTTTTCTTATAAGTTTACCACCGGCAACTTTAACTCTACAAGGACGCCTTTACTTTTACAAAATCCATTAAAGTAAAACATAAAATTCGGACATAAGCACCGCACAGTAACTTGAGAAATATGGTTTCAATAATTTTAAAGATTTTCGAAAAATGCCAAACTTTCAATGCGAAATTAAATTCATAAAGCAAGAAGAAAGAAGAAGAGAGACAAGCCAACACAAGGCACATATTGATGGAGGACTCGAGTATTTAAATGCGCAAATATTTGGATTTTTGGGTGGTGTGTAAAAATATGTGTGTATGTGTGTATGCGTGTCGTGTTTTTATGTTTTTTGTGTATGTGTGTGTCAAGTGGACACTCACTGACCGGACATTGAGGGAAATGTGGAAATTTGTTTAGCTGGAAGCTTGAAGTTTAAAGTGGCGAAGATTTTGAGAAATGCAAACGTCCAACTTTTAACATAAAATTTTGAACTAAAGCTGAAAAGAAATTCCAATTACAAAAGTTTTTAGTTTAACGGTCAAAAATAACAACAAACAATTTGCCGTAAGTGCTGCAAGGCAAACGGACTGGAGGATAATGGCTGCATTTTTGGTTAGGGAGCGACAGAGAAAGAGAGAGAGAGAGTTGGCTAGAGCAAGTGAGAGGCAGCGATATCTTGTCAGCGTTTAAAAACAAAAAACAACAACAACAAAGATCTTAAAAACCGAAATAAATAACTGCAAATAGCGAGAAACTATGCTTGACAACAACAATAAGCCACAGCAACTGCATAACACAGCGCAGTTTCACGACAATAATCACACAAGCGAAGCCAGCAGCGGCACAAAAGCGCTGAAATGTGGAACTACAAGCAGTTTACAACAACAACTAGTTGAGTAGCAAAGACAATGGCAAATGCGGCGAGTGTTGTAATAATGCCTGTAGACGACAATCACGACAACATCAGCAACAAGCAGAACAACAAGCACAATAAACGCAACAACAACAAAAACAATTACAACAATAATGCGACTGCTGATGATGACGACAACAGCAGTGCTGAGTGCTGCAACAGGCATTGGCGACAGCCAAAGCTGCAAGCACAACCACAACAAACAGCAATAAGTTGCAAACAGAGCAACAATAACAACAAAAACGTTGACGACAACAACAACATTTAATATTAACAGCTAACAGTGTTTGGCAAGAATTATATATTGTTGGCTTGTTGATGGCGACGACAAAGACGCTGTAGACGGCAAATACAGCTGCAACAACAACAGCAACGAAATGCAAGCTTTGGCCATGCAAAAGTGAGGCAAACAGTTTATGTACACATATATATTGGTTATATAATATTATATACATATTTTGGGTACATAAATTCACTTTGTATACAGCCAACTTGTTTTGCTTCTCAGCGCTTGCTGCCATTGTTGCCACATTAACACACAAAACTGTGGCAAGCGCATTAGTATTGCTTGCTGCTTGCTGCGCTTTTCTTGCTGCCACTTTGTGTGGCAACAACAAAGACTTGATTACAAGAAGACAATGCTTGTTTGGTTGGCTTATTGCTGTTGTTGTTGTTATTGCTGGCACTCTGCTGGTGCTCCTCTGTTGTCGCTCCTCTGCTGCTGATACTCCTCTGCTATATATTGCTCTGAATTACCTTTCAATTTCGATTTCATTTCATTGCAACAAAAAGCTGCTGTACAACAATGAAGATTTATAATATTAGAACCATAGTGAAATTAGTTAAATTTTGGGAGAAAGTCTTTCGAAAGTGTATTGTAATGTAGCTCGCATAGATATTTGATTATTTATTGAGTACACAAATTAGTTGAGGATTAGAATGTAGGGCAATGAGTGTTAATAAGTTAATTATGTGTTTTTACATATATTCGATCTTTTGCTTGAATGGCTTTAACATTAAGCCCTTTCGAATTCTCACCCTAAATGTAGGCAACATAATTGTTAAAGCGAAACGTTGCCTACATTTAAGCGCGTGGTTCTATAACTTGGCCTTTTCGACCTTGAAGCTTACTTACTTATCATGAGTTTTGTTTAAAATTACAGAAAAATATTTGCTCAAATGATAAAATTAATTAATTTTCATATTCAAAGTGCAAGAGAAGGCTTTGATTCCAAAATAATAACTTTCATAACTTCTCTGAATGAAGAAAACAAAAAATGGGTTATTTTTGCGCATAACTTCAGAATCTTTGAGCGCTGATCCTAAGCATAGGCAATAATTTTTCGTGTGGAAAGAAGCAGGGACAGGAAAAAGTTTAACGGTTTTATAACCACCGGATCAAAACGTGAAATTATCTTCTTATTGAAGTGTTCTCTCAATGAATCCATTGATTGATGCGTTGTATGTAAAGTGGCTTCGTCTTGTTGAAGCCAAATGTCACAGAAATCACGATCTTGAATCTCAGACATCAAATAGTCGGCGTGATAACGGTCGCCATTGATGGCTACCTTCTCATCGGCATCATTTTTGAAGAAATGTGTATCGAAGATTTTAGCGCCTTACAAACCACACTAAAATCGTTATTTTTTCTCGATGAAATGTCAGCTCTTGAACCTTTTGTGGTTGGTCTTTGTCCAAAAGGCGGCAATTTTGCTTGTTTTCATACCGATAGAGACAGAAATGGACCTCATCGTTGAAGAAGATTTGGCTTGAAAACGTCAGATCTTCTTGGAACTTTCTTAGAGGCTATAGAGTTCTTGAATAAGATGTATTTTGCACGCTTCCTATTCAAGACATCGACGTAAAATACGCCAGGTCGTTTCCATACGTCAGTCCGAGTTGCCGCGAACGGTGCCGAATCGACTCTCCACGGTCTTCGTGTACGCTCTCAGCTAAGGTTGCTATATTTTTTGAACTGCGTGATGAACGTGGACTATTCGGTCAAATATTAACTTGTCCATGATTTATATAGATCATGCTTAAAGCCCTGCTTGATAATGAACTAGTATTCGTCCAATGTGTGACTTGATTTGCCTTTCCGGCATTATTCCAGAAAATGTAAGTTTTTCTCACCTGTTTTTAATAAAGGGTGATTTTTTAAGAGCTTGATAACTTTTTTAAAAAAAAAAAACGCATAAAATTTGCAAAATCTCATCGGTTCTTTATTTGAAACGTTAGATTGGTTCATGACATTTACTTTTTGAAGATAATTTCATTTAAATGTTGACCGCGGCTGCGTCTTAGGTGGTCCATTCGGAAAGTCCAATTTTGGGCAACTTTTTCGAGCATTTCGGCCGGAATAGCCCGAATTTCTTCGGAAATGTTGTCTTCCAAAGCTGGAATAGTTGCTGGCTTATTTCTGTAGACTTTAGACTTGACGTAGCCCCACAAAAAATAGTCTAAAGGCGTTAAATCGCATGATCTTGGTGGCCAACTTACGGGTCCATTTCTTGAGATGAATTGTTGTCCGAAGTTTTCCCTCAAAATGGCCATAGAATCGCGAGCTGTGTGGCATGTAGCGCCATCTTGTTGAAACCACATGTCAACCAAGTTCAGTTCTTCCATTTTTGGCAACAAAAAGTTTGTTAGCATCGAACGATAGCGATCGCCATTCACCGTAACGTTGCGTCCAACAGCATCTTTGAAAAAATACGGTCCAATGATTCCACCAGCGTACAAACCACACCAAACAGTGCATTTTTCGGGATGCATGGGCAGTTCTTGAACGGCTTCTGGTTGCTCTTCACCCCAAATGCGGCAATTTTGCTTATTTACGTAGCCATTCAACCAGAAATGAGAAATGATTATGTAGACCATAAATCGGACGTAAAGCGCGAAACACATTTCGAACCGAACACTGATTTTGGTAATAAAATTCAATGATTTGCAAGCGTTGCTCGTTAGTAATTCGTATTCATGATGAAATGTCAAAGCATACTGAGCATCTTTCTCTTTGACACCATGTCTGAAATCCCACGTGATCTGTCAAATACTAATGCATGAAAATCCAAACCTCAAAAAATCACCCGTTATTTTGTGGTTTCTAATTATTAAAAAGTAATAAAAAGCAATAGTCACGAATAGAAACGAAGTCTTGAGTCTTAAATGGAGATCCTTATATGCGCGAATTAGTTAAACTTCTACTGAAATTGAATGAAATCGTGAGTCTCGTAAGATGAAAAGAAGGCTTCTTACATGAGCTTATAGCTATGAACCTGAGATCTATATAAATTGCTACCAAATTTTCTTTTTATGAGTTAAAATATATATTTACTAGTAAACCTTTTTCCTGCAGGGTCTTTACCTTAAACATATGCATATTGTATCTGACCATTTACTATGCCTCAAGCGATATTGGAGGGTACAAGACAAAGCTTTAAGCTATTTTTTCAATTCAATTTCGAACCCAAACCGGTTGGTCACTTTGCTATTTTTCCCACTACTATGTCGTTACTTACAAACACACATGACTATGCACATTCGAAACACTACGCTGATAATTTTTTCTCCCTCATTATTTTGCCAGATTTGCCTTAGGTGTGTTTTAATAGTAAAATGCTATATTTTTTGTCCGTCTCCTTCAATAGTTAACTGCTAACATTTCACTTTTTCCAACGAAAACGAGCGACAACATTATTTGGTAATAGATATTTAAAAAAAACCGTTACAAAAATGTGCTCAGAAACATAAAAAATATAAAAATTTAAATGGCGAAAATTTTGGTTGCAGAAAGGGACTTCAAGCAGTTTGCTTGCTCTTTAATTCGTTGCCGGGAGATATCAACTCCAGCTGTGCGCGCCAAGCAAATTTCATTTTCGTTTTTTTTTGTTTTGCAAAAAAAATTCCAAAAATTAAATAAAGAAAAATCGAAGTCGACTGGCTCCGCAATGTGTTTGTTAAGTCATCCGTTAACGAAATTTATGTAATGCGAACACAATTCCGCTATAAACACACACATACATATATCTACTATATAACTGCTTTGAATGGCGGTATTGTAGGTTTCGGCGTTTTCTTCTTTTGGTGTTTGGCGTTTACTGGAAAAGTTGTGCGATAATTGAAGCATAAAATTGTAAGGCGAAAAAAGTGAGAGTGCGCGAATCGGAGGGTTCCCAGCTGCGTATAGTAGGGAGTCGCTTTCAGCGGCGAGTTTTAAGTTATTTTATTTTCGGTTTGCTTTTCTTTTATTTCGTTATTTTTTTCTTGTATTTAATGTAATTAGAAAACGTCACGATGATAGTGCGTTTTCTCTCGAGCGTAAATTAGCAAAATTAAAATCAGCTGTGTAATATTTAATGATTTTAATGATAAAGTAATGCTTGATAATTTTAGCTTTAAAGAAGGTTTAAGAAAATATATATATCAAAAACTTCAACATCTTTGATAAAAAAAAATAAAAAAATTTCCATCCAAAGACTTAACTTTGCTCGGTGCCATTGCATCTTAGCTGTATGATACAGTGGACTGATCTAGGCAAGTTGGTCGGAGGTTGTTGCAATAACCAGCAGAAGGAATTTCTATCACTTCGTACGCTGATGATTGCTCGATAATGACGTCGAGCAATGGAATTGATGGCATAGGCTCAAACGTAAATGGCTATCTGCCCGACCTTCCTAACTTGCTCCTCCACTAAATCCACAGCGACCATGTGCACAAACCGGATGAAGGAGTACAGACTTGACCTTACTATTCTAGTCGATGGCTTTAAGATTTCTACTGTCAATAACTCCAAGATTTTAGGTGTGACTTAGCCTGTGCTCCTTCATTCCTCAGACGACCGCTATTATTGCCAAAGTACAGAGCTGCAGCAAAATCCTCAAGTCATTAGCCGGCAGCACATGGAGAAAAGACGAAGGAATATTGTTGGCAACACACAATGTAGTCGGCCGATCGGTTCTATACTACGCCCTACTAATATGGTCGTCTGGATGCAGTGAAATGCAGACGAGGAAACCGCAGATTACGTACAACGACGGGATGCCCATTGATGTCTGCCATCGAACACTTGCATAGTGCGCGGGTAAGCTTCCAGTTAAGGAGCCTAATGTTTCTGTTGGGGTGCTTTCGCAGAAAATATCCCTGCAGTCACCTCTTTGGAGCGGATCCGTCCCCTAGGAGCATCAAGAGTTGCTTCCTCAACTACGCCTACTACATAAAAGAATACCCCGACCAGACTTCGGACGCAACTAACTTCAGACATGGACCGAACGTTATTCACAGAGAACTACGGCGTACTTGAAGTAAAACCATCATGAGATAGCATCATTTTCGTACGAAGTAATCCCTCCCAGATTTTAGCAATCTTCACCAACATCCCAATTTCTACTTCGTCTGACGCTCCTTGCATATTTTCCATATCAATTTTCTTGCGCGCACTTCACCAGCGAAGACGAGAAAAAGTGAAACAGTTTAAAGTGATTTTTCGCCGAATTTCGGCTCGAAAAGCGAATATGAAGCAAAGCAATAAAAAAATATTTAAGCAATCAATTATATAATCAGTCTAGACTTTGATGTCTGCGCTTGATTTGCGGCAGACTGGCAATTTTTCACTCAAAAAGGTTAATTTGCCAAAGGTGAAAATGCAATAAGAGGCAATCAAATTTTAAGTAGCTACATAACTGTGAATTATACATATTGTACTTTAAATTTTCTTTCTGAATTTTAATACTATCTTCGATTGTTGTCTTCTATTATATGATTTTTTGTTCATAGCTCAAGGTTTACATGACAGTTTTATCAAAGAGTCCGCATTGTTTTGAGTTTACTTGATCTTTACTTGTTTTATTTAGTTTCAGTGACGTTTCTGACATTGTTATTGTTGTTGAGTTGATGAAAATAAGCAAATTTCTGACAGTTCACTCGCTGTATAGTATTTGCTTCCATTTCCAAATAGAGAAATGCATTCATACAGTGTACTCCGCTACAATGGCTTGTAGTTAAAACATATATTAGAATATAATATACAATATTATATAAACTTCTTCTTCTTCTTTACTGGCGTAGACACCGCTTACGCGATTATAGCCGAGTAATTATATAAACAAACCATATTAATTGCTTCTACTGAATATTCATCACTTTAATAAGCCTTTTCAAATGTAAAATCTTTTCATTGAACTTCCACTAGTTATCTCATTAACAAACTCCATATGCACTGACAGGCGCTTTCAATTACTTTTGGCAGATTTCTATTGTTGCTTTGAAGACCATACTCGTATATAGCTAAATCTGCTGTTATCTACGTATTTGTACTTCTCTATTTACTTGATATACATATTTATATGCGCTAATAATAATTATTTAAGCTGGCTTGGAAAAGCTTCTGCTACATATGCAATTATGAATATTTATAGTGCTTACTGAAGGTTTGTCTTGAAATAAAGTTAAGGGAGAGTTAGAAGGTCGAAACAAAATTTCCAGATTTTTTTCTGAGAAAACTTTCAACTTTATGGATCCAAAAATTTGTACACATACGAGTATTACGGTATCTTTTAACTGTATTTTAAGACTTAGTATTAGCATAAATATTTATTTGGAAAGGAACTACAGTTGATCTCCGTCAGGTCTTCTCGAAAAAGACGTTTTGCGGTGATCACTATATCTCTGAGCTGGATCTTCTGATTCATTAAAGTAATGTTCATCGTAGTAAGTATAAAATTTTATGTAGAGTGGGTGAAAAGAGTGCTCAAGAGACTGTCCACTGTTGGTTATCTTGTTGTTTGATGTAGCCTTTCGCCTTTCAATCTGAGACAACCGATTCCTTGTAATTTCTATGCTTAAACAAAATTTGGGTTCCCAAAAAAAAAATTTAGTACTCATTTTATTCAAAAATGTTTCATCGAGGAGACTAAAAATTGTATATTATTGGCGTTCAAGATTTGTATGTAGTGAAATGAAATTAGGATTGGTGGATGCATAAATGCATAGGCAGCAAAAAATATATTAGCGGTATCATAATCCAAAATAGAGCAATGATTTGTTTACAATTAGTACTAACATTTTGGGCTGTTCGTTTCGCTTAGAACGTGACATATCGCACTGTTCACACTATGGTTTTAGCATCAAACCCAATTTTAACTACTTTACATGCCTGCCGAAGTAGGTGTCGTAAAGATCATGATATTATATTGATTTAATTCTTGATCTTCCGAAAAACGGTCTGAAATTGTTTGAAAGCTTGTTATTCAATAAATCACAGAGTATAGAAATGAACAATGAAAGATGAAATACTAGCTTATGATTCCAAATTAAAGATATTTAGGTATTTATTAGTTAGAGTTATTTCGAAAAACATAGGCGGTGGTAAAATGGGGTTAAGAAGTCCTGGTCTTTCATTGAAAATTACTAAGCAAGTTAAAACTACCGTATTCGTTAATATAATTGCTATAAACCATCTAATCAAATTTGACTCGGATAACCCTTAATATCTTCAATTGATGTTTGATTTCCTATGTCAATTAGTGTATCAATTAATCTCCATATTCCACTTAGTAGTTAGTACTTGGCAGCTGTTTTTGTTTGTCTGGCGATTTTGTTCATAAAACAACAGATAAACGAGTAATCAATGGGTTTTCCAACGGAATCGTGGCTACAAAATCATAGCAAATATTGCAGAAGTGTTTTGCGGAGTCTACTTTATCACAAAAACATGTAATTGAGTGGCACAAAGCATTTAGTGAAAGTCAAAAGTTATCTCTGCTAATTGCGATAAGATTGAAAAAAAAAAATAAAAACTTAATTGATATCAGAGATACTACTTACATTAGGGCATCTCAACACAATCTAGTCAAGGTTTTTGGGTATGAAGCCTCCTGACTCGTAGTAAACGAAACGTGAAACTTTTGTGAGAAAGACGTCGGCTAAAGGGCACCCACGAGATGCCTACAACGCAGCTGAGAACCCTACATTCATCAAACACATAATTACTTGTGCGAAGACGTGTATTTATGAATATAGTTACGAAAGTATCCAACGATCTGGCAGATGAGGCGCCAAGGCAGAGCCAGCTGCAGCTTTTTCATGCTTTTCTTGGTTCAGAAGGAGTCTGTTTTAAATGAGATAAAGTTTTGTATATAATACTTACATGAAAATAAATTTTTGGTTATCAGTCCGGGTCAAATTTTATAAATTTTTTTAATAATTTTTTTATGGTGTATTGAATATAACTATTCAAGTTAGCACCATGACTAAGAAGTCGTGAAAATTAACATATTTGTTAGTATGCAATATTGCTTTCAATCTTAAATACTTAATACTTTAAGTATAAAGAGATATATATTATATAATACATATACTATAGTATTCTAAGTATATGTTAATTTCAATCTATACCTCAGTTCTCGAGATTATATCGAAATATTTTAAGCGTTTTTGGGTATTAACAAAAATATTTTTACTAATAAGCAACTCGGACTTCTTGCCACAATATTATATCCAATTATTATACTAAAAATACCTTGAAACATTTTCCATTGAGTCGCTGAACCTTAACCTGCATACAAGCACCCAAGTTGATGCGCGTAACCCCCGAGTTCATTCACTCTTCACCTGAAGCATTACAAAAGCTTAAACGCTCCACAAATAGCAACACTGAAGTGTTTCTGTGTGTGTGTGTGTGTATATATATGTATAACCTGACGAAAAATAATTTATTTATATTTTCTTTGCAGAATGTCAACGCCAACACCTGCCTGAAAGAACAAAAGCAACAAACAAAAACCTGAGAAAGGCTGCTGTTGCCGGAAAGCGAACACTGCGCTGTATAAAAACCAAAGCAACAAAAACAAAAAAAGTTAAGTAATCGAGACTCGAGGCAACGAAATCGAACACTTGCTCAAAATCAGACAGAAATAAAAAAAGTGCCCCAAAACAAAAACAAAAAAACTGCTGAAAAAGTAAACAAGCAAACAAAAAGTAAACAAGCAAACAATAACAAAAATATATAAAGAAAATATAAAAATTCTTTTCACACAACTTTTGTCGTTTGTCAGTCTTATAAAGTAATAAAGCGAACGAAAGCGGGAGCGAAATAAAAAAATCTCTAAAAATAAATACAAAAAGCTGTTGCCAGAAAGCAAAAGTGTGTAAGTGAAGTTCTGTGCAGAACTCAGACGTTCAGACGGACGTTCCGATAAAGATAATATTATAATAACAATACAACAACAACATACGTGCGTTACATAAGCCGCAACTGCAGTTATAGCCGCGTCAATAATAAGCGGAAGCGCGTTGCTGCTGTTTATTAATATTTTCAAGCGTGTGTTCTTTTGTTTTTGCATACTTTTCTCTATCTCTTCGTTGCTTTGTCGCGATTGTCGTTATTTCACTGCCAATCTGTCGACCACCTTACAAGCGTTCGTACGTGATTCGTGAGTGCGCGTGAATTTGCATTGCCTGCCGATCAGCGCGAGTGTGAGCGGCGCAAAAAAAAAGCGTGAAATTTTTCACACAAAGTAAATGGGAGTGAAATTAAAAAAAATCAAGCAAATAGATGATTACGTGACTAAAATAAAAGACAACGTGATTGCAGCTAATTTTCTCTTATCTACTCGGCTGATATTTGATTTTTCTTTGCACGCGGCAACAAGTAATCGATTTGAGTTCATTATTTAAGCTTGATTAGCCTGCCCTGTCGCTGGATGTGCGGACATTGCGGAAAAGGTAGTGAGCACCATCAAACGTGAAAGTTCAACGTTCGCGTAACGGTTGTTTGAGAAAGTGTTGCGAAAAATATATATAAAAGCAAATTCGTTCTTTCCTACTTTTAACCAAAGAAAAAAGTAGTGCCCATTGCAATCCTAACTAACCGATTCGCCGCCACATCTTTATCGTATAATTTTTATTGAATTTCTCTCTACGTTCCTTCCTCGCGCCGCAAAGCTAATAAACTCTGCCGTCGTCGCATTGCTCCTGTACCCACACACTCACACACAACATTGAAGTGTGACAGTTCAAGCACTCAACGACGAGCTTTGAATTTGGTATTCAACATTTAACCAGGTAAGTGGCCGCCTTATTATACAAACACTGCTAGTTATGTCTTGCCCATCCACTCCGTGTGCCTGTGCGCTGCCACAGCGCCTTCTGGCCGACTCCATTGCGCTCAGCTGCCGCCATTCGTTTAGTCAGTTGTGTAAACGTTGTAAGTTCGCAAGTTTTTTAATTACACTTCCAACAAGATTTTCTACTTACCGCATTGCCGTGCCCGTCTCCCACTCTCACAGTGCCAAAGGCGCGCGCTGGTCCGTGGCCACGGCTTGGCCCATTCGCTTCACTCTTCCTTTAATTACGTGATTATTCATTGCATAATTGAAAGCAATCAGCGTTGCTTGTAATTCCACATCGCTCACTTATTTGATGCGCTGTATTTCTTTTGTTTTTGCTGGAATTCTTTGCTTACTTTGTTTTCATATGGCAAGCTGGCGTTCATTCCGTTTTGGCATATCGATTCGGTAAACGGTAGGTCGCTAGTCCGTGGGTTGTGGCACATGCAAAGTACTTGCGATTAATTTATGCATCTCTGCCACATTATCTTGTAGACTTCATTTAAAGTACAGCGAGTGCTGGACTTTCCCCGAAATGGGTCAAATTTTGAAGGTAGATGAATTGTTTTCCAAACAGATTCTAAAGGCAGTTTTTTTATATTGTGAGGTGGAAGCATACAGCATACATACTTTCTCTTACATTGCCCAGCCCTTGCAAAACTCAGATTAAAATATCTCGGCTGTCTTGCTTTCCGCGAACCAGGAGGCAAAGTTGAAACCAACATTAGTTGCCGCAACAGGTGGTCTTATGTTCAATTATTTAGGATATTACAAAGGTCCGTTGTTCTAAGCTATGCATGTAAGATCCCTGCTGGGATCGACCTCTTGACTTAACCCAACCTAACCTAACCTAACAAAACCGTTATATCCAATGTTTCAGAGCTTAGAACTTATAAGAACTGTGGATAATCTAACGTTGAAACATCTTGGCTGTTCTACTCTCGGTGAACTAGACCACAAAACCGAAATTGACATTAGTTGCCTTAACAAGGGGTTCTTTGATCAATTATATAGGGTTTAGCTACCACTACGGACGTTAGTCTAAGCTGTTCATGTAAGATCCCCGTTCGGGTCAACCTCTAAACCCAACGTAACCTAACATAACTTGTTAATGTTTTAGAACTTGAAAAGCCTGTAGATAGTCTAACGGAAGTGCTCTTACGATTTTGATCAAAAAAGTTCAAAATACAGAATATTTTTGTCCGAGTTCGCTTTGAGGTATTAGAGCTTTCTAAGAGAGTTCAGGTCAATCTTTATCGACTAACCTTGGACCTTGGAACAGGAAGACTTTCCGTCAGTTCAATGAACTGATGAGAGAGTCCAGGCCCATCTTTGTCGACTAATTTTGGAACTTGAAACTTCATGACTTTCCGAAATTTAAAACTCCACCTGTAAAAGTGTAAGTTCAATGAACTGATAAGAGAGTCCAGGCCCATCTTTATCATCTATTCTTGGACGTTGGAACTGGATGACTTCCCAAATTTGAATCTCCAGCTGTAAAAACATCAGTTTAATGAATGAACGAATATGATAAGGAAAGTTTTATTCCTCCACAAAACCGGTCTAAATGAATAGTTTCTAACAGTAATGCTCTTGAAATGTTCAATATTCAGGGCTGACTTTTTAGACACTTTCTCCAAAATCTTTCATATTTTTTTGGCCAAAGCAAAATCTATTAATGATAAAAACTCTCTTCATCGGAAAAAAGCAGTTGTTTTGTTTTTTTCTTAGTTCAGGGATGAATTTCTTAAAGTTTGTTTTGGTTACATCGGCTGAGAATAATATCTACTTGAGTAAAAGTTATGAGGAGTACTATATAGAGGCCACTTATACCATTCCAACGTCTAGAAGTCGACTTTAAACGAAAAGGTTTCGAAATTCAGTCATCAAGAAGGCAAAGATAGAATTAGTCATGACCTCAGCTCTTAATTGGCTAATGAACATATCTCAATTATTGGTTTATGAACCTATTTCAGAAACAATCACTTCTGTTATATTTAGATCAGCTTAGTATTTTGAACGAACGGAAACTGTGAGCCTTCATACATAATTTTCCCTTAACAGCGTCGTAGCATTGTATTGTAATTCCCTAGTATACGGTCCATATATTCTGAAGTTGTATTTTATTTCTCATTTAAAATATTGTGAATGCAAAGTTTTATTTCTGGACCTTCATATGGACTTTACTTTCATGTTCTTTTCAATCATCATAATATGAACTATTTTATTCAGAGAAGATGCCTTCTCTCTCATTCCTTGAGCAACTCAACACAGTGCTGTTATAATCGTCGTTGATGTCTACTTTCTATTTCCCAGCCTGAAAGCGTTGGAGGGCTTTTTACTGACTAATATATGCTTTATTACACTAATAAGTACTATATGGTTTATTTTATTGGATAATATATGATATTAGATATATATATGATTATGTATGCATACTAATATAAGGTAATAACATAAAATTCGTTTAACATTTGCACTGGCAATAAAACATATTTGTTGACTACTTTTCTGCGCCATTAACAGTGCCCTTATTACCATAGGAAAAGTAATAAACCGGAGAGACAATAAAAAAATCGAGAAACATAAAAAATATTTGATTAAAAAAACTCGCATATTAGCTGGACTCTCGCCTGGAAAATTTGCGTAGACAGCAAAAATGTTGAACATCACTTCCACTAAGTCATTGAAATAAAATATTACAGTGAAGTATAAAGAATTTTTGATAACGAAATTTTAATAAAGCACCTATCATAAAGAAGTTGTAATAAAAAAAAAAAATATGTATGAGTGATTATATTTATTGATACGGTTAGCTTGTACGAATAATATGCCATCTTCATTGTGGTGTTTTTTTTGCTGTCGTAGCAGCAACGGTATTAGGAGCTTTCTACTTCCTTGGCTGGGGTTCTCTATGCTGGCCATTAGTCTGCTAAGTTGCGGTGGGATGGATTTGTTCCCAGTAGGACTGAGGGATTTACGGAAATGTTACAGTATGTTATGGATCACTAACCCTTTTTTCATGCGTGCCGAAGAGTGCGTTTTCGAAGTGATCCATTTTGGTTGCGATTACGTCAGGTGGCTTTGCTCGTTCAATATTTTATATACAAGGGGTTTTTGTTAACATCTTCGCGTAGTTCCTCCCATTTTTTCTTTCTGCTATCATCGATGGGATGTCTCATCTCCTTTTCTGCTGCTTAATATTACTAGGCTTCTCTAGATGTGACCCTGGATCTCGTGTAGGATCTGCTAGGGCGGAGGCATGTGTGTCTGAGTTGAGCGATATTTTCAGTCCACCAGTGAACTGCTGTTCTTTTTTTGGTGTCTTCAGAAATATTTCATCAGCCATTGATAATGAAATTTTGGAGGCGGCAAAAACAATTCTATTACATTTTGAGAAAACAAAGACAGTGATAAATAAATATCTGCTACATACACATCACTTATACAAGGCGGATTAAGTATTATTTGCCTTTCACTGTCAAAGCAAATAAATCTCTATGAAAAAGACACCAAAAACTGCGTGAAGAGCACAATAGCCAAGCTCTTTCCATTTCACACTCAAAAAGTATATTCACCACTCCAGTGTTGACGAAAAAACAAAGAATTCTAAAAATAAATACATAAAAAGGAACTCAAATTTGTTCCAAATAAATCCAAAGCCGACAAGAAACGAGCAGCACAAAAAAGCAGTTGGTACAGCACAGAGGTGGTCAGTCAGAAGCAACACAAATCCGTAGGCGGCACAAGGACGGCATTAACAGCGAGTGACTGTACAAAAAACACGGAAATCGGCATTAAGATTTGTTATATTGTTGCTTTTGTTGCACACACGTGCGAACAAACACAGCCTATAATTACATAAGGAGATTTGTAGATGAAGTATAAATGAGCATTTGGATGTGAAGTGAAGGTTTGTCAGACAGTAGAAGTTGCTTGAAGGCCGTTGCAGTTTCAGATTGTTTTAGAAGCTTAGAAGCTTTTTTTATGTTTTATATTTGATTTTACTTTTTTAATATTTTAATTTTTTTTAGTTGAGTTTCTTTAATGCTTCTGGTAATTCTTTAAAATTGGTTCTTGTGATTCCAATCCTTCTTCATTCAGCGTTCAATGTCTGTTAAACTATCGGCTCAGTATATAGTTGGTCTAATGGATCCACCTAAAACTGTTTGATGATGATTTCAACATGGAGCTGATCATCTTCAGACTTGTTCTAAAGAGAAAGTGTGTTTTTATGCGTAGGAAAGTTAAGTGGATCTTGCGAAAGAGGATTTTGACGTACTGTAACTGTTTCTCGATCTCTAAACTCAAATTCCCACTTAAAATAGTTGATTTTTGCCATGGAAGGAACTGGCTTACATTCATACAGCATTCTGGTGGATGTAACTCACATCTTTGTATGTTTTAAATAGTGTCTTAATGAATTAAGGAAACATTTTTCACCATGAAAAAGAAAGTACTAGTTAAGAACTTGTTAGAAGCTCTTATGTTAGAAAAACATACGATAGCAACAGAGCGTTAGAATCTTTTCAGCAACTTGAGGCAAAATCCTTGCCTCTGGTATGGACAACTTAAACTAACTCGGTCATAATCAAATATTTCGATTTTAATGAGCTATCTCAATCTCAGAGACTATCTTGACCTCAATTTTATATCCAAAAGTAATATTAGGTAATCCTCTCTGATTACTTCTGGTTCTCTTGCAATCTATGGACATATGCTACGCTGAATACTAAACAACTTGTACCTTAAAGAACCAGTCTTAGGTCAAATCAGTAGAGCATTAAATCCACAGAGAAATGAGAATTCAGCGTCCCGTTCTCAATCGTCCATACCGAATCCTAACAGCTCAGAAGCATATGTATATGTGAGCATATGTTTCTTCTAATACCTATGTATATCAATATGCGTATATTATATAAGCATAAAGAGAGTAAAAAAACTACCTTCACCCTCTACTAAAGATTCCAAAGCGTGGATGCATCGATATTATTGAATTATTTTATGATAATTTCTCTCTTTCATTCGAAGATACCTACGATGTATCGATATATGTATCCCTATAAAGCAATTTGCAGTAAAATTTTAGTGTTATTTATTTTAGGCAACACAGATATTATTATTAATAATATTATTATTATTGCTTTTACCAAAAATAAATATAAATATCCTTCGCCAAATACCTGATTACTTTTTGCTTGACTGAGTTAGCTATAATCAAATAGCTCTCAACCACATGCGTGTAATTGGAGTTCAGTCTGAACACAAATTTATTGTAATTCACTGCGGCACACCTCTCTCCACTTTAATATATTCCCTCCATTAGCCCAAGTGCACATTCACCTTTATGGCGGCTCATAATGCGTATTGGTGAGAAAATTGGTAGTTCTTAAGCTGCCTTTCTCGGCAGTAAAGTGTTCGAAAAAAAGTAATGCACAGGCAGATGAGATAGCTTTAGATATAAGAGAAAAATATATTAAATCTAGTGTTACTAAATTAAGCTAATTTAATAAATTTTTATGCGAAAAAAGAAACAATATTTTTGGTACAAAAAATTACTGAGTGCCTTGCCTTCGTTTTCTCATATTTCGTGTATTTAACCCATTACTTCCCAAGCATCGAAATCATTGGAATTTGTTGATGAAATTTGTAACTTGGGCTCTTAATACATTAAGAAATAAGAATATGAAATAAAAAAAAATAAAAAAATACCTTGATGATGAAAGGCAAATCAAAGTTTAATTTCTTTCAAACAAAAGTCTAAATTTAGCTAGTAAAAACTTTGCTTTTTTCTTAAATCATCCACCATATAATCCAAGTTAATATTGCTAAAAAATTTCATCATAAATTCATTAAACTCACGAAATGAAAATTCATGAACTAATTCCTTTTGATTTGTGATAATCACAAATAATTTGAATCCAAAATTCCACAGAGAACACAACGTTAAAGCGAACTCACTCAATGGTTGCATGGAAATTGTATCTAACTAGCTTTAATATTATACAAAATTATAACTGTGTCTATATATTTTCATATACTTATATACATATATGCAAGGATATATATTCCACTCTATTTCCAAAAGCCAGGCAAATCTCTAAAGCAGAATTTAGATTAATATTTAAGAGTTAATGTCGACCATTACCGAATAATATGCACTAAATGTGCGCACATACTTGCGATACTGACGTACCCTGTAGGGAAAATGGAATCTATGTGATAATGAATTGTAAGCAGAAGAACACTTCATATATAATCCCTATATAGTATACTATACATACAAATAATCAGCGCTACAAACTAAATCGAATTAGCTATCCTCGTCAGTCTGTCTGTATTTACGCGAACTGGTCTTTCAGCTTTTGAGGTATCGATCTGAAATTTTGCACTCCTTATTTTCTCCGCAAGAAGCTGCTCCTTTATAGAAATTCCTGTTCTAACTTATCAATCAAAATCAAGTCTTTGTGTGAGAGAAAAGATATCTTCACGAAATTTGGTATGAATTTCTGTCCTTTGAACGACACTCTCTTCAAACATGTTGTTCAGATTGAATCACTATAGCATTTAGCAGATCTTCGAAACAAAGCGTAGCAGAGATATTCCGTAAATTCGCCTTAAACACCAAATTTAGGATTCTGTTGTATGTATCTCAAGCCAGAGTTCATTAAAGACGGAGTTTTATATCCAAAACACATTCATAGAACCTTTTTAAACACTAAATTTCATTTATTGTCGTTTCACAAACTCGAGTTTATTAAGCACGGAGTTTAACACAAAAACAAAATTTTTGGAACTGTCAAATAATAATTTGCATTTTACCACAAACTCGAGTTTCTCAAACACGGAGTTTAACAAACTCGAGTTTCTTAAACACTGAGTTTAACAGTGTTTAAAGAAACTGTCAAATAATAATTTGCGTTTTACCACAAACTCGAGTTTTTCAAACACGGAGTTTAACAAACTCGAGTTTCTGAAACACTGAGTTTAACAGGGTTTAAAGAAACGTCTCAGCAACTAAATTTACATTTTTTTGACCCACAAACTCGATTTTATTAAACACCTTTTAAATTCCAAATTTTTGTTGTTTCGTAAATTCGAGTTTAACACATGTGGCCACGGACTGTCAACTTCAACTGTCAACTCTAAATTATTTTCGAGGTTACAGCAATGAGAGTATTGCTTCAAGATTATAATTTTGTAAAATAATGGATCTTACATTGATCTTCAAATACTTTCTGAAGTAGTAGACGAAGCTCATAGCGACGTCGTCAATCACCATTCACTGAATAGCCAAACAAATATTTAAAATATGAATAAAAATAAATCACAGATAACATTCAGTGAAAATTTTCCTACAGGTCACTCACTAATTGCAACAGCCAATGAAAATCAAGAGTACCGCAAAACAGCCGTTAAGGCCACAAAGGCGGGAGACAAACAAACACCACGTACGCAACATAAAGCTGAAAATTAAAATTTAAAATATCTGGCTAACCTCAAAAAGCCGAAAAAGTCAACGAAAGCGATACTAACAAAAGAATATGCTAACTGAACCGCTTGCGACCCAAAGATAGGATAAACTCAAAATGGCGACGGGAGGATAGTAGAAAATAGCGAAAAAAGCGCAAAGCAGACAATGTCAAGCATTAGTGGTGAACATTAATGAGGGCGTGACGGCTGTGCCCCCAGCCAGCGCCAGCGCGAGCGGAAACGACGACAACTCCCTGTTTGCTTTTCGTCCAAACCGCGCTGGTTTAGCGAGTGAAGCACAGAGAAACACAGCAAACATGCAAATATATTTTCGCAACATCAAATATGTATAAGCAAACACACACACACAAACTAACACACCGATAATGACAGGACAAACAAGCGGCAGCTACAAGCAACATTGGAAGCGTGTCCTGCAAACCATTTTTTCGCCGTAAATAAGCAACAAAGTGGCAAAGATAATGCGCGCGACTCGGCGGAATGACGACAAAGAGGCGGCGGGGACAAAACGACAAACAGACAGTGGTACAGCGTAGCCAGCGTTAAGTAGAGGCATAGTGCGGTGGTTGACGACAGGAGCCACAAGGCAGTACACAGACACCAGCAACCGAGGGCCAAGCGGTCGACAAGCGAACATGTCATGGCATTGTAGCAAAAGATAGAATGCGCGGAATGAATGATGCGGCAACAGGACGGAGCTGCGCGTAAGGCAAGGCCAAGCGCATACTGATAATGCCAAAGTGCTTATAGAGAATGGCGAGTCTAAATTTCAGAAAGCATAACTACGCTGTTGATTGTGTGGCAGGCGGCAGTGCGGAAGGCGCGTGTCCTGCCTGATATGAGTGCTTGCCACCGAGCTGACAGTCACATTAAATGTGGCAATCGCTGTACTTTGTGCAAAAAGTAACTGTGTACCGAATATATCTACACCAAAATTAGGTCGCAATGTTTGCGGGAATTAGCAGTGGCCAACGCTTCAGCGTCAACTGCATTTTATATGAAAATTTTAGTCGCAAGTCGCTCGCCTTTTGGAGTGGTTTGCGAAACGCTTTTGCTACAACATACTCAACGCTTATTTGCCATGATATCTCTCACGCTTTCACTTACTGCTTGGTTGTATTTGTAGTTGTGTTACTCAGCGACCGCAGCCGGCGATTAGGGCCAACAAGGATATAGCGCAAAAACAACAAAATTACGAACTACCAAGCGTTGGCAGTTATTTGTTGTTGCTACATACATATGTGTGTGGCAAAGCTCGATAGCGGAGTCCATTTCAGTTATGTCAAGATATTTTTTTTTAATTTTTGGCGCTTTTCATATGTATGTGTAATGGCTCGACGACATTTCGTAGAATATTTCATGAGTGTAAATGTGCGGTTTTGAGGCACAAACTTTCGCAACGCAAACGTATTTATAAAGTTTAGTGGTTACTAAATATCTAAATGAAGGATTATGCGCTTAGTGTCTCAGAGTCTAAAAAATGTGGAGCTTTTAAACTTAGATTTAGGTTTATAGTATTATATACACATCAGCGCGAGCGTGTGCTCAAGTGATGAATTTGTGGTTTTTAATTAGTTATTAGCAAAAGTTGTATATTTCTTCAGCAGCAATGAAAACTTTGTAGACCCTTTATTTTGCTGATGAACTAAGCTCAGTGCTAATCAAAATGTTCATGTCTCAAACTCAAACTACTAACTTCACACGGCCACATTCATCATGAGTGGCTAAAACAAGGTATGACTTCAAAGTATTCACCTTAAACGCCAAATTTAGAATTCTATATACAACAAACTCGAGTTTATTAAACACGGTGTTTGATATAAACTCGAGTTTATTAAAAACATCTTAAACACCAAATTGAAATTCGTGTTGTTCCAGAAACTCAAGTTCATCAAACACGGGGCTTAACATGCAACCAAATGGTCATACCCACCAAATGAAACTTGGGGTGTTCCGCAAACTCGATTATTAAACACCAACTATAATTTTTAGTGTTCCACAAAGTCGAGTTTATTAAACGCGGAGTTTAAGCCAAAAAAAGTTCTAGAAATGTCTCGACAACCAAAATAAAATTCAGAGTTGTGAGTTGCATCTAAAACTTTAGATTAAAGTTCCTGTTGCTTCGTAAACTCGAGTTTAATAAACACGGAATATAACATATAAACAAAACTCTCATATTCAGTAAATAAAAATGTGTCTTGTTCCGTAAACTTGAGTTTATTAAACATAGAGTTTAACAAACGAACAAAGTGCTAAGAACCCTCCTAACAACAAAATTGAAATTTCTGCATTTCAAACTTCTCTTTTGTTTATTCCACAAACTCGAGGTTATTAAACACGTCTTAAGCGCCAAATTGTAATTTTTGTTGTTGAATAAACTCAAGTGAATTAAATGTAGAGTTAACTTAAAAAACAATTTAAATCCGTCGTAAAAACCAAATATTTTTTTTATTGTTTCAAAATCTCCAGTTTATTAAACCCTGAGTTTATTTCCGGAGTTTAACATAAAAAAAATTTAAATCTGTCTCAAACACCAAATTCTCTTTTTTAAGTTTTCGCAAACTCGAGTTTATTAAACCCAGAGTTTATTTGCAGAGTTTAACATAAAAAAATTTAAATCTGTCTCAAACACCAAATAAACTTTTTTAAGTTTTCACAAACTCGAGTTTATTAAACCCGGAATTTAGTTCTGGAGCTTAACATAAAAAAAATTTAAATCTGTCTCAAACGCCATATAAACTTTTATAAGTTTTCACAAACTCGAGTTTATTAAACCCCGAGTTTATTTGCGGAGTTTAACATAAAAAAATTTATATCCGTCGTAAATACTAAATAAATTTATTTATGCTTTCACAAACTTGAGTTTATTAAACCCCGAGTTTCTTTGCGGATTTTAACATAAGTAAATATTTAGATACGTCTTAAACACTAAATAATTTCTTTTTTTAATTTTTCACAAACCCGAGTTTATTAAACTCGGAGTTTAACAAACAAAACAAAATTTTCTTAAACATATGATAAACCAAACAAATTTCGGAATTTTTTCTACCATAAAAAAAAAATAAATCTTAAACTCGAGTTTGCAGCCCCTTCACATAAGTCTCCAAAAGAGAGATGCAAAAAAGTTATATATTTTCCTTGAAAACCTCGGAATTCTAAGACCTGCCTTATCCCAATCAAGCTCTAATTAGCTTGTATAACAGCTGAAATGTATTCTTTATTGAAGCCAGTTATCTTGAACGATTCACTCTTGAAGCTATATTTGCTATTCAAATTCAGGCAAGGTTTATGTTGAAATATCTCTTGAAAAAAATTATAAAATCAATCGGATATAAACTTCATGATATTTGGAAGCTAGTATATCATAGATTATTAACAGAGTAAAAAAATGTCGGGCAGCTGATCAAAATAGTTCTTTAACCTAGAAACACTAATCATTTTACTGTCTAAATTAAGTTTTCAATAAAAGAACTTATATTCCACGGAGATTTATCCTTTATTAAACTGCCTTCCAACGCGACATTTCATTTCTTCTGCTGCTAAATCTTCCATGCCCTCCGCTTCTAAACTTTAAATACCTCTTCAATTATAATTAAGGCAAATGAATTACCACTATGCTTGTCCGAAGTATCCTTGAGCTTATTAAGTTGGCTTTTATTCAACGTCAATGTCGCTGAAAGTCATAGAATTGACAATAATGCGGTGGCGCTAAAGAACAATACAAAACAATACAAAAAAGCGCCACAACAATCCTATTGTAACCTCAGCACTAAAGCCAAGCACCAGAAGCACCAGCAGCAGCAACTAGAATAATGACAACAACATCCTTGAATTCGCTTATTGTCTGCACTTTTTAATGCCAATTTTGTGTGGAAAGTTTGAATATACCCTCTTATGGTTGGTGCTTAAAGCTGACCCGCTGCTTCTGCTTTCGTAGATTGTGCTCGTTTCACTTTTCGCGTTTGGTTTGGTTTGGACGAAAAATTTCGCTTTACAGACAATGCAAGGCGGTTCGTGGCTACCAGTGTTCTTTTTTTGGTACCCTGGGTTATATATTGCTCTTGAGTATTGTGGTTATGTGGGTGCTAGGTGCTTGGTAGCTCAAGGAGTACAAGAATTCAAAGCTTTTATCGGGAAGGTCTCATGATTGAACTAAGTTCTTTGTAAAGTACTACTAAGGAAGAAGGTCGCTGATTACAGGCTGTGACCGTTTCTTCCTGAATATTCCTCAAAAATCCCAGAATCATCTCCAAAACGATACTTTAAGACTCCGGTCCGGTATTTCACGTCCGAGGACTATGACAATGCAAAAACTAGCTTGATACTCAGACATAAGACTCTTTCTTCTATATATAATATATTTCCTAGATCAAAATTTCTTCGCTTTTTAAAAAAATTCTATTACACCCGGACTTAAGCCACCTTACTTTTTCATTTTATTTTTTTCGCTCACATCTTTACTTTCATTTTCTTGTGTAAAAGCAGCTAAGTGCAAGCGTGTGGTTGGCTATTTTGGCGAACGCTAGTTCCACACTAAAAGAGCACCAAAGGACAGCAAGGATAATGATGTTGTTGGCATTCGAATTCGTTGGCGCAGGCAATGCAGCACAAAAAAGCGGAACAAAAGAGCGAAAACCAAAGGGAAAAGTACAGCCAAGTGCTAAGTGCTGGCGGGGTGCCGGCATGGCGGTCGATTTTGCCTGAAAGAAAAATCCCTTTTGCTTTTAACGAATTTTCTGCACTTTTTGGTCACTTTGCCTTTGTAGTAGAATATTTCTATAGGTGTGTGTGTGTGTGTGTGTGCATGTGTGCAAGTGCCTTGAGTGACAGCAAACGTTTTTCACTTTCACCAGCTCCTTTCATTATTAAGCTTTTGGCACATGTACGAGTATGTATGTGTGGTTTGCTCTTCTTCAACTTTGCGGTTTAGTTATAGCCTAGACCACCAACTGACAGCACGTTGACAGCGGAGCCAACAGCGTACACCGTCCGCTGTCCGCCAAATGCGACGAGTGAAGTGTACAAAGCCAATGACAGCTAGGGCGACAGCGATACAAACCAGACGTGGACACGAACACCAACACGAGGACAGCGGCTTTTTATGGCGCTCATAAAATTTAAAAGGATGCAATGCGCGTTTATACACGTACAGGCCAGTAATAAGTATGAATTACTTACAACAACGGTAAAATGTGCTTAATGACATGACAGCCAAGTATGTGTAATATTTTATGAGCTCTTAATTTATTTGAATACTTTTGCCATTATGGCATATAGTGTGAGTATCGCTGATTTGTGGTAAGTAATGTTTTATGTGTTGAAGGCAGAGTTGCTAATAGTTGGCGTTAGTAATGGCAAAGAACCCACTCAACAATGTTTATTTAGTCTATAATTAAAAGTAGGATTATTCTGTCGAATGTCGACTTGTCATTTTCAAGTAAAAAACTAGTTACTTGATACGAGGTATGTATTTATTTCAGAATCCTACACTCGTGAACGACTCGGTTTCCACTTAAAATTTTTCTTCCGTTGTGTTCTACATTCCTTTTTAGCGAAAAAATAATTATTAAAACTTTGCTAAAGTGAAAGCTCGATGAAAGCTCCGAAAGGAGGTCGGGTATTACTACGACATTGCTTTATTAAAGCTATTGAAGGAGTTTAAAATAAGTCTTTGATCTTTTTTAACAACTTGCACAATACTTTCCGATTTTGTTTGAAAGCTTTCACCAAGCTTTCACCAAGCTTTCATTGAAGCTGAGTGCTGGTAAATTTGTTGGCTGATCTGCAAACTAAAAGATACTTATACTGTCGTTCTTGCTCAATGAAAGTTCTTCAATTCTTTTTTTTTTTAGAAATTTCATAATACTTCTGCTTAAGAGCTTTCAAAGAGCTTTCATTGAGGCTGAGTTCATATACTTATCCTGTCGATCTTACTCAGTGAAAGTTCTTGAGTAGTTTTTTAAGAACTCACAATACTTCTGTTTAAGAGCTTTCATTGAAGTTGAGTTCTGATAAGTTTTTTGGCTGATTTGCAAAAAAGTTCAAATGCTTATCCTGTCTATCTTGCTGAATGTAAGTTCTTGAGCTCTTTTTTAAGAACTTTCATAACACTTCTGCTTAAGAGCTTTCATCGAGCTTTCATTGAAGCAGATTTCTGAAAAGTTTTTACGTTAATTTAAAAAAAAAAACAAAGCTTATATACTTAAAGCTGATTGGCCATTCCTAGAAAATATGATTAGTTATTTTAATTGTTCAACTTAAATTCACTCGTTTGCTTCACGTTTGAATGTTGTAAGCTTTCACGGAAGACTCTCACTATAATAGTGTCTGCTCTGTACTTGCTAAATATTTCCGTAATTACTTGATGCTATTTTAACAAAATCTAAATAATTTCTTTATACAGAAATCTCAGACTTTACAAATCTCTAATTTTTGTTATAAATCGAGAAATTTTGAAAAATGTGTTTGATTCTAAGCACAACCTTTTCAAAATTATTTGCTTCACTTGGAAAATATACATCATTTTGTTGCTGCTAGCTAAGGTATGTCGAAATTGAGGCCCAACATTCTCTCCAGAAATATAGATCTTAAAATTGCATGCTCTAAATTTTATTAAATATTTTATTTTGTTTATTTAACTTTTAAAAATTTTGGGCTTTCAAGAAAATTCTGAAAAACTTCTCAATTTCTGACTCAATGTACCATTTCGAAAACGCCTAAAGGTAGGCAACACCCGCTTTGTTGGAGACAAAATTAATTCTTTCGATTTCGATACAATTTTAGCATACATTCGGGCGAATATCATAAAACTACCTATCAATAATTGGTCTACAATATTTGTAATTTTGAATTAAACAACTCACTAACAGCATATATGTGGCGCTCTGGGCTACATGGCCTCCAAAATACGACACTTAATTATATCAGCTAATAATTTTTAAAGTATAACAGTAAATTTCCTGTTGCTCTTGCTCTGTCAGCTGCCGCGTACACATTAAAGTGCCATTAGAGGACATTCTAAAAACCTTTATACACATACATTTTATGTTATCGTGTCGCTCTCACATAAAAGCTCACAAATACAAGCACATGTCTGTGTGTGTGTGTTTGTCGGTTTTGCATCTTGCCTCCGGCATAATCTGCTGGTCTCTAATTTGCAGTTGAAAAACAATTACCATGTCACAAAACAAAACATAATTATGCACACCAACTCCTCACAGGCACGCACAACAACACACAGACATGTGATTTTCGTGTATGAGGGTTTGAACGCCTAAAAGGCTGCAACGAAATTTTCCACTTTGCGACCCAACACTTGTTTTATGGGTTCTGCCTTTTGTTTGTTTATGCTTTGCATTACGACAGCCTTCGGCAACATAACTGTAAATTAACATATTTATCTGTGTACGCGGTGGTTGTGTTTGTTGTTGGGCACAGCAATAATTTTATTAATATTAATAGACACAGAGCGCAGTTAAGATGGCCACACTTTACGATAGCCAAAAGACACCCCAGTGGGATGACTCTGCGTTTGTCCTTTGCTCTCCAACTCCTCTTAAACATATATACATACATATATAATTATGTATACGTGTGTATGTGTGGGTCAAGCGTAGGAAAGTGAGTGCGCGCTTTGTCTTTGAGATGAAAAAAAGTCTGAAACCGTAATATTTTTAATGCCTTAAATAAGCTATCCTGTGGCATTACAAACTGGTAATTAAGTATGCTACCAACAGCAGTGGCGCTTAGTTGCACGCTGGGCTGGGCAGCAGCTTAATGATTTTCTTTCTTGTTGGCTATAACTTAAGTTCGTTTGTGTTCGCATTTGGCTGCTTTCAAGTTTTTGTTGCTTTCTATTTTTTTGATCTTACTTTTCGCTATTTGATGGCCCTTTCTTTTGGTCGGTTTGTGCTGGCAGCCAGACTGTGGTCGCTATCCTTTCACGCTGACAAGGATTTTAATTTGAAAGTGTGAAATTTTAATTAAGCTGCTTTTAATTTTAAATCAAGCACGCTATCCTTATATGCCAACAGTTTGGTGGAAAATTAGTGCATTCTGTGTTTTGAATGTTGCTAACAAATGATATGAAAACTGTAGAAACTAAATCCTTGTCCAAAAGCCCTTTTCGGCCGATGAATTGTCACTTCTCTAAAGGAGGCTGCACTTCAGAGCAGTAAATCTACTGCCACAACCTCTACTGGATACAACCTCGGCTTGGAAGACACTGCAAAAGTCCGAAGCTGCAGTTGATAGAGAGTTCCTGTTATTAAATCCCTCCACCAACTTTCCTCTCAAGATTTGACCATACGTAAAGAAGCTCATCGCCCCTCTTCTCTAATGGTTTCTTAGCACCAACAGCTCTCTCTCCGGTATATGGGCAAAGAAGGTGCCGCCTGAGTTCAATTTGGCTACTCTATAATCCAAGTAATCTGATATAAAGTCAAATAAAGTGAGAATTTCCGACTGTGCAGACACATGTTCTTTTAGGAACCCAGCATTTCTGAGTCTGATAACAACTTTCGCAGCCATACATCTTCCGACGATGTCTGAGGGCAATATGTGCAAGATGGCGTTAGTACCACGGTTGAAATGGAGCAACACGTTGCTTCGGTATTCATCGAAAATGCTATAACTGCTATGGGGCAGAGTATCGAAGAATATCCAAATCAGCTCATACGCCACCGCACATAACAATTGTAGCTGTGCCCATTAGCTTATGGAAGAATCCATAAGTCGTGCAAGAATTCAAGTCGAACGGGCTTCTCACGCATCGCGCGTTCCATGAATGGGCTCAAAAGTAGATGACAATCATTCCGGTTTTCACAAGAATATTTTGTCACTCGATGAAGCTCACTTTTTGTTGCATGGCTTTGTTCATAAAAAAATAGTCGCCTTTGGATTATCGTTACATCCTCAGACACTTTTTAGTTTTCTTTGTGGCCATAATAAGTATTACATGCAATGGAAAACACTATTGAGCCTTGAATAATGACTAATTCGTATCTGAATTAGAGGGTGTTGATGTGGATGACTTTTGGTTCCAACAAAACGGCGCTACATGCCTATGCCTTACAACCAACAAAAAAACCATTTTATTGAAGGAAACTTTTGGTGAGATACATATTTTCAAGTGTCGAGGATCTGTGGCAAACAACGTCTGGGTCTCTAGGTTGAAATATATTTTTGGGTTTCTTGTATAAATATGTTTAATGCAAATTTTCTTTTGAATACTGTAGCTGAGTACCTTCTTTCCATCATTCCCATATTGTTTTCATAAAATGTGGCTACAAAATTTGAAAGAGAATAATGAGATGCTATACTGCTTTTTTATACGAGCAGAGGCAAGAGAATTCGAAAGAGATGAAGGTGGAGTGTGCAGGAATTACAGCCTGGAAGAAAGAAATGTACCAATGCCACAATAAGTACAAAAAGTTCACCACAATAGCCACATAAATTACGCCAATAAGCCAAGCTAATAGCTTATTCGAAAGCCTCAAATATACACACAATCTCACACAATCCACATACACAAACACATATTCATGAACAAAAAGGTTAACATAATAACGGCCAACTTGAAATGCATACCGAAATCCAAACAACAATTGCAACTGCCAGCCAATAAAAGAATTAAATGTGAAGAGAAAAAGTCAGGCGCAATGATGAAACCACAAATTCTATTGTTGCCATGAAATTTCATTTGATTGCCCTTTGAATGCGTGCAGAATATTTTAATGAGCTGCGTTAAGCAAGCCAAGTAATCAGGGCAGCCAAAGAAATGCTTTGTGAACAACACACTACACACATTTACCACATGCCGCATGCCACATGCGTATGCCACATGCCACATACACCTAACTGCGGTCACATTTACAAAGAAGCACTCGACTAAGGCGTATAAATGAGCGCTCACAAAAAGTGTGCTATTATTATTATTAGCATGTAAGGATATGTGTGTATGTATTTGTGGGCATTCACTGAACATGCATTGCATACTTATAGGCGTCTTACCTGTTTGACTGCGTGTGTTGTGCGACTGGTGTGTGGTGTCGTTCTCGCTTGTGTTAGTACAATATAGCGCTTGCTACTTGTTTGCATTTCCAGCGAATTTCATCACCTCCTTTGTACTGTTATTTCATTTTTGTGGCTTTCAATTTGATTTGATTGCGCTTTTGATAAAATTAATGGCATAGTTGAGATTGTGGCTTTCAGCGGCGATATCATAATAGCTTATAAAATATACTTATTTTAGGTTTTTTAACAACTATAATGTTTTATAAAGCATTTTTCTAATATTAATTTTTCTTTCCAGGTAAACTACACGTTCTCAATTTACTGAAAAATGCATAAGTATTAACTGAACTATTGTAAAAATTTACTATGTTTTTTTAGCACTAGTCTTAACCACCTAACTCTAAAACACAACAACCTTTTCAGTGTTCACCAGATTGCTTCGAAGTGTCATTAGATAGATAGGTAGTAAAGAATGAGGTTTTGCACTGCGATTTTCGGACTCCACCTATCACAAAGTCACCAAGGTCCAGCATCCTGAACAATTCCGGTGGTCTGCTGGGCGCGACTGAGGTGATGTCATCTCTGTCCAAGAAGATGGAACTTACGGCCCTTAGTCTGCTGCGGCAAAATTGCTGGGCAATCCAGAATCAGGTGTTCTGAGGTTTTTCGTTCCATATAGCAGAGCCGGCAGTTTGTGCAAGAGACTATGCCATGTTGGACAAGTGCTTCCTGAGCCTGCAGTGCTCTGTATAGAGCGTGACAAGAAGACGGAATTTGTCTCGGGTTAGATTGACAATTTCCTTCAACCTTGTACTCTCCTAGAAGCAGCTTGGTATGGCGGATTCTTGCTGCCTTCTGCCAATGTCGTTTTCTCTCCAATCTCTTCACCGTGTTGAGCAACTCTTTTATAGTTTGTCGGCCAGCTCATAGCCGGCTACCCCTTAATGCCCTGGCACCCAGATTAGGTGTACCCGGTTGCACACTGACAGGCGCTTCAGACTTCCTATACACTCCTTCACCGCCGCTGGACTGTCATTAAAAACGACTTATTCTCATATGTTGATATCGCCTTTAGTGCCGCTTGACTGTTGCCAAGTATGGCAAAACGCTGGTGCGATAGTTCCGGTGGAGATTGAGTTCTGCGCACTGACTTTTAACAAAGACTTCTGCTTAAAAGATGCTCGGAAAACGTCCCATTGGTATATGTAGATAGTTTGGTTTGCGGTCCCATAATGTCTGCCCCAACGTGGTCCGGTTTTTCGAGCCGTCAGTGTCGATGTGTTCATTTTTATTTGAGGCCAAAAAAACCGATAATACTGACGACGCTCTCTGTAAGGTCTGATTTCCAGATCTAACTGGTCTGTATTAAGTGGAACCAAACCCAGAACTATTACTTGCCTAGTTGTCGAACTGCCTGCTACTTTATGTGACCACCTGGCTCTAAAGTGCAGTCGTCGATCCTAGATAGTGGTTAATGACTTCCCTGACTCTGATTGCATAGTTACCAGTGAAATTAGTTTACCTTCCGGAAGGCCTGTCAGGATTCGCTGCTGAGTGCTACAATTGCTTTTTAAGAAGCCTCTATTACTGCCTTTTGTGGTTTGTTCTCTGATTTCTGAGCTGAAATTTTGCAGGTATTTAGTTTCATTAGAATAATTGCAGAATATCCTCTCTTTGATTGGTCGTTCGGAAAGCTCGTACTCTAAACTTTTTTTTGCTTGAAATGCTTGGGTTTTGATGCGACAGTCTGTTTACACTTTGGAACTCAAAACTGCAAGAGAAAGTGTTTTTGGATGAAGAGCCCAAAATTGAAGTCGTTGTTCATGTTTCAGTAGCGTTGGTCACCAAATCAGAACAAGATGATACAAATATCTTAAAATGGGCCTTGTATTGTGAAATTAGTTATTTTTCACCCCGTTCTTTCTGCTTTTAATACTTTGAATCTAACGATTAAGAAGATTATCTTCCCCAAACTATTCTTTAGAGACATTATTATCCGACAGCCATCCCACTTGGAAAAAAGTGCTAGTCTCGCCTCTGTAATGCTCCTAAACTGCGTAATAAACCTCTACTTGCTTTTAAATACTGTGAAGTTTCCAAGTAACTCCCTCCACACAATCTCTAAACTGTGGATGAAACGCAACATTGAGCATTTAGGCAGCAATTTCTTTACCAAAAATTGTAGAAACTTCTAGACAAGAATTTATGTGTCTGGCATAAAAAATTTCCACGCTAAACCTTTCTATTAGCAAACACATACACGCACACATTCACACATGCAAACCGTTTAATTTCTCTGCCGTCAAAGTTACTTTATATGCCGAGCACAACAGTCAATTATGGCGTCTCTCACAATAGACCTTGGTCGCCCGAATGGTCCGTTTGTTGGTCCCGCGCTTATCTCGACTCGGCGTGGCGCTGCTGCAGCGTTTCTGCGTATGGCGGCGGTTTTAGTTACCGCCACGTCTATGTCTTACAAAATTTACGGTTACAGGGTTTTCCTTTTCATTAGACTATTATTTTGTTCGTTTCTTTTGATTTGCTTCTCTTTGTACGCGGCAATTATTTGTGAGAATTTGCTTGCTTCTGTTATTTTTGTGTTCTTTGTGCTCGCGTGTATGCTGCCCGTTGTTGTAAGGTTGCGTTTTGTTTTGACGCCGTCAAGACGCCAGTGTTTGCATACAAATGATATAGTAGCGCAATATGTAATTGTGAATGTACATATGTATATATGTACATACCATACTCATATAGTTAGACTGATGTTCGAGGTATTAATTTTATGTGGAATGTTTCTGGTTCCTGTTGTGCTTATGGTATACTAAAAGTATATCGGGAGATAGTCATATGACTATTCCAATATTTTATGCTTTTACGTGTGTGAGAATAATTTCTTGTTGTTGTAATCATTACTTCTTCACTTGTGTACTGCTATGTGTGAGAAATTGAGCTTCGAAGTCTTCAGCTCATTTTGACTTAGAGCTTTCTTGGATCTCTCTTTTTGTTTTACCTATGAGGTAGTTGACCCTTTCTTTTCAATTTTTTAATATGTGATATGAATGTATTTTTCAAATTAATATCTACTTTTTGGTAAAGATTTCTAAGTACTTGAAATTAATTGTTTCTACTATCTGATCAAATATAACCTAAACTGACCAAAAATTAATATTTTCGCATTGTAGTTTAATACAAAACTTTTTTATCGCCTTCAAAGCAGACTTATCAGCTTATATTTGATGCCAACGTTTAATATTATCTATTTTTTTAGACACTTGTTATAAGCTTCGGCTGGGATAGACTGAAAAATCCAGTTCGGGCCATGTGCTCATTGTAGTCATTAACAGACATTCGCTTAAGTAACTTAAGTGGCTTTCTATGACTTTTAATGTCTTCAATGGACTCATGGCGCACTGTTCGAGGCGGATCTTCCAGTTTCAATACAAAACAAAGCCTCATGCAGCCAAATTTGGCGAATATGGTAGCTGGTCGATGACTTTCGTTTCGTTTTTGGCCAAATTGTCAGACACAATACCAAATACAGAAGTTTCCTATTGAATTGCTTGGATGCCACAAAATGGATTAGGAGTATTCTTATCTCATTCTCCGCTTGAGTCTATCTAGTTTTTAAATAGATTTAAGATTTCATTACTTATTGTTAGGCTTTAAGAAAAAGCAGATACAATAAATAAAATAATTTTGAAAAAAAAAAAATAAAATTCCCCGTTTGACCCATGGGATGTGTACCACACCAAGTTAATGAAATAAAACGATGATCATAATCTTGATTTTTGACCAAATTTGATGTAGTTTTTTCGGTTTTGGCTAGACTCGTTGACAATTTTGACGTCACATTCGTAGACCCACGTCTCATCAGCAGTAATGATCTGTTTGATTTAGGCAGAGTCTTCAACTACGTAGTCAAACATCTCTTTGCCGACCTCTACTCGACGTTATCTTTGCAAAAGATTCATGTTTTTGATATACACTTCATACCCAAAGCATTAACCAGAATCTTAAATCGCTGTTTCATAGACTTTTTTGATTTTATCGCCCCATGAAGCACGTTTTCGATGATTTCACGAACTTTACTGAACGTAAAATCTGTTTATGGTAAAGTGTCTATACAGAACTTTCGCAGTATTTCCTTTAAATCTTTATATGATGGAAATAGAAATTCATGCATCAGGGGTTTAATAATTGGAAATATTAGCCACTAAATGCCTAACCGATCACATATACGAGTATTTATATATTATTTAACGTGTCTAGTTCTACCTTACTTATTTCTACCATACTTATATTCCGGTTTCACATAAACCAGTTGCCTTCTTGAGTATTTATATATAAGTATGTATTATTTTTATTTCTTAACTAATTTTAATTCAAGATAAATTACCACAATGGTGTTACTAAATAAACTCATTTGTTTTTGCAATTAAATTCTGCTACACGCTTACCAGCTTCTAGCCAAGAAAAAGGAAACAATTATCCATAATTGTCTGGTGATTAGTTAAAAAACACTCTGTTGTCTGCTTATACAAAGTGCGACATAAAATTGAGTGTACAATAGAAACGAAAGAAAAAGCTTAAAGTGCGAGCAATGAACGCTCGTTGACCAACTAGCACAAATTAACACCAGCTTTTCAGCGGTTAAGCGCCAAAATTAGAAACTACAACGTTACCTTGACACCGCTGGCGCGCTGACTAAATTTTTTGTTAACGCAATTCTTTGTACCAACAAGTTAAAAAAAACAGTCCTTAATACAATTTTAGACAGCAATTACCTGTCGAGGCATATATTTTATTTCAGCTCTTTTTTCATTACAAATTGGGTTTTTTCGGCCACAAAATTTAATCTCGTTGTGCTTGATTAATGAATGCTTACAACTGTTGCAATGTTTTTTGGTGCGCTCTTGCCCCACATACCCAAATTGTGTATATAAAGTCGCTGTTGATACCATCAAGGCAATTACATTATTTTTCATTGATGACAGAGTCCAAAGTGTGGATGTTTAAAAAATTTTGATCCGAAATGAGCTTGTCGGGCACTAGCTCAAAGTGAACAATGTTTAACCTTGACTGGTTGCAGAATATATTATGAGACACTTTCCATCTCTTCATATGATACCTTGGAGTTTTGAGAGTGAGAAAATGGATATGACGGTATGAACAAGTTGTGGGGGAGTACCTTAATACATGCTTAAACCCATCGCATGGATCGGTGCTTACTTTAAACTGTTTGTATTTTTCATGAACTTCAGTGTTTAATTGTTGTAGTGTTGAGTAAGAGCTTATGATAGAACCCAATAGAACGGCGATAAATTTTAAAGGAGGAAGGAATTTTTAAAAGAGTAACATGAAAGAGACTCAATTAAAATTCTCATAAATTTTTCTCAAAACTTCCCTTTTTCCGTTAGTTGCACGCAAAACATATGTTAGATATGTCGGGATCTATTTTGAGTAAGTAGGAGTTTAACTAGCTACAGCATCCAGAACGAAGCTACGCAAGGCAACTCGAGTTCCTCGTCTGCAATGAATGGTAGTTTGACTCCAAGTACGCCATTTACCGAGAGGGAGTCGGTGAATGTGTTGTTGGCTCCAATATGAATGGCGGCCAGTGCTTGTCGGAAGTTGGTTGCGTTCGAAGTGGGATATGCATGTTGTTTCATGTCGTGGTCATAGTTGAGGAATGGCCTCTTGATACTCCTATGAGGCCGTTCCGCTCCAAGCAGGTGACTGCTGAGATGATTTTTGCGAAAGTAGCCAAGATGGAACTACTTGAAGTGGAGTTCATTTTGGTACTTAACTGGGAGCATACGGTCCTCACTTTGCAGTTGTGCGATAGGAGACATCAAGAGACAACCTGTCGTAGTTTGGAGTGCAGTATTCTGACAAGTTTGGAGCTTTCTCGTCTACGTTTCACTGTATAGAGGTGACCAGATGGGTGCGGCGTTGCTGAGGACCAGCCGGCCGATCGCCTTGTAAGTCGGCAACAACGTTTCTTTGCCTTTCCTCATTTACTGCCGGCTAGCGACTTGGGGATTTTGTTGCTGCTCTGTACGTTGGCAATAATAGCGGTCGTCTGACGAGTGAAAGAGTACAGACTTTCGAAAGTCACACCTAAAATTTTAAGATTATTAACAGTCGGAATCTTAACGCCATAGACTGCAATATTAAAGTCAAGTTCCCTTCGTCCAGTTTGTAAATATGTTCACTGTAGATGTAGTGGGGGAGATTGTTAAGTTCCGTGCAGCGAGGAAGCAAGAAAGGTCGGAGACATAGTCGTTTACCTTTGAACACATGCCATCGATTCCATTGCTCGTTACGAGGTGATAGAAACTCCCTCTGGTTGTTGTGGGAGTTTTGAGTTGTAGAAGTTAAACAATAGCGGGGAGAGGACACCACTCTACGGAACCTCTTGTTAACGACAGCCCAGGTAGTTAATGCTCCACCTCTTCAGTCCTGGAAGAAGCGTAGTTTATTCGATGCCCTCAAGTAGCGTTGTATGATTGACTGTGTGAAAGTCTTTCGATAAGTCCAACACTACGAGGATTGTTCTCTCGCAGGGTGGTTTCTGGTTAAGGCCACGAGCTATCTGGGCATTTATGGCGCTAAATGCTGTGGTGGTGCTGTGCAAGTTTCGGAAGGAAGACGTGTGAATGTCAAAAGTTGCAAGGCTTGAGGCCTACTACTTCACTACTGGGGAGAGAAGAGTTATCGGACAATAGGACTCCCGTTTGTTGGCGGATTTCCTAGGTTTCAGTGGTGGATTTGGCATCTATGCTTGCGGCACGGAAACATACGGTTAATCGGCCGAATATCGTGGCAACGATGAGCCGAAGTTATCCCGTTATCTCAGATGTAGAAAATACTCTATTTTGCGCTTACTTATATGCCAACTATTTCTTGCAGGGTCACTGCGTAGTACTATAGTACAGCAAAACTAACTAACGCTAAAAAAAATTGAAAACTTTCCGGATTCTCATATAAAACTTAGTAAAATCACACATTTCTTTTAAATATTTATAAAAGCTTTGAAATATATTAAAAACGTGCACCAAATGCAGTTTTTTTCTGCTGAAGATTCTCGATGTGCCTGTAAAGAGTAGACTTTTAAAAAATTAGCCTTGCAGCGCTGCGGCAACAGCTGAACTCTCCGTTGTGCATTTAACTCGCAGCCAACGCGCAATAATTCGCTGTCATAACGACAGCGGTCAGTCCGTCAGCTAGCCAGTTGTCCGCGCGTCCGGCAGTGAGTGAGTCATTTTTTATGTTGCAAGTTTTGGTTTTGTGCGCCGCCTTAAAATGCATTTATTACACGAGTTTTTAATCATGTGCAACACACGTTTTACGACACGCAAGGGTGTTACGCTTTGACATGCACGCGTGCCGACACGCACACAAAGGAGCGCGCGTTAAGTAACCTGTTAAAAAAAGCGACAACACACACACACACTCATGTACGTAGGATGCAACAAAGTGCTATATGAACTTGCCACATCATGCAATAAACGGCGTTGACCATTTTGTCTTTTTACGACCGCCTTGTGTCAGCGTGTTAGTGCATATGTGAGTGTTAGTGTGCATATGTTGCGCTCTTCTTTTTCGCTGCTCACCTACTTGCGGCACGGCCACTGCTCACACACACTCCTTTAACGTTATTAATTAAATGTTGGCGGCGGTTTGCTGCTTCTTGTTATGGTTGTAGCTGTTGTTGTTGTCGTTGTCATTTCGCGGATACGTTTATGGCTTTTTTCTGCGCATAAAATTGCATTAAGCGCGCAAATTCTATGTTGTAAGCAGATATTTGCGCTCACGTGCGTGCATATATGTCGTTCCATATACTCTTATGTATAGCTGTGTGTGTGTGTTGTATATGTATGTGTGCGTGTAATTGACATTATGGCTCACAAAGCTTATGGCTCATAGGAGAGTGTTGGGGGGCGTTTATTGACAGTTCCATTAAAAATGACAAATTTCTCTCTCACACACACACATACGCATACATATATTTATATACTTTCATCGTTATATTGTTGCTGCTTTTATTATGGACTCACTGTGCGCTATAAAATGTATATATTTGTGAAATGTGTCAGCTTGTTAGCTGAAAATGGCTCTGGCGACACCATTTTTTACACCCTGTAATTATGTTGGGCGTAGGAAATGGTGGATCGCAAAAATGCTGTACCGTATGAAATAGTTGTGTAGTTAATTAGCCAATTATAAGTAAGATCCTAGTTAGCCGTATTCAATTTTGGAGTATAGGCGAAGAGCAGGCTTAAATTTGGAGTCAAATCTGATCTGCAGAGTGTAAGTGTGAGTTTTACTTAGTGATGCTTTAGATGGTGTCGAATTATATTTGAGTGTGATAAGTCAAAATACCCACTTTTGACCAACTTTCCTCAGTAGTCAAATATGGAAAAGTCTAATCACTTTTAAAACTGGTCAACTGCTAAGAGAGTGTGAGAGTACAGTACTCCAAGAAAGAATTCTGACAAAGTGATGATCACTTCTACTACTATTCAAAATGCTAAGAAAAAACGAGAAAGAGATCGGGAATGAGAGAGCTGAAAAAAGATCGAGAGGGATAGAGAGAGAGAGATTGAGTGAGAAAGAGACCAAGAGGGAAAGAAGATTCCACAGTTATCTAAATCTCTTCTATGGCGCATGCAACATTTTTTCTTAGAATTTTACCCTAGACCAAGTAGGAAAAAATAAATGAAATATTTTTTGCCAATAATTTTTCAAAGTGTCATAAAATACTTTTGAACTAAGTTACAAATTGATGATCTCTTCTACTACCTATAAAAATACTAAGAAAGAGAGAGAGAGAGAGACCAGTTCACAGTCATCTGAAACCCTTCTATAGAGCATAGACAATAATTATGTTAGAATATTATTTGGCCTAAATCGAAGAAAATCTATGGAATATTTTTAATCAATAACAACTCGAACTGCCTTAAACCGCTTTGGTATGACGATAAACATATTTTTTAAATAACATTTTCATTGTTCTATAAAGATTCTCATCAAAACCTTACACCCACTAAGCCGTTGGAGCTAGTTAAAATACAGTTTTATAAGGCCTGGCGTTGGCACAAAATTCCTCTGATATTTGCCAAGGTTGACTCTGTTTGAGGGATTACTTACTTCAAAAGGTAAAATTGCGGCTAGTACAGGTTTGAATTACGAGCTTAGCTCATAGCAGGTAATTTTCTGCCAATCCCATCAAACGTATAGAAAAACCTTCCTCATCTCTAATACTGATTTAACCTTTATTTGCACTGACCACTAACGTTTTCGTTTAAAGTTGACGTAAGTGACGCGCATTTCATCACCAATGATCATCCGCTTCAGCAATGGATTGATTCAGTAGCAGTTCGTAGATAGAAATTCGTCCATGAGGTTTCTTTGAGTTAAATACATCTATACATTCAGCTACCTCTTTTATTCCAGTCTTTTTTAAAGATAACAAACGAATTTTTGTGTCATGTTTAGACCTTTCATAATCGAAATATTGCTTACTGGTGATTGGACTCAATTATTTCCATTTTTTTTATCGATATTTTCGACAATAGTTCTTCTATAGCATGCTACATCTTTGACATCAGAATTGCTGGACGGAATCGTGGAAACCAAAGTGCGCGCCTATTTAATTAGTCATTATAGATCTGATATTGTAACCGAAACTATAGGGTGGGCCATATAAAATTTTAAATTTAAAAAGTCAATAAAAAAACGGCTTGATATTTCTCAAAGTTCTAACATTTATTTAAAACGTTATTTTATGATATTTATTTGTGGAAAATAATTTCGGTCAAATGACCACCACGGCTGAGTTTGCAGTAGCTTATCCGATCCACCCAATTTGAAGTACTTTCTCGATGGTTTCAGGCCTTATGGCAGCTAGAACAGCTTGAATCTCGTACTTTAAATCTTGAATTGTTTCTGGATGGTTGGAGTAACATTTATCTTTAACAGCTCCCCACAGAAAATAGTCCAACGGAGTTAAATCGCAGCTTCTGGGAGGCCAATTTACATCACCTCTATTGCTGATTAAGCGATTTTCGAAGATAGGGCGTAAAAGATTGAGTGTAGCGTTTGCTGTATGGCACGTAGCGCCGTCCTGTGCCCCAAAATGCGACAATTCTGCTTGTTAACGTAACCATCGAGGTGGAAATGAGCCTCGTCCGAAAAGATGATTTTTCGGTAAAATTGACCATCCTCGATTTTTTTTCAATATTTCCCAGTTTTCTTCTAGTGAATAGCGATTTTGTAAATTACTAAACTTTTTACTGAATATCTGTCACTTTCCGAATGGTATTTGACGTTTCCAATGTCGAAATACAGATAATTCAAATTTTGAACGTTAGATGGCCCACCCGTTACATTAAGAATAGTGATAAGGAGAGAGAAATGCATCTGAAGTGATAGAAAGAGAGAGAGAGCTAGAAAAAGAGCAAGAAAGAGACCAAAAGAGCGAATACTTCACAGTTGCTACTAAGTTTAGGCCGTCTGACTTGCTTCCACTTTATCGAAGATAAACAATAAATTTTGACGTGTTTTCCCTTTGCTAGTTTCTTTAACTGACTCCATCAAACATAAAATTATCTGAGAGATTATTTTAGTATGAAATCGTATCTCTCTGAAAGCATAAAGAATAACTCGATCACATTTATATATATTACTCCAGCCATTTGTAGCAAAAATAATGGATTTATTTCTACTGGTCTTATTATTTTGGAAGTTTTCCATGCAGTTATATGGTACAAGCGTTAGGGTGTCTACCGTGTAGACGTTTAAAGCCAAGTCGAGTTCATGTTTACGAAATTCGTGGATTTATGTTCGGCTCGGCTTCGAGCGTTCACTCTGCGGGCACCCTTGGCGAGTATTCTTGCCATACTAGCTGTTAAGACAGAGTAGCAGTACTTGCGATGCAATCTTTCATTCTCTGATGCATTTGAAATTTGTTGCGCTTCTCATTAAGTTGGAGAAATTCCCTTTTTTTGCGATGAATAACATTTCAGTAAACCCTCAATTTCGATGATCCTCTTTTAATTTTTTCTGTAAACTAATCAAACTTATTCAAGACCTGTGTTTACAAAATCAACAAAAAAACTTTGTACTTTTATTTTTGGAGGCTTGTCTTTTAAGCTATTTACATTAGTCAAAAATTTAAAAAAATTGTAGTATTGAAGACAGAGTTTTATTCCTCTTTTGAAGTGTCCACATACCATATATCAATCTCTCTATCGATCTCAGCTCATTAACTTAGTTGTGACTGTTACAAGCGACCGTCACTCCAAGTTAACGAGCTGAGAAACGATGAATCGATGACGGCCAATTTATCTTCACACTTAATATTTTTAAATCCTTGAAGCATAACTTTTATGACTTAGCGACTATAAAAATTATATTACATGACACTCGGAAAGTCGTAAAAATGCTCAATTAATCCTAAAGAGTGCTGAATTTTTGACGAAAGGAGCTTAATGCTTTACAGAGATTTATGAATATATACCAAAGTGTTATATTAAACATTACATGACTCCTCAATGCTATATATACGCAGGATATATATTCGAATACATTTATATCCTGCATGTCCCTAAAGTATTAAGGAAAAAAATGGCGAATTCCTCAAACCTCACCCTCTAAATATCTTTCGAATGTCTGTTTGTAAATGTCTTATATACATATTTCTCTCCTTTTAATAAAGATATGTTATACATATGTATACGAGTATAACATGAGTCCTCTCAGGTGTACGGCTGTCTGCTAGTGCTATACTTTTATGACACACTGTCGACTACCAGCCGTCTATTTTTACTTTTTTATATTCCAACGTCGCGCAGGGAGCTCAACCAATTACCTGCCGCCAACGAGGACATAAAGTAGACATCGACACAGTGCAGACAACAAAAACAAAAGAAGAAAAATTACAAAAAAAAGTGTATCAAATATGAAATGAAGACAAAAACTGCTAGACAAACTCATAAAATTTCGAAGAACTTATATAGGTGAGGCTTATAAAGATAACGCCAAGAGAAAAAGGAACAAAATTTCCATACACACATTTACCTACATTTTCATATAGTGTATACTCATACCATATATATTTACCTACACTATTTTACATGAAAAATGCCAACAGCAACGAAATTGCATGCCAAAAATGTGCGTATCCACGGCATCGACAAGCTTTATGACCAATTTCAGCACTTGGCATAGACTAATATACACGCATACATATAAACATAGCAGCAGACACACCCATACATATATATATACACATAGATATGTATATCCACAGTAGCTTTTGTTGCAGACAGCAAGCTTTTAGGTAGCTCCATGCGGTCTCCGCTTCCACCAGGTAGCTTACTCATGGCTCGCTACCCATTTGTGTGTGTGTGCGTGTGTTTGTGCTTGTGTGACGTGTCATTTCTAAAACATAAGAAGATTGTGCGAAATTATTTATGCTTTGTGGTTTATGTAGTCTAACTAAAATTCTCCTCCAGCCTCCCTCCACCTCTCCACTACTACTTTCATATAGCCACGTGTGTTAGTTTTTTGCACATGTGTGTGCTCATGTGGCGTGTGTTCGCATATTTCGGTTAGTTTTGGTTACGCACGTACCAGCTGTTAGACATTTACGTGCCTTGAGCCGACACTTCTTGCTTAAGCCAAGATTTGTTACAATTTTATGTGCCTCGCAACTACTTTTTCATTCTTATGTGCAATCTATGTGTTTTCCGTTTGTTTATTGAGGTTATGTTGCGTTTATTTTTTCTACCACTGATTGTATTTAATATGAAATTATTGCAGGTTGTCGCCTTGGTGGCACATTAGCGTGGTGTTAGGATTGTCTTCATCGTTGACCGAATGTGGCTAATCTTAACACGAAGCTGAAATAATGATGATAACCTAGTTTTTACAAAATAAATGGCATTAAATTTGAGCCAAAAAATATTGTGCATAAAGATATTTGTTTGAGGGAATCTTCATTTTAACCTAATTTGACTAAATTGTAAAGGATGGAATTATTTTCTTGATATCAACGTGCAAAATGTTCGAACATAGAATTTTAATACTCCATCGGACTCGAATTCCTTTTTTAATCCAATTAAGGCTGGTCCAAAAATAGTTTTTTTCAAGAGAAATATTTCCATGCAGTTGACCAATTCATTGTGGAGTTTTTGTTGTGATTTCTCTATATCAAAAACAATAAAGTTCAATAGTTTCTTTGGCAAAATAATCACTTTACTTTTAAAATCGGCATCCAAACACTTTTGTTAGAGCAAATACTTGATTCCGCTGTAATAAGAAAAAGTTGCGCTTACCAAAAATATTAACCAAAGTAAAGCAATTTTCTTTAAAGGAAACAAACAAAAAACTCTACATCAATATTTCAGAATTCGACTATATATTAGACCCCTAAAACTACATAATATTCACCTTATGACAAGCTTGAACCCAAAATATATATTTTTGCAGCCATTCATCAAATGTATCTATTTCGTACTACTGCATGGCTAATCCAAGGAAATCCTCACCTAGTAACTCAAATTTGCAAAAGAAAATGCGGAAAGCAAATTTTTCTAGGAATTAAATTTTTTAAACGAATTTATCTGTTCGATCAAAAATAGTACAACAAATCTAATAAGTAAAATCTTGTATTTATGATAGATCACTAGTTAGTAGTACCCAAAACACTATCCGTGCCAACCCTTTTAATAGATATTCTCACTTGTTCGTTTCTTCACAATTTCTCCTCTAGTCTAGTATAGTATGAGTAAACCTAATTCATTGTAAGGGGAGTATTCGCGAATATTCTCTTTGAAACTAGCTTTCTTTGTGCAGATAGTAACAAGGTTATCGATTTTTTTATCGTTATACTTTCTAGTCCAAAGAGTTTGGCTGATGATAGCATTGGGAATCGATGACACCACCCTTTCTATAGGAGCACTTTATATTAGCCCTCTAACTAGCCGGTTATATGAAGTTTTTTTTTTCAATGTTATCAGAAATACTCGATTTTCAAATATGCTTGATTAATTATGGAGCTCATGCATTATTTTGCGTCTTTTCAAGCCTTCTAGATAGCCGATTATAAACAGTATTTTCAATGTTATCGGAAATTATCGATTAATGAATTTATGAAGCTTATATTATTTTTTGCATCTATTTTTGCTTTTAGATATTATATGAAGTATTTTTTAATGCTGTCGGAATTTATCGATAAAAAAATCTTTTATTTATTTTTTTTTTAATATTCTCGATTATTTCTGAAGCTTATGTATATTTTGCCCCTTATTTTTCCTTATAGATTTCCGATTACATGAAGTATTTTTCAATTTTATTGGAAATAATCGATTAAAATATCGACAAAAAATACATAGACTTTTTTTTTAAATTTTCGATTAATAATGAAGCTTATGCTTTTTCTTTCACCCTATTTTTCCTTCTAGATTTCCGATTACATGAAGTATTTTTCAATGTTGTCGGAAATATTCGATTAAAATATCGGTAACAAATTCTTAAATATATTTTTGTGTATTCTACATTACTTTCTAAGCTTTTGAATTTTCAATATTATCGGAATTAATCGATTAAAATACCTATAAAAATCTTTAAAAGATTTTTGAAAAAATTTTTGAAAGTTTTTCTTTTTCAAATATTCTCGATTATTATGAAGCTTTTGCATCTTCTTGCACCTTATTTTTCTTCTAGATAGCCAATTATGTGGAGTAATTCTCAATGATAGCGCAACTATCAGATATATTAGAAGTATTTTCAATGTTATCGGAACTTATCGATGACAAAATCTTCAATATACGTTTTTGTGATATTCTAGATTATTTTTCATGCTTATGCATTTTATTGCTTCTACTACGTACTCATTAAAATTCACCCTTCTTTAGACCGTTGGAAAAACGTCAAAAAAAATTATGTCATCAAATATACTTGTAGTTAATTAGTCATATATCTGTAATGGGCTTTAAGTCCAGAAAGCACGAAATAAATAAAATCTGAAATTTGAAGATGTTCTGGTATAAATACTAGTACTTATTTTTTAATTAAAAATTACAAAAAGAAATAGTCGTCATCAAAAAGGGGGGTTTCTCAGCAGAGACTGTTGTTTCTTTTTCATTGGGGGCATTTTTTATGTGGCGGGTTCCAAACTCAGCGCACAACCCTGGGGAGGGATGATCCGCCTTCTCACTTTGGCTCGCCTGCAATCGGATGTTCTTTGGCTACACAGAGGATAATTGGTCTTGGATCGGTAGTCTCGCGTTGCTTAAGTAATATGTGAATATATAAAGAATCGTTTCTGACCACTCCCAAGGGAATGGCGCTCAGAGAACCTTTCTCACTGATCCACCATGAACTTTTATAATTCCATCTTCCAACTCCGCTATAACCGCGTAAACGTTGCCTACGCCGGCAAAGAAGAAGTTTACAAAAAACTCTTTCGGGTGGCGCTGTGTTTGAAATATGTTTCGTTGTCTTATCTATGAACTGATTTTATTAAATTTTGAGATAAGATTTTTGTCTTATACCTACTAAATGAAACCGATCGAACAAAGTAAGACAACGAACGCGCTGAACCAAGTTTTCTCAATATTCCATTGTAGTACGTAAAACGAAATTGTTCCACAGGAAATGAGTGAAATTTGAAATACTCCTTGTTATTGTGAAAGTACGGAGTCAGATAACTTAGTAGATAATTTAGCGTGGAATGATTTTTTGATGACCAAATATCGGGTCTTCTACTTTTGTATTAAAATTGTACTTATAGTGTGTTAAGTGAGGTCTATGATCTATTTATTTTCCTTGAACATTACTAATGCAATTTAGACGAAAAGTTTTCTAGCAGATTTGTTGTAATGAAGAGTTCTCTAACCACTAAATTACTAGTAAACGGAGAAAAACTTATAGCGAACTTCAGACGACTTCAACATTTCGTTTAAGTTCTCAATTAAGTCATGTATACTCGTAAGATAGTTCTCAAAATAGCAACAAGCAAAACAAAAATAACTGTACAAAGATAAACAAATCAAGAGAACAACTCACAAGAGAGTTACCGTTATTGCTGTAGGCGAACGCGAAATGTCATAATAATGCGCCACTAAACTACCGAACAATGAAACGTGGTCGGGACAACGGTGGCGGTATTTTGTACGATAACGCTAGATGATAGACTTATAAAACATATATATGTATATATATTTATTTCTATATTTGTATGTATGTATGCATTTGAGTATTTTTGGTGAAAATGTCATGTGCTATTGGAATTTTTCCATTGCCAGGACGACAGTGCAAAAAATATTGACAGCACAACAATAAAGTTGGCGAAAGCGTCGAGTAAAAAATAGAAAATTAGATAAAAGTAAGAAAGTGGGCGGCAGTGTAACAACAATAGCAACAAAAAGACACTTAAGAGTAACAATAAAATAATGCTATTGACAGCAAGGACGACATACAAAAATAAGTCAACACATTACAACACCAAAGACTGGTCGCTACATATGTATATACATAACTATAGATATGCGAAGATGCATATGTGTGTAAGAGTTTGCTTGTATGTGTATTATTTGGTGTTTTAGAAAGACACGAACTCTTGTGTTGTTAAGAAAGTTCGACAAAATATTGGCAACATTATCAAATCGTTGCTTTTCCGTTATTATTTTTGTTGTAAAACGAAAATTGAGCGCTGAAAAGCCAAACCCATTAAATAGCAAGAAAAATAAGACACGCACACACATAAACAACAATTGACAGAAGTTGTTGAAAATGTGGCACAAAGGCTAGAGTACATTTCTAGTGAAGATATAAGTGCCACAACAACAACAGCAAATGGCGCAAAACAGGCGAGCAAATAATAGCAAAAGCAGCAAATATGGCATAGAATAGTAAACAGACACAACAACAATGCGGCAAGTGGGCGCAAAACATTGCTATATACACACATATATATATTTTATATATGTATCTATGTGTGTGTGCTATAAATATTACCAAATAAGCAAGCATACACAACCACACGCGCTTAGTTACAAAAGTAACGAGGCAAAAGTAAAGAAGTTATAAACAAGGAGCCCAACTGCTTGCTTACAACAACAACGAGAACAATCAGCGGGAACAAAAACAACAACAATAAAAAGAAAAACCATAACAACAATAAGAGAAACAACCACAATAACTAAAACAGTGAAATTCTCATCCTCAACGTTGAAGCTGTGCTTTCAATGGGTTTTTGAGTGGCGTGCAATCTCTGGGGAGAACTTGGAAAATTGTGCGCTAAAATGTATTTAAGTGTCAAACACGCACACATCTATAAATGTATATATCTATTTGTGTATACAAACAAAAATATAAACTGAAAGTCAAACTAAACATTGAACAGACAATTTAAAGGCACATTAACAGCTCATTTCGTTTGCGCCGCCGGAAATAGGAAACAGCGCCCGTATTCCTGGAAAGCACAAAATAGGCAATAAATAAGAGTCAAAGCAAGAAAAGTGCTGAAATTTAACTATGGAAAAGAGGTGGGCGTGTTCGCAATACACGTTGTACTCCATATCTAATAGTTCCTGGAAGTTTTTTTAATTCTAACAGTGATTATTGACAAGGAGCACGTTAGTGCTTTGTACATTTTGAGGTTAGAACAAGAAAATACCGTTAACTACTGCTACATCGAAGTTATAATGCTCCTGACAAATGCAATTATTATAGTATTGAATGTTTTATAAAGATTTGTTTCTTGATTTTGATCGTTCAGTTTGTATGACAGCTATATGCTATAGTGCTCCGATCTGAGCAAATTTTTCGGAGGATGTAGTGCTGTGTTGGACAATAATTGGTGAAAGTTTTCTGTTAGATATCTTATCAAATATAAAACTTTTTCATACAAAGACTTGATTTTGACTGTTCAGTTTGTATGACAGCTATATGCTATAGTTGTCTGATCTGAACAATTTTCAAGTAGATTAAAGCGTTGCTTCAGAAAATAGTTTGCACCAAAATTCATTATGATATCTTGCCAAATAAAGAAGTTCTTCATACAAAAGCTTGATTTTGACTCCCCAGTTTGTATGGCAGCCATCTGCTATGATTGTCCGATCTGAATAATTTTTTTGGTGATTATAACCTTGCGTTGGAAAACAATCCTTGCCAAATTTCTTTAAGATAACTTGAAAAATAAAAAAGTTTTCCATACAAGTACGTTATACCGATAGCTCGGTTTGTATGGCAGCCATATGCTGTAGTGGCCCGATGTCGATAGCTGCGAAAAATTAGCAGCTTCTTGTGGAGATAAGCACATATATGAAATTTCAGATTGTTATCTCAAAAACTGAGGGGCTGGTTGGTGTATATACAGACTGATAGAACTGCCTTAGTCAACTCAGCTTGTCAAGCTCATAATTTTTATATATATTTCATAGGGTCAACGACCGTTTGTTCTGTATGTTCCAAAATTATTGCTGGAAATTTTAATCTATTCTTTAGAAAAACATCAAAAAAAATTATAAAAAATCTCTTTTTGCTCCATTTTTCCCACAAAATATTATTGTTTCGTTTCAAAACAATCTAAAAATAAAACTAGTTCTTATCTAACGTTCATTTTTGCCTGCTTTCAATTTTGTATTAATTTTTATAAAACAGTTTTCTACATATTTTTGTTTTATATACCAATTCATGCAACGATTTTCGTGTCAAATTTGTTGCTGTCATAAAATGAATTATGATTTGCCAAAATTTAATGGCATTTTGTCATGAAATCTTCGACTTTTCGAACTTTGCGCTTTGTTGGCAGTTTTAATTGAGTTGCTTGCTCACTGGCTGAGCATACCAATATACTGAACAGTAAAAAAATAGGTGACTGACTTGTCGATGTTAAACAAAATTCAAAAATATGAGCTTCGGAATATATAATATTTTTATACTGTGTAAATACACAACACAGTCCTGATAGTGCTTGATATATGTAAATATATAGCTTTGCATGTGTTGGCGCAATTTTTCTAGTGTTTGCATTTTGTTAGTAGCTTCCTGCTACCGGAAAGTTCACTTAATGGTGATTTGTATACAAATGTGGAGCTGTGTTTATTAAGTCATAAATTGTCGCAAAAACTAGATATAATATAATAATCAAATAAATTTGAGAATTAAAAAGTTAAACTTTTTTGCTATATTTTTGTATAAAAAACATATAATATATTACTCTATACTATCTACACTAAAAAACATTACTTACCCATATAGCTTTTCGTTAAAAATCAGTCTCGTACATACGTATATAAATCAAATATTAATATGAAATAAATAGTAAATGATATTTAAATAGATTAGTGACATAGTTCGCTCATATTAAAAAACAAATATTAGCACTTAAATTTTTTGAAGCAGAAAATAATGAAATTGCTTAACATATGCAAACTATAATTTTTTCGTGCAATTCTTATTGTTATTGAAAAGTATGCAATTTATTTCAAAAAGGCAAAATATTGCTGAGGTGGTAATTAACAAAGTTGGTTGGAAAATCAAATTATTCGTTCAAAAATAAATAGCGGCCTAAAAAATTAAAAACCCTCGCTTTATACAAAAAACTAAAAAATCCTATTAACTCTTCGTTGTAACCCTACTTTTGAACTTTTTGCCTCTGCCTTATATTGGGCTGTCTTGCGGTATTTTCACTAGTTGGCGCTTAAAGCGCATAGCTCTAGTTTTCTTCGTCACATCGGGTCATGCTATACCTTTTTGGAAAGCTCATTTCACGCGCTAACACGTGTTTGATTGATTGTCGTTTCTTTTAAGTCCTTCGTGAGTTATAGCATCGCAAACATGGAGCAAAATAAAGAGAAAATACGGCATATTTTACAGTACTACTACGATAAAGGCAAAAATGCATCTCAAGCCGCCAATAAAATTTGTGCAGTTTATGGACCCGATACAGTTTCCATTTCCACCACACAACGATGGTTTCAACGTTTTCGTTCTGGTGTAGAGGTGGTCGAAGATGCGCCACGCTCCGGAAGGCCTGTCGTCGAAGATTGTGATAAAATCGCTGAATTGGGCGAAAGAGACCGGCATAGTAGTCATCAAACCGTTATAAACCATTTGAAGAAGCTTGGAGCCACTAAGAAGCTCGATGTATGGGTGCCACACCAATTGATTCAATAAAAATACCGCAAGACTTTTTTCACAACCCAATATTAAAGCAATAAAGAAACAGCGAGGACTGCACGATTCTTGCTTGAGAACAAAAAAAAACGGGTTTTTCAATAAGAGCGCTAGAAAAGCTGTGAAAGTACATTCGGAGCCATTATGTATGAAATTCGATTTCTTTTGCATGGCCACCACGGCTACGCTTGCAGAAGTTCAGTCGCTGAACTCAATTTTTGACGGTTTTCAAGCATAATCGGCATCGGCCGATATTGCTACAATATCACGTTCGATATTCGTACGAAATTCATCAATCGTCGCTGGCTTGTTGGTATAGACCATAGAATTGGCGTAGCCCCAAAGGAAACAATCTAACGGCGTCAAAACGCACGATCGAGACGGCTAATTGACTGGGCCATTTCTTGAGATAACACGTTCACCAAACTTGGTTTTCAATAAATCGGTTATTACATTCGCTGTGTGGCTTGTGGCGCCATCATGTTAATATTCACATATTGTCCAAGTTCATATCATCCAAATCGGGCCAAAATTATTCGCTTATCAGTGAGCGGTAGCGATACCCATTAACAGTAACGAGCCGGTCTTGATCATCACGGAAGTAGTACGGCCCAATGACGCCACCGGCCCATAAAGCGCACCAAACCGTAATTTTTTCGGGACGCAATATTGACCCATGGAGTAGATGTGGATTGCTGCTTGACCATTAATGCATATTTTGCTTATTGACGCAGCCATTCAGCCAAAATTTGCCACACCGACGTCACATATACCCAACACTTGAGAACGACGTGTGAGAGACTGATTTGGGTCTTCCTCAATTGATGCGCTGGTGGCAGCAATATTCGCGATATTACGGACACTTCTTTGTCTCATTGGCACGGGAACATTTTGTACTGTGCCAGTGGATTCAAATTTTTTCACAGACGCTCTATTTTTAATCTGACAAGATGATTATGATGACCATGAACTGAACGTAGCGCTCTTAAAGTTGAAGCCACTGACTTCAGATTTTGGTAGTAAATTTTAATAATTTTGACTTCTTCTTAGATTGTATATCTTTCCATGATGAAATGGCAAACCTTACTGAAGAGAAATGTGAAAAGAGCGGGAAAAAATATGGCGTCGTTTGGTGTCCCTATCGGTCTACTTTTGTAGCGTGTGATAACATTTTCTATGAATTTTTTACAACTGTTTCAACATTTAATAAATAAAATAGTCCGATCGCTTTAAATGCTTAAAAAATAATTTAAACATAATAAATTTTGCTACTTGTAATCATTCGGTCCGCATATTTCCTGTTTAATTTGCCATTACTGCCGTCAGGGTATCAGTGTGTGCCCTTTATTGTCACTTATGCAACATGTGCCACAATTTTTATGCGTAAATAATAAATGTAAATATTTATTTATAATTCATGACACTCGAAAGCGTTGACACGCACAAAATAGCAGCATAAGTAGCGTTATAAAAAACAACAAGCACACGCACACACACACAGCTGCAAGCAAAATAAATAATTTCATGTTTTAATATTTGATTAAAAAGTGCAACAAAAAAATAATGACAAAAGCAAATGCCGCTACATATTATGTGTGTGTGTGAGTGTGTGTGTGAAATGAGCTCAAGAATATGCATCATAAATTTGCACAAAAACAAAAATGAGCATTGATGATGTAAAATTAAAATTAAAACAAAAAAAAATGAAAAATTAAAATTAAATGAAAATTGCAATATTTATGTGTGGCAGCAGGCTCTTGTACACAAACACACACAAACGCAGAAAAAATGAATTGTTGTAGCAAACATAACATTTTTATGTATGTATATATATATATGTATGTGCATTTGTATGTATTTGTGTTGTTTTGTGCTTTCGTGCGGGCGCATATTTTATCGAGGCGTTTTTTACAGAGTGTCATTTTGTTGTTATAAGCATAAATAAATAAAATTATAATTAATTGCTATGTAATTAAAATCTACTTTCATTTCCGCTGATGCGCTATTGTTTTTGTTTTTTTTATGCGAGATGAATTTCAGCGAAGCAGTTTTTCCGCTACAAAAAAGGATTGATATATTAGTGAACTTTTATATAAAGCTTTTTTTTACGATATCAGACGAACTGAAATTTCGACATGGTTTAAAAAACATATTGTTTGCAGAAATTCAATAAACTTACTTACCAGAGAAGGTTTTACACCGATCATAATAGACTTTCATTTTTTCCTCTCGTGACATTCGGGGGTAAGTAACAGAACAGGTTCATATTTTTTGGATAGCTGGTCTAGAACATTTTCTGCTACAATAACAAAACCATTCTCTAACTTTTTATTGCAATTCTTAAAGTATAACTCGTCTATTGCTTCCAAACAGGCCTCAATGTCGGCGATCAGCTTTTTAATACCGATACTTTATTTCCAGAAAGTATACTTTTGAGCTCTGAAAACAGTATCAAGTTAGTAGTACTCTATGTGATTTTAGCGCGGCAATGCCCTACAAAAAATCACTGTAGCCTTTGAGATAAGTAGATCGTTGATAGTAGTAAGATAAGAAAGAGAGCTATGAGCTAGTGAAACTTACATTTTTGATGTTCTTTGGAAATGCTCTGTGTAGTTTTCTCCGAAATTGAACTTCACTTCAAGCATAAAAGTTTATTATGATTTCCAAATTGAGGCTGTTTCGTTGATAATTATATTTGTGACTACCGAAATTTCAGACAAAACTCCAGCTTCTTCTATAACAGATTTACTTTTCTGACTCAAACAGCCATAATATGGGCAAAATTGCCTGCAAAGGTATTTATTTGTCCAAGAAATGGCGTGTATTCCAATAAATTCCAAAATTTTCCGAGAAAAAAATAAAGCAGGTCCCCTCTATAAGTCGAGTTGCCCGTTGAACTGCTTCAGCATATATAGTACATAGTACTGCCATAAGTTCTGTTACAAGTGCAGGCCTTTATAATATATTTTTTCTTAATAAAATTAATTTTATTTAATGATGTATCGAATTTAAATGAGCTATACCCAATTTTTTATTCGAAACGATTACCTTTTGCTTTAACCAAGCACTCAAACGCATCAACAGAAGCACACACAGATGCTATTGACAGTGATGACGCTGCTCGAACTAAAGTTTTTTTGAGACTTTTCAAATATCTCTGAGGCATTCGACAGCCCATGTTCCAACTTTGTCCATAAATTGCAATCTAAAGGATTGAAAGCTGGATTGTCAGACGACCAATTAGCAGCAGCTGGGAAACCAGAAATATTGCTTTTATGCCACCACAGGGTGGTTCTTGTCTTGTGGGCTAGTGCAAAGTCTGGCAAAATTCAATGATCTCCTTCGAAGAGATTGTGGCTTAAATTTTTGTCCTAGTTTTAACTGGTTTTTCATAGAAATGAGGTTAAGAGGTCAACATTTTGAGCAAACACTTTTCGACGTAGAGCATTGGAAAGAGGAAATGTCACCAATATTCTCTCCACCAGAGAGCATTGGAGAGCGTTAAGGGAAATGTAATCGAATTTCTCTTCGACCGACAGCATTGGAGTGCCAGTAGACTTCCCATCAAACCATTGCAGCAGCGGATAATGACCACATTGAACCCTTAGAATACAATTTTATCGTTTTAGATATTAGATATTAGAAAAATATGAAAATTTTCTCATGTGCAAAAGGATGCTTTCATGACTAAATAATTTGATTCAAAACCATATGATAATCGATATAAAATCCGCGAACTCACCCGCTGATTTAGCGACGACTTGGATGACAAAAAATGAATAGAGGATCGCGAAAAAAGTTCAAGCTACGAGCTGGCTGTTGATGCGTATATGCCCACGGATCGTAATGGAAAGAGAAGTGGGCGCCGTCCGCCAGTCCCTTTTGTTGATTGTGCTTGGTGTCCTCGTGTGTAGTGAGAAAGATACGGTGTAGATGATGATGCAATGTGCATGATGCCAATGTGTTGACTATGGTGTGTGGCGTGTAGGGTGAAGAGGTGGTGTGTATAATGTGTGTGGTGTAGTTCTGTTATATTAAGAGGGGGGTTAGAAGCTCAATTAACCAATGACCCTTAACCATGTGCCAGCTTAGAAGCCATTTACATCTGTCGAGTCTAATTTGCTTTAATAGCGTTGTCATAAGGTGACCAATTGACCGACGGTAGGCTTTCCTGTGGAGATCGTCTCGAATAACTATCGATATTTATCTGGTCGTTATATCATTATTATATATATTTCTCTTGTCAGAACTTAATGTTTTCGAATGGAAAATCTCTAAATTTCTCCTCGCTTTATACACTGTAAGCTTTGTAATATAATTTATGGTAGGACAAAGTATGATGTCATCTTGAACAAGATTACTATTTCTTGTTTACCTTTCTCATCCACATAATTATATTTTATCAATTTAATGTGAATATAATTTTCAATAATTTCAAGATCTACTACACCCAAACTCTTTCCTTTCAATGTAGCTAAAATAATGGTCTGAAAACCAACAACTACAATTGCGCATCTGCTTATTTAACATACCAGCTCTGCATATTAAAAATTTAATTACTTTCTGCAAATTATTTAAATAATAAATGGGAACAGTGACCGTTAGAAATGACCCGCGGCCAATGAACTGCACTCAGACATACGTGTTGCGTTTGCGTCGAGAAATCCAGCGCGCGCCAACACGTTTCGACAATAGAAAAGAAATGCAAAAAAAAAGAAGAGAACTGAAGGACGCAAGCAAATGCAGGAAACGGAAAGGATTACCGCGAGCCAGAGTGTAATGTCGTATGAGCGACGAGTAGCTGGTAATGGCATAGCTGCCTCGCGGCCACCTGCGCACACAGCAGCAGCGCGCGTCGCAGCCACAAAAGTCAGCGTTGGTGTCACTAACAGCTGCGGGCGTGGCAGGCGCCACATTATGCGGCGGTTGGTGTTGGCAACGCCAAGCTGGAGAGGGTGTCGCTGTAGCCAACGGTGTTTAGAGCGCCTGGCGTGGGGGGCAGTGCCTGAAGCTGCTCTGCTGCTGACTGTTGGCGCGCGTTGTTGATTAGCAAATTTCGCTACAAACCATTCTTGTTGGATACATACATATATCAACAATATAGTTGCATGTATTTTTGTATATGTATGTGTGTATATGTGTGTATAGAATCCACACATTCACGCCGTGCAACACATAAATACCCGTAAGTGCTAAAAAACTGCAGCCAAAGTGAAAACTTAGACGCTCGGCACAATGGCAGCGCCACAATTCCACAGTTGCAGTTATTAAAAGTGCAGAAAATCGCAAAAACAAAAGCAAACAATGCACAAACAATTGCTAAACAAGGTGACGCTGCGCGCGCGGGGTATGAGTGTGTGTGCAGGGGGAAGAGTTTGCCTCTGGAAATTGCTGCCGGGAAATAACAATGGCATATTGTTGGCGTAAATGAAGGAACTAGCTTTCATAACAACAACAACAACAGCAACTACAATTGAAAGCTTTGAAAAAAATATTTGTGAAACAAAACATTAGCACCGAGCAAGCCATGCGCCCGGTAAAAGGCAACAAAGGCAAAATATTAGCTAACAGCCGAGCGAAATGCAACAGTGGCACCAAAAAACAATAACAACAGCTTAGTGCCGAGTGTAAAAAGTCTGGAGCACACAATGTAAAAACTTGGCTAACGGTAAGGTAATAGACAGTTGCAACAATGCACACGCATGCAGAAAAGCATTTGAACAAACACAAATACTTGTACTACAGCATACATACATAACTACATATATGTGTATGAGTAAAGTCTAACTATAATAGTTGTAAAACAACACAAGAAAAAGTTGTGTATATAAATAATATTCGCCAGCAAATTAGAAATGCAGGCTTCGCTGCACAGGAAACCGACGCCGTTTGCTGTTCTTCATGGAAGCCCTGCCAATGACGGCAACTTTTGAGGTGCTGCGAAAGCAATGCGCAGGAGTATGGAAAAAACTTGGCTGGAATGGAACAGATGTGGGAAGAACCCTCTTATTTAAGAGTCTAAGTAGACTGTTAATTCAACGTTTGCAGCATTTAAAGTTTGATTTCGAAATTTTTGAAGTTTTTTCTTCTTGAATGTCTTCAGACCTTTGATAAAAACACGAAATGTTTGTAATGAGTTGCTTAAGGAGTCATATCTAATTGCAGTTCAGAAAAAACGCATTTTTATGTACATTTTCTTTGGAGAGACAATTTATTGAGTGAATATATAAAAAAAATGCATTAACAGAACTTCATGTAGTTTAATAAAAGGAGATTCACTTTTAAAAATTTGAGATTACCTTTTTACCATAGACGATATCTCCAGCAAGACCTCCGAATGTTTGGGATTAATAAAGACTTTTCTGCTTAAAATAAGCTCAAATTCCAAAAATCGTATTATTATAGGAAAATAGAGGAAATGTTTGAAGATTAGAAAATTTGGAAGTTTGATGCCTTTTTTTCCTTAACTGAACCTCTCTTCAAGCTGAAAGGTTGTAATGATTTCCACATTAAGACTGTCTCGACGATAATTATGTTTCAGACAATCGAATTTTCAGACAAAACTCTAGCTGCTTTGCTCCCTGATTCACCTTTCTGATTCAAACAGCCAGAATATAGGAAATATTGCCTACAAGGGTAGTTTATATATTTAAAAAATGACATGTATTCTATATATGTAGGTAATTCAAAATTTTTCAAAAAAAGTAATGCAGATCCCTTCTATTAGTCGATTGGTAGCCTTCTGACTAGCTTCAGCATATATGCTACCTAGTACTGCCATAAGTTCTGTTACATGTTCAAGCCGTTACCAAAATTAGTTTTTAATACACTTAAGACATTTATTCTGGCAAAAAAATTGTTGAAAAAAATAACAAAATGGCGGCCCAAAAATAGTCTTTTAAGTAAAAAAAAGTAGTATATCAGAGTCGCTAAAAAATTTATTTTTTTTTTATCGAAAATCATGTGCGTTCGATCATTGTCTGACAAATATATCTAAAAAGTTTATGTGAAACTATTTTTCGGTTAAACTGTTTCGGAAAAAATTGTTGTTTATTGCATAGAGTTTGGTCTTTGTTGGTCTCAGAGAGAAAAATTTACTTTACAGTTGCCTACTCAGTCCAAAGTAGCTATGTCTATCCACTTTTTACCTAAAAGTATGCAATAGAAAAATAATTATTAAGAAACATAGCGTACCTTCAGGCAGTGCTTGAATTTTAGCCGAGTTACACACCATTTGTGCTGTTAATAAAATTACTGCGGTACAAAACGGTAATAGTTTCTTAGGTACTACAACCTTTAAGGCTAAAAAAGCAACTACAATATATAAATCAATTTGTTTTTTTCGAAGGCAGTGGCAAAATAATTTGATTTTGGCTAAAATTTCTTTAAAAATAAAAGTGAAAATATTAATTTTAGTTTTGAAAATATGGAAATACATTCTAAATATATACATATTTGATGAAAAGTGATTGGGTAGTCGAAAAAGTCTTTTCGTATTTTGTCAATAAATGTCGTTGCAGTCGTATAACTTCAGCGCTGTCTATCACATTTTGTCATATCATATAGTGCTGGAAAGGTGAATCGACCGAAGTAGTATAATGAAAAAAAGTTTTTGAAGTTTGCTAAGCAATACGAAAATACTTTTTCGACTACTCAATACACAATATCTTTTTCCAAATTTTACTGATAAATCTTCCTAAGCTGAAGTGAAAGTTGAAATCTACAAATTTTAAATTTTTAATTAACATACAATTAAGGCTTATTTGGGCAGTAATTATGGAAAATACAACAAAAATTTTGGTCTCTAAATGCAGCTATTAAATTAATATTAATTAATGTAAAGTACTTCTAATGTATTTTTTCCCCTTAGGCTGTTTTACTATAGCAATAAAACTAAATATCTTTTGTATAACTTTTCTTGTTAAATATATATTCTAATAAACATTTAGCAACTAATTCTTTTTTTTAGTAATCCACTAAGGGTATTAAATATTATTAAGATACGCTGAGTCAAATATTTTGCCATAAATAAAAATTCGCTTAATTGAAACTAATATTTTCAGGCTTTTGATTTTCAATTGTAAAAAACAGGCTTTTAAATGCCCTGCTAATTAATGCCCTTAAATGGCAACAATTTCCAAACAAATACTAAGCTTTTTTCCAAAGAAGACAGCACAGAAGTTGAAAATCCAATTAATCTCTTAACGGCATAGTTGCTCTGGCAACATTTTTCCTTCTGCTTTGTATTTGTTGTAATGCCTACAGGAATTAAATTTGTATTCATATTTACTGCTATTTTATGCCTGATATTTTATTAATAAGCTGATTTCTGTGTAGTTACATTTGTGTAGATGCCAAGGTAGTGTTTGCCTTTGTTAACGAAAGTTGCGTATACGCCACGTGGCACATCTTTTTAATGTGGATATTAAGAACAAATTGCCGAAAATGATAAAGTAGCTGTAAGTTAGGCAAGAGCGCTAGTATTTATTAATAAACGCATGTGTTTTACAAGTTCATAAAATATATTTTCGAGTTCCTTTTGAAGTCATTAAATTGTCGCAAACTGTGTTGAGTGTATTGTTTGGCTTTAAAGTTTCTTCAGCTCTGTACACACATAAAACTTGAGTAATTACATTTAGTTTAAAGTCAATTGTAATATGTTTATGCCAGCTCAAATATTTTAGCTTACATTCATATTTATGCATATATGTATAACCCACAGCGCTGCAATTCGACAGCCTTTCAATTCTTAACTTTTGACTTTTAATTGGCTTAAAGTTTGCGGCTTTACACAAATCCAGATCAAAATATTCTGTGGCAACCGTTATTTTTCTTGTACATTTATTACTTTTTATGTAGTCTTAAGCTTACGTACATCTACGTGTGCATTCATCATGTCTTCGGGGAGTTTCACTAATTGGTGTCTTCCCAGTGTGAGCTTCCAATGGAAATTCCATGTGCTGTGCAGAGGATAAATGATTTTGCTTATGATTGCGATTTACTTACTGTTGCTTGTTGCAATTTTGTTGAGCAAAGTATGCCTAACTCCAATTGGTGTAACTCTATACCAGTTGGTAACTAGTTACAAAGTAATAACTTAAAATTTCATAAGGTTTAATGCAATTATGTCGAGCAAAGTGTGCCTAACGCAAAAAAATGAAGTAATTTTGTACTAGTTGATAACTAGTTACAAAGTAATCACTTAAATTTCTGAAATATTTAATGCAATTTTGTCGAATAAAGTATGCCTAACTCCAATTGGTGTACTTTTGTACTGGGTGGTCAACTAGTTACTAAGTAATCACTTCAAATTTTATAAAGTTTGATGCAATTTCGTCTAGAAAAATATGCCTAACTCCAATTGGTGTACTTTTGTACTGGTTGATAACTAGTTACAAAGTAATCACTTTCTTCTAAAAGGTCTTACTACTGCTTAACATGAAAGTATTTGCACATATTTTAGCTTTTACCACAAAAATTAATTCTCTTTGTGTTGTAGTTGTTGTAAAGCCACAGAAAGCCGAATTCTAACCTCATTTTAATAATTTTGCTCAGCTTAGGGCATATAAAAGAAGTTTAATTGCCTAGCAAAATTAAGGAATTTGAAAGATTTCTAAAGAATTAACTTTTCCTTCTCTTTACAGGTGAGCGCTCACACACATAGACATCCAGTAATCACACATACATATATACAAAAGTTTGTCTATAATAAACTCAGCGCTTGAGTTTGAGGTAAGAAATTGTTAGAAAAGTTTAAGATTTTGTACTTGAACAGCAATCAAGTTTGAATGAAATATGAAAATAAATTATTGAAATTTAAAATACCGTTACTTTAAAATGAATCTAATGTTTTTTCTTACTAAATTTGTCACTTCTGTCACTTAACGTGATATACAAAATTCGTATATCTTAGTTCCAATAATACTCTTCGTAATCCGTCAACTCTTCGTTTCACGTTAGTCTAATTTTTTCGCAAATACGCGCACAGCTTTCCGCTCAGCTTCGTTTTTCTCATATTTGTGTTTATTTTGTGCGCTTGCAATTTGTCACTATTCGTCAGAAACAGTTACATGTCACTTTCTGTGGCAGCGTGAAAAGCCTGCGCTCGTGTGTTTTTGTGTTTTTTGGGTCACACATGTTGCCGAAATTTTTTGGTTTGCAACGAAATGTGTGCAGCGGCGCATTGTGTTGGATTACTTTCTAAATTTTTTTGACTGCAGCATAGTTGCGTTGCGAAGTGTCAAAATTTTTGACTGACGTGAAAATTTCGATGACATTGTGGCCTAGTTCTTTTTTTTTCTAAAAAGGTGGTTTTCCTTCGAAAAAAATATTTATTTTTCATGCTGTAGATATTCATTCTGACAGGTTTTGGAGATACTGATTCTAAGTAATCTGGTTTGAAATGATGTTTAAGAAGTTTTGGCGATTGTCTCAGATTTATTTCTATATATGAAATATATTTTCTAAATTTTGTTTTTAAAACTTTGTTATGGTAACCCTCCGAGACAGCACGTTAAAGTCAAAAATCAAAATTAAAGGATTAAGTCGGTTGCGCATTTTCATACAATAATTTATTTGGACTTATAAACTTTAAGTTACATTACTTCTCTTCAGTTATGAGAAGAGCTGCTATTCTGTCCTGCCTGTGTCTCTTTGGATTAGTCAGTCTCAATATAAAAATTGATAGGAGTTTTCCTCAAAACTATGTTACTCAAATTAGACGACGTTAGCACTGGAAGGCTATTCTATATTTCTATTTGAAATGTTAAGTGTAGTTTCGCAGTACTATGAAGTAACGAATTTTCAATAAGAGCCCTATAAAAGTTTTTTCAAATAAAATAAAAGCTCTGCGGGATATCAGTGAAACTCTTTACGCCTGTGGAAGTACATTCGATGTATGGAACTCAACTTCCTTCACTTGGCCACCACGGGCATGCTTGCAGAAGTCGAATCTTACTAAAATTTTATATTTCTAATCACATTTCATTTGCGGAATCGTTGCGAAAAAAAGCCTCAAAAATGCTCGAGACTTTGTTGAAGACAAGTCTCGTTCTGGACTGCCTTCGACCTATGAAAATATATTATCTTATATTAAAAGTGAAGGATATGGTGCTTGCAAATCGTCAGGCAGGTGTTAGAGAGATGGCAAGAGAGCTCGACATGTCTCGCTAAAACGTTTGAATGACTTTGGTGAATATTTTGGGTCACCCAGGGTCACCACGCTAAATGAGAAGCTTGAACGTGAGCAAAATTTCAAATCGATATCTCAAAAACTAAAAGCTCAGTTTTGAGAATTTATACTTCTACAGACGGATATGGCATAACTGAATCAACTCTATATAAATATCGAAAATGCTCTTTTCGAGAAAAGCTCAAAATAATATTTTTACCGCCTTAAAGTTGTTTAAACTACGCTAACATTATTTTTCATTTCTCAAAAGTGCGAAATTCTCATCAAGTTTTCCTTTCATGCAAATTTCTGCACCCGCTAAATACACAAACACACACACACACTTTCGCATATACTTTGCCTAAGGAGTCTAGTAAAGCATAAAACATAAAATATAAAACTCGACAGTCAAGTGCTCGCAAATAGTAACTCAATTAGTAGCTATTTAGTTACTTGCGCTGTTTACTTACCGGCACTGGTGGCACTTTTTCGCTGCCTTCTCACGCCACTTGCCATTTCTTTAACTGCGATTGCAAAAACAAAATTCACCTAAGTACATATTGATACAGGCAAACTTCGCTCAACCAAATACTTATGGGTGTGTGTGTATGTGTGTGCGTGTGTACGGTAAATTTGCATTGCCTGACTATTTATGCCGTGCGGCTGCTCAAGCGACTGACAAGCGCTACAAAATGTAAAGAAGCGGAAGTAAAATAGGATTCTTGTGAACACACACATACACACAAGCACACATACACAGCATTATACACGCTTTTGGTTTCGCGGAGTGTGGCGTGCGGCGCCGTGGCAGTGCTGAAATGCTGTTGGCGTAAAACTTGAACACAAGTTTTTGCACGCCACTGTATGCGTACATTAAAATTTTACACTTGACAGCACAACTGCCAGTTTCAGTAGCAAGAACTTGTAAAAACTAGGTCTATGAGAAATGTGAAATCCGGCACAAATAACAAAAAAGCAAGTGAAATTAGTAAGTAAAAGGCGCCCTGCGGCATTTTTCCTTGCAACACGAAGTAAAAGACGCAAACTATGGAAATTTCTTGACTACTTCGCTTTTGTGTGAAAAAGTTTTGCAAAACTACCAGGTAGGTAACCAGGCAAACTAACTGCTTGGCTGCCGCAGCGACAGGCAATCCTGGAATTTGTGCGTTTAATTTGTAGACACAAAGGCGCGTTTTAAAGCCGGCTGAGCGTTGAAGTTGCGTGTTGTAAATTTTCGAATGTATATTTTTGAGGTTAAGAAAGGAGATTTTTTTTAAAGAAAAGAGTTGGGATTATTGAAAAAATCTCTAGGAAATTTATAAAACTTAAAGTAAAGAGGTAAGAAATGTAGAATAGTAATACAAGAAGAATGTCTAGAACATATTATTAGAGAGCTTATCGAAATAGTAAATATTTATTATTTTTTTCTGAATAAATAAATATTGAAAAAAATTATTAGAAAGAAAATATAATAAAAATATTTATGAACGTATACTTCCAGTGAAATCAATAAAACAATCCAAACAATTTATAGATAATTGTTTTTTTTTCTTTTAAATTTATTATAAATAATTTGCAACAACTACTGTTGAACAGCGTGTTTACAAAAAGCCCAGGGCTCAAAAAATCCCCTTTAGCTTATAAGCAAACCAACTCAAGCTTCATTGAATATTTTAACGTACAATTTAATGAGGGTACATGTATAATATAGTGTATATACTCATGTTTATGTATTATCCACAAATAAAAAAATAATAATAAAAATAACACGAATATTTTCTGCTTATCAATTATATACATTTTTCCTGCTTTGACTGCTTACTAATGATAAATGATTTGTAGAAGCACCAATAAATTACTAACTGTCAGACAAAATATTTCTGCATATTTTATTTTTTAATATCTACTAATATATGCACATATGTATGGTATAAGCGCAATTAAATACCATAAATGCGGAAGATGCTAATTGCAATCAGTTGCACGAAAATTAAATATAAAATGAAAAACAGCAAAAAGTGGGGAAAAGACGATTCATTGCCTTTGAATTATCAGCATTTGCGTGTAAATACGCCGTAAATTGCCTACAATTGCATAATATGGTTTAAAAGTTTTCCGGCAACGAGTACGATAATAATTAAATTAAGTAACATAAGATGGCATAACATAATATATGACTTAACTTAACTTAACTCAGCTTAACTTTAATTAACTTAACTTAGTTTAACTTAACTTAACTCAACTTTACTTAACTTAACTTAACTTAACTTAACTTAACTTAACTTAACTTAACTTAACTTAACTTAACTTAACTTAACCTTAACTTAACTTAGCTTAACTTAACTTAACTTAACTTAACTTAACTCAACTTTACTTAACTTAACTTAACACAACTTAACTTAACTTAATATGACTTAAGTTAACATAACATAATTTGATTTGACTTGACTTGGTTAACTTAACTGAACTTAACAGAATATATGTAATTTAAGTTAACACAACTTAACTTTAATTGGCGTAACTTAACTGAACTTAGTTTTACCTAACTTAACTATTTAACTTAACATAGCGTAAGAATACACAATCGGTTAGTTAAATTCTCCTCTACTGCAGTAATTCGATCTTTCTTTCGGCATATACATAATCTGCGCAGAATTCTGAAATAATCCTCACTTTTTAATAATATTGTCCACGATTTATGGTCTAGCTCTTGGGCTATATCTTACGCAATATTAGTTCCCCTTTCAATGGTCGTCAGTAGATGATTTCTAATGTTCAAAAATTTTAAGAACTTAATCTAAAACTTACCGAATAAAACGAGACTAGATCGCCGAAAAACAGCCCTTGGCTGGATAAAATCCGAGTCAATTCCGGTAACGTAGAACCATCTGTCGTAGGGATGGGTTGCGCAGCTTTGTTCTTTTGTTCTAGATAATGTAGTAGATTAAACTCCTTTTCATTCAGAATATATCAAATATATGTACGTCTAGCAAACAACTAGTTCCGACATGGTTCTAACCACCTCTTTGCATGCCGAGTTAACCTCCTACACATCTGACTCCTCTTCGACCCCGGCGAAACGGCATGTTTCCGGGGCCTGCCGTTCGATGATCTTGATGAAAAATCATCTGACTCTTACCACCCTAAATGGGACTAGACAACAATTACAACATCAAAAATCTTAATTTGGGAATCATGTCACCTCGTCTATTTGATTCGACTGAGCTTGTGCTAGTTACACTCCATTCAATATCTCCAAAAGAAAGCTCTCCAGAACGACTGCTTGCAGATGTTTATAAAAGAACTACGGTTTCCTTAAGCTCGACAAGTCTGCTCATAAAATTTCAAAACTATTATCCATCAGTTGTTCCCTTACAGGTGTTAAAACTAAACTAGACAACAGCAAATAAAGTAAAATACCCGCACCAAAATAGCATTTGGCTACAAAATAAAGCACTGGCAATAAAAAAGTTTTATGACTTCATCAAGTAGCGAGCGAGAAAATTACAAATCTATTCTCTCACTTTATAGTTTTTTTATACAAAGCACTTACCTACACGAAGGTCTACGTATGTACTATACATACAATTTTTATTTGTTTTCTGCTTCAGTTGAGTTGCTCAATTTTATAGTCTTTTAACCACACCTCTTTACGCAAATCATTTATTGATCAAGACTCACGTCAAATAAAATGCCAAGCGTCGCTTATAAAATGACATTGATGCGAGAATTGTTGGAAGCAACAGTTACCTTGTAAAATTTTAAAAGAGCCAACAGGTCTTAGCAATCATTTCAGTTTTTGTTTTTGTATATACTGACACACAAACCTTTATAGTTGTAGAGATGTTACTTGAGCGCTCTTCATAAAATGAAGGTCGCATCTAACGAAACATTATCTTCTTCAGTTTGATATAGTATGCATGAATGTTTATGTGTGGATGTTTGTATAAAGGTTTTTTACTTTATGGGCGTTATCATCTCGGTAATGGTCCACACCTTTTCGCATCAATTTAGGTTTGACGTGTTTTAGCTTTTTATTGCAGCGTGAGCACGTGGTTGAATTGACAGCTTGTGTGGTTTTTATTTAATGCATTTGTGAGTATACATATATATGTACAAAAGTTTGTAAAAAATTCCTAAGCGAAGGGAGACTAGTTTGGCTGGTATTGGGATGTTAGATTTTGTATATATGGAAGTTACTATTGATATGAATGAAAGATGTTTCATAAATATTAATGTTAATAAGTCTACGAAGTGTGCTATGGGATCACTTGGGCAGTTAGAAAACATGTTCTTTGTTTCAAGAAACACATTTTATATCACGTACATATCTACGAAGTGCTTTGGTCCTATCCCAAATCTATCAAGGCGGTTAATATTAATATTCAGCTAATCATCTTTACCAATCCTATGACATTATTGATATTTTAGCCTCAATTTAGAACAAGCTTGTTCTCCAAGTAATGTCGTCCGAGATGTATTGAACAAAACTAGTGAAGGCTAGACAGTCAGAGGTTAAATGTCCAGATGTTTCCAGCTTATCTTTATTTCAATTTTGAAAATGCTGCTTCCATCAAAAATTTCCACCATAAAGGTTTACAAAACATGATTTTATGAAACATCTCTCACAGAGCTGCTCTTTGGAAGAAAGTCCTGAAAATAAGTTTATAGTAAATTTATGGAAATTCAAAGTTTTTTGACAAAAAAAAACCAAATTTTACTGTTGGAGATGGTAGTTGAATCAATGTATTATATATAATGACCCTAGTACACAGACTTATCCCTTGAAAATGTCACCATGTTTTTGAAACCCTTAAAAAATTAGCCGTAGTCTTCTTTAATTTTTATAATACCTTCAAACAATCGAATGAGATGAAGCGATTTCTGAATAGGCTTGAAAAATTCTATAACAAATTTGCAAGCTCTTCGGCATTCAGCACTTCATACAGTAATATTTCGCTTAAACCTAACATTCAACACTTAATTAAACAATTATTATCTGGAGTTGAATAAGTACTGAACGCCAAAAAGTCAAATACGCGGTTGCGGCTCAGTTGTTTGATAGAAAGCTATAATTTTTTTTAATTCAGCAAACATTCAGCGCTAATTCAGCAAACATTCTCTGGAGCTGAATAAGTGCTGAATGACAAAAAGTCAGATACGGGGCTC